>NC_133408.1:168386060-168689090 GCF_049350105.2 Macaca mulatta | reverse complement strand
TTGAGGTCAGGAGTTCAAGACCAGCCTGGCCAATATGGTGAAAACCCGTATCTACTAAAAATACAAAAATTAGCTGGGCGTGGTGGTGTGCACCTGTAGTCTCAGCTACTCAGGAGGCTGAGGCAGGAGAATCTCTTGAACCCAGGAGGTGGAGGTTGCAGTGAGCTGAGACTGTGCCACTGCACTCCAGCCTGGGTGACAGAGCCCGACTCCATCTCAAAAAAACAAAAAAGTTACCAGCCAGGCCCATTGGCTCACGCCTGTAATCCTAGCACTTTGGGAGGCCAAGGTGGAGGATCCCTTGAGCCCAGGAGTTCAAGACCAGCCTGGGCAACATAGTGAGACTTCATTTCCACAAAAAAAAAAGGAAAATTAGTCGGGTATAGTGACATTCGCCTATGGTCCCAGCTACTCGGGAAGATCCCTTGAGCCCAGGAGTTCAAGAGTGAGTGAGCTATGATTTCGCTGCTGCACTCCAGCCTGGGAGACAGCAAGATGGTAAAAAAAAAAAAAAGTCACCACACCTCAAAATAGCTGATTCAGACATTCTGCTTTGATAATAACTCACTGTTTTCCAGTTTGCTGGCTCAAAAATCTCAAATAACGTCACCCAGTTTTTTGAAATCTTTATGTAATTTTACTAATATTTAAGTTTTATTTTTAAAACAAAATTCTGTGGAACCTCTTTTTTCCTGTTGGTAATCAAATACCTCTTTTTTTTTTTTTTTTTAAATTTTGTTTTCTGTATATCCACAATAAGTCATCCCCAAATCTCAGTAATGTAAGTATCCTCTTTGTTCAGACTGGTGATTTGTTTTCTTTTTTGGCTGAAGGAAATATCTATCCCAAGAACCCTGCATTTCCCTGCTCCAGTCTGGCCTGGTTCGCTAGGTCTGTTGATAATTATCGTTATGGGATTCCATAAACACTGTCCTAGGGAATTCCCTTTGCCTCTTTGTTGTGCTGAATCCACTGATTCTTGGATTCCATGATGTTTTCTTGGGTTACTCTTCCATTTAATGGATCATCGAGAAGGGAACCTTCATCCTTTCTCTCATTGCTTTTCTGTTGGTCTGTTTCTCTTGGGTTGCTTTTACCTTGAGTTCTCTAGTCAGCCGGGAGGTTGTAAGCTAGACTGCCAGTGTTCTAAAGCCAGGTCAGGGAATGAAGCTAGGGGATGGATCTCACAACTGAGTATGTAGGTTTTAATTTAATCTCTTGTTTTCAGCATGATACTCCTGTCTTTAGCTGAGTCTATTGTCTAAGAGTCCAGAGACCACCTACTTCAACTTCAATCTTTCCAAAGTAAACCTTGAGTCTTCCGTTATGGTGGGAGAGTAGTAGCCTGGTTGCTCAGAGTCAGAGAGGAAATTTAGGAGTCTACTGCTTCTTACACAGATTTTGACCCTTTTTTTTTTATTTAAACTTTTTTCTTTTTTCTTTTCTTTTTTTTTTTTTTTTTTGAGACGGAGTCTCGCTCTATCTCCCAGGCTGGAGTGCAGTGGCCGGATCTCAGCTCACTGCAAGCTCCGCCTCCCGGGTTTACGCCGTTCTCCTGCCTCAGCCTCCTGAGTAGCTGGGACTACAGGTGCCCGCCACCACGCCAGGCTAGTTTTTTGTATTATTTTTTTTTAGTAGAGACGGGGTTTCACTGTGTTAGCCAGGATGGTCTCGATCTCCTGACCTCGTGATCCGCCCGTCTCGGCCTCCCAAAGAACTTTTTTCTTTTAATGCTGCATTACTGGCAGATTTCTCCCCCACCCCACCCTTTTTTTTTTTTTTTTTTCTTGAGACACTCGCTGTCTCCCAGGCTGGAGTGCAGTGGCGCGATCTCAGCTCACTGCAAGCTCTGCCTCCCGGGTTCACGCCATTCTCTTGCCTCAGCCTCCTGAGTAGCTGGGACTGCAGGCGCCCGCCACCACGCCTGGCTAATTTTTTGTATTTTTTAGTAGAGACAGGGTTTCACCATGTTAGCCAGGATGGTCTCAATCTCTTGACCTCATGATCCACCCTCCTTGGCCTCCCAAAGTGCTGGGATTACAGGCGTGAGCCACCACGCTCGGCCCACCCCACCCTTTAAAAAAAAAAAAAAAGAAAGAAAAGAAAAGATGGGGTCTCGCTATATTGCCCAGGTTGGACCCAGACTCTTGGTCTCAGGCAATCCTGTCTCCTCAGCCTCCTGCGTAGCTGAAATTACAGGTGCACACCACCACACCCAGCTCCACTCTTTTGTTTTTTGTTCTGCCTGCGCATCTGCCTTCAGATGTACCTGTGCTTCCAATTCCCCAGTCTTCCTGGGTTTTGCAGCATGAGTAGTTTGTCCCTTGCTTTCCCCATTCTCATCTCATCCTCCCTCCCCACCCCCAAGGCAAATTTCAGCCTTTTCGGATCTGCTAGGACAGTTAACACTGTCCTTCAGCTTTCCAGTTTCCACAGTTGTGTTGATATCTGTCATCTGTTTCCATTTTCTTTGTCTTTATGTGTTTTTGCCTTTTTAAAAAAAATTTTTACTCTGATGTTTAGTGGATTTTTGGAAGGACCTGAGAGCAAACAGCTGTGTTCAATCAGTTAGTTAAGTCATTTTAAACAGAAGTCCCTGCATTAGTTCTTGAATTTTATCAAAACCTCAGTTCATTGACTGTCCCTTCCTTTTTCTTTATTAGGTCTTCCTGTCTTTATTTCTCTCCTTATCAAATGTGGATTCCAAGATCTATCTTTCTAGTTATTTTATAAATATACCATCACCTTTCCCCTCTAATTTGGTCAAACTTCAGCATGGTTGTATGCAGCTGCTTCTCTTGTCAGATCTAGGTGCTTTGCATCTCTCAATCTTCTGAAATCTCTGGGACCTTAATCTTTTGGTTTATCCTATATCTTGTCTGCATCTTTAGACTCCTTTACTGAGTCTTTCCCATCAGCATCCAAATAGCTGAAATATTTCTCATAGTACACAAATATTTTGTGGTAGAGTGGATGCTGCCTTTGCCCAACTTTACTTTCTTCTCTGCTTTTACTCTTTCCCAACCCTGTCTTCAAATGCAGAAACTAACTCACCTTTTGAAAGCCCAAACTAAATTCTACTTTCTCCTTGAAGGCTTACCTGCTTCTCTTCAGCCAAAAGTGATTTCAGCCCCCATTGAATGCCTAGAGAACTTTATTTCATTGTGTTTGCCTTTTTATAAACCTTTGAAAATAAGTGTTTTGCCTCCCCTACTAGACTGGGATTCTTGTCACATTTGTTTATGTAGTCCAATACCCATAGTTGAAGAAATAAACCATGGTTATTAAGATAAACAATCAAGATGCTTCACACACAGGTTCTTAAAAATGTTGATTGTCACAGTGCATACATGCAGATACTCAGTTGGATAACTCACATTTTTCTTTATCTGCGAGTTTTATTTTTGCTGTCACTCTTAACCGTATACATGGTTAAAAATAAACAATATTCAGCTCCTTTAATGCTCTTCAGTCTTTCCAGTCTTTTTTTTCTTTTTTTTTTTTTTAAAAAAAAAAAACCTTTATGAGATATGTATGTTGCCCTCATTTTATACTTGCAGATATTCAGGTGCAGAAAGGGAGAGGAACTTTTGGACTCAATAAGGCTCTCTTATTTTTTGAGACAGAGTCTCACTCTGTTGCCCAGGTGGGAGTGCAGTGGCACCACCTTGGCTCACTGCAACCTCCGCCTCCTGGGTTCAAGCAATTCTCTTGCCCCAGCCTCCCAAGTAGCTGGGACTACAGGCATATGCCACTAGGCCTGGCTAATTTTTGTGTTTTTAGTAGAGATGGGGTTTCGCCATGTTGGCCAGGTTTGTCTCAAACTCTAGCCTTAAGTGATCTGGCCGCCTTGGCCTCCCAAAGTGCTGGGATTACAGGTGTGAGCCACTGCAGCTGGCCTATTTATTTAGTTTTTTGAGACAGGGTCTCACTCTGTTGCCCAGGCTGTGGAGTGCAGGGGTGTGATTATTGCTCACTGCAGCCTTGCTCACCTGAGCCTGGTTCCCAGGCTGGTCTCGAACCCCTGGGCTCAAGCACTTCTCTCACCTCAGCCTCCGAAAGTGCTGGGATTACAGACATGAGCCACTGTGCCTGGCCAAGGCTCTCTTTAAGTGGTCACTGAGTGGCATTTGTAATCAAAAGTAATGTGTGTGGTGGTTTTTTTCTTTCCAGAAAATTTTGTCTACTGAAACAAAAGCTCATTTTAACTGTAGTAATAAGTATAGCATTTTAACATCCATTTGAAATTGGTAAGGCATAGAATTTGTGTAGTTAGCTAAAAAACTACTTTCAAGAATATGTATTTGTGAAACTGTTATCCTTATTCCTCCCCACCACCCCAACTAATTAATCTGAGAGTAATTTAGTATAGTTCTAATGACCTGGTGACAGTAGACTTGCTATAGAGGTATAATTTGAATAGGCTTTAGCCTGTGCTGTGAGTTAGCATCTTTTCTCTTTCTCTAATATTTGTATAAAACAGTCATTTTCTGAGTCTGTATTCATTGCTCTAAACCTTTTCCACCAAAATTCTTGGAGATGTACAGCCATGGTTATGTTTTATGTGATGGGTAAATATCACTGATAACTTCAAAGTGTTCTAAAAGACAGAGTATTTGGAGGCACATCTTAAAGGAATCTTAGTAGCCTGTCCTGTACATTTAGTAGTTTCATTTGTCCACCCCTGGTAACCAAAATTAGTAGAAGTTGTAGAGAGCTATTGAAGGAAAGACCATCTCTTCATAGGGCCAATTACTTAAGCTATTCAGTTATAAGTTTGTAATTTAAGTTGTAAGTAGGAGATAACTTTTACAGAGATAATCTTTGGGTTAGATGTTACCTCAAAAGTGTTATAGTTCAGTCTGGAAACTGAAAAGGCATGCTTCAGCATGGGTATTTGCAGCTTTTTGATGAAAAGCATCAAAAGCATAAAGCAGATGAAGTAAACCATGCCTTGATAGACCAAGTTGGCATTGTCATGTTTGGTTTATCACATGTCCATAGGAATTTTCTTCTTAGATATGATATCAGAAACGTCATGGGTTGATATGGTTTGGCTATGTCCCCACCCACATCTCACTTTGAGCTGTAATAATACCCCCCCACTTGTGTCAGGGTGGGGCCAGATGGAAGTAATTGAATCATGATGGGGGGTTCCCCCCATCTGTTCTTGTGGTAGTGAATAAGTCCCACAAGTTCTGATGGATTTATAAATGGGAGTTCCCCTCCACAAGCTCTCTCTTGCCTGCCGCCATGTAGGACATCGCTTTGCTCTTCGTTCCTCTTCCGCCATGAATGTGAGGCCTCCCCAGCCGTGTGAAACTGAGTCAGTTAAACCCCTTTCCTTTATAAATTACCTAGGCTTGGGTATGTATTTATTAGCAGCGTGAGAACCGATTAATACGTGGGTCGTGGAATGTCAGCTTCAAACTTCTTTCCTAGTACTTTTCCCTTTTGGAATTTATTGATTCTTTAGCCTAGTTATAAAACGTAGGGTTTTTGGCTTTTCTCTGGTCGTTACTGATTTATCTTGAAAGTTTAGGCATTTTTGGCCGGGCGCGGTGGCTCAAGCCTGTAATCCCAGCACTTTGGGAGGCCGAGGCGGGCGGATCACGAGGTCAGGAGATCGAGACCATCCTGGCTGACACGGTGAAACCCCGTCTCTACTAAAAAATACAAAAAACTAGCCGGGCGAGGTGGCGGGCGCCTGTAGTCCCAGCTACTGGGGAGGCTGAGGCAGGAGAATTGCGTGAACCCGGGAGGCGGAGCCTGCAGTGAGCTGAGATCCGGCCACTGCACTCCAGCCTGGGCGGCAGAGCGAGACTCCGTCTCAAAAAAAAAAAAAAAAAAAAAGAAAGTTTAGGCATTTTTTTATGTGTGCTTATGCTCACACCTTCCAGTCAAAACATGGTTTTGAAAGGAAAGCCTTCTAGAAAGTAGATAATGTTCCTATACAACTTCAGTAGATGAGTTCAGTCTAGGAATACTCTATGCCTCCCACTGGTAGAAACTAGGAGTATGTAAATAATGAAAACCAAAGATCTTTCTCCCAGAGAGTTTACCAGTGTAGCTGTGTCATCCAGTGTAGCAGCCACCAGTCCAGTGTGAGTATTTAAACTTAAGTAAAAGTTAAAATCAGTTTCCTTTCTTTTTTTTTTTTTGAGACAGAGTCTTGCTCTATTGCCCGGACTGGAGTGCAGTGGCGCGATCTCGGCTCACTACAACCTTCGCCTGCTGGGTTCAAGCAATTCTGCCTCAGGCTCCCAAGTAGCTGGGATTACAGGCGCATGCTACCATGCCCAGTTAATTTTTTGTACTGTTAGTAGAGATGGGGTTTCACTGTGTTGGCCAGGGTGGTCTCGATCTCCTAATCTCGTGATCCACCCACCTCAGCCTCCCAAAGTGCTGGGATTACAGGCATGAGCCACTGCACCCAGCCTAAAATCAGTTTCTTATTTGCACGTACCCAAATTCCAAGTGCTGTACAGTGCAAATATAGAACATTTCATGTCTTTGAAGTATTGGAGTCTATGTTTGTGATTTTGTGACAGTATTTCTGTTGCCATGGTAGTCTGTTATGTGGTGGCATTTCTCCATATTTTGATTAGTTTCTCATCTTGTCAGGCCTTGGCCCAAAGTTGTTTGATTTAGGATGTAAAATTATCAGTGTACTGCTGTATTTTCTAATTACAATAGTTTTTCCAGCTTTTCAGATATTTCTTCAGCATTCTTTTATAGTGATTGCACTGATGTTTATAGAGGAAATGGAAAGTAGGTTTTATAGATTTTTTTTTTGTGATAAAACATTCAAAACATAAATTTACCATTTTAACTTTTTTTTTTTTTTTTTTGAGACAGGGTCTCGTTCTGTTGCCCAGGCTGGAGTGCAGTGGTGTGATCATAGCTCACTACAGCCTTAAACTCCCAGGCTCAAGCTATCTTGCCACCTCAGCCTCCCACGTAGCTAGGCTTACAGGCATAAGCTACCGTGCCCAGGCATTTTAACCATTTTTAAGTGTGCAGTTCAGTGGTATTACATACATTCACATTGTTGTGCAACCATCACCATCATCCATCTTCAAAACTTTTTCATCTTGTAAAACTAAATCTATGCCCACTAAACACAATAGGTGCCCATTTGCCCCTCCCCCTAGTCCCTGGCAACCACCATTCTATTTTCTGTCTCTATGAATGTGACTGTTCTTGGTACCTCATGTAAGTGGAATCATACAGTATGTAGCCTTTTTGTGATGGGCTGTTCTCACTTAGCATAATATCTTCAGGGTTCATTCATGTGCGTAGCACGTGTCAGAAGTTCCTTCCTTTTTAAGACTGAATAATATTCCGTTGTATGTATATATACCACATTTGGCTTTATCCATTCATCCATCAATGGACACTTGCTTGCACCTTTGTGAATAATGCTGCTATGAACATGGGTGTACACATACTTGTGGGAGTACCTGCTTTCAGTTATTTTGAATATACGGTATACCCAGAAGTGGAATTGCTGGATCATGTGGTAATTCTATATTTATTTACTTACTTATTCGGGGAACTGTCATACTGTTTCCCAGATTTTTAAGCTCTGTTGAACTTAAAAACAAATTTATTTCATAGGAAGTTGAGATTACTCAGACTACCTGTCCTGTATTTCCCTCGCTTGTACCATGGTGCTGAAATATTATCAGAGAGTATTTTTCCAGCTGTGCAGGTGAAGCCTCTAAGATAAACCTTATTTCTCTTTATTGGAAGTTAACAGTATTGCTACAGGGGATAGTTTTGTAGTGTTGGGTATGTACATACTCTTAAAAGTACTAATTTAATTTTCCTCTTCTGGTAGAGTCTCCAAAATGAAATTAGAAAACAAGTATTTTTCCTTTTGTTGGGTTTTCTGTTGACAGAGTTTGCATAACGGTTTTTACTTATTTTTTTCTCAAGCCCACAGCACAATTCTTTTTTCTATTTTGTATTCATTGCTTCCTAGTTGTATTTTCTGTCTCAGTCATAGTGTAATGTTTTAACAGTTATCTTCAAAGCAAGAGAATATATTTGGAACTAGACATGAAAACATAGATTTTTGAGCAAGACTCCATCTCAAAAACAAAAAAATTAAAAAAGGCCAGGCGTGGTGGCTCATGCCTGTAATACCAGCACTTTGGGAGGCCAAGGCAGGCAGATCACTTGAGGTCAGGAGTTCAAGAAAATATACATGCTTTTATATAAATAAGCATTCAGAGATTTAAAAACCACTTTAATATATTATTACAATACTTTAAGTTAGACATCTTACATTTATATTAAGTTTGAAAAATTTGAGCCTTAAGCACTGTTAACATATGCTTTGTATGTACGATAGAATTCTCATCTGGTTTATGTGAGTTACTATAAAACTGAACAGGTAGGCAGAAATAGAGACCAGTGTTGAAAGAAGATAAATTTTCTGTATTTTGGCTTTCAGGAAGCCCTTGCATGGGCTAACCATTTGTTTCAAATGAAATGGTTTCAAGCTTGGCATTTTCTATTTTTAAAGCAAGACTGCCTAGTATAAATAAGGCCCACAGGGAAAAGATTATCGAGTAATGCTTGCCTTGGTCATTCCCAACTGAAGTTAGCTTTATGGATCTAAATTTATTTATCTTTTTCAGGGCCATTCTTGAGATTAATACCCACATTCATAGGTAATTGAGGATTATTATTTTGGGTAGGGATTCTTGTCATGAAAAAATTGGGGCAAGATATCTTAGTATCATCTGATGTGTGACCAACAACTACATAGTTCAGCCAAAATTCCTTTGTCAAAGGTCATTATGATATAGGATCATTTGAAAGTGCTTGTCTCAGAACTTCTGGGATTTCGGGAGAATCTGGGAACACCACACTGTGCAGTGCTGTCATTGGCCTCATTGATTCCTTTCTTTTATTTTGATTAAATTTCAATTTATTTTAGAGATAGGGTTTCACTCTGTCACTCAGCCTGGAGTGCAGGGGCAGGATCACAGTTCACTGTAACTAGGGCTTCAGTGATCTTCCTACCTCAGTCCCCTACCCCCACCCCCAGAAGCTGGGCCCAAAGGTGCGCACCATCACATCCTGCTAATTTTTTTTTTTTTTTTTCTTTAAAGACTGGGTCTTGCTATGTTACCCAGGTTGGTGTAGAATTTCTGGTCTCAGGTGATTCTCCCAAAGTGCTTAGATGACAGGTGTGAGCCACTGCACCTGGCCCTTCCTTTTAAGTAATTGTTTTTAGCTACGAATATCTTTCCTCCTGAGGAAAATACTTTTTTTCCTTTTGATTATATATTTAGCTCTTATGGAGATGGCTGTGAAAATGTAAGCTGACTGAACTTACCTCTGTAAGGGTACTTTTTTGCTTCTAGAAAATGTGTTTATGTATACCCAAGTGTATTTTGTGAATCTGGGAGCTTGCTAGGAGATTTATGATTACTTTTACAACTTTTTTTTGGAGGATGGGAGTTGCTTTATCACTGCTTTGGTAAAGATATTAGTTAAGTTTGATTTCATCTTGGTTTCTGTGTTGCAGGCCATCTTGCAAAAGAAGTTATATTGAAAAATATTTTTAGATAGTGATGGTTATCTTATGTGCCCCTCAGTTTACTTTTTCTTAATTGGTATCCTTTCAAACCAGTTTTCTTCCCACTGTCCGAGAAAATTATCAGGAAGTAATTTGTTGTAACAAATCTAGCAATTTGTCTCGTTTTGTAAAATTCTCATAAAGGATTATGTAAAAGAAGGTAGTTGATGACTTAAAAAATTACTTTTTCTGTTTCAGGTAAATTAGACTTTTTCTTTCTTTACCTGTCTCATGAAAATGACTTTTTCTTGATTTGGGAAATTCTGACTTTTCTAGCGCTATACCACATGGTTGCAGGGCATATATCTAAAATATTGTTTTGTTTGACTGATTTATGGTTTTCTTTTTGAGTCCTTTTTACTCTGTGTTCTGATGTAGTCTTCCTTCCCAGAACTTTCCCCAATATACTATAAATCTTTGAAAATCTTCATTTAATAAATAATATCGTTCACTCATTGAAATGCTTAAAAAATGCAGCAACCTGACACTTATGTTACTTCTCAAGTCTTATTGAATTATCTGTATTTCCAGAGCTTTATTTTCTATTTGCCAGAGCTCTTTGGTACTCAGTGAAGTATTTTAGGTAATTCTGCTTAATTTGAGGAGTTTTTGTGTGGAATTAACTAGCAGCTGTAATCTGCTTCTAATTCTTGGCAGCTAATGAGTCCTTAGGCGTCTGTCTGGGTGTGTGCTTGCATTGTTGACGGCCTGCTCAGTGATTTTGGTTGATTCGGCAGTTTTAGAAATGTTAGTTTAGAAGTGAGTCTTGGAGCAACAGTGCACCATTAAAGAAAAAAGGGAGCAAGTACTTTAGGATCTGCTGTGAAGTATAATGAAGGGCTTAGAGCATGTTAGTGAAAGGATTGCTGGGCCACAGCCTGCCTCATATTCATCACATAGTCATGGAAATATCTTTTGAAAAGACTGATATAAAGGCCTGTTCTGCTACTGCTTTGTGAAATGGAAGATTGGAATTAGATGCTTAAATAGAAAATGTTCTCTTGTTGCAGCCTCTTTGAAATGTGCTGCTAGTGGGAGCTGCAGCTTCCTCCTGCTGACTCTGAGCCCCAGGCTTCAGTTGAGATGGTCCTTTCAGAAATGTGGAGCTTAGTCCAAGCCTGGATTTCAGTGGGTAGCACCTGGCATCTGTGGCTAGAAAGTCCTATGAAGTGTAAGTGCTTTCTTCTCTCCTTATAAAGAATCCCTTTTCCTTCATTGATTCTCTTCCTTCCCTTCCTTTTTTCTGCTGTTTAGCAGAGGGGAAGAACAATGAGCAATGTATTGTAGTGTGTAGGGTATCAGGATTTGGTTGAATTTTCTTTATGACTCAGTGGCCAAAACGAGGTTTCATTTTGTTTTCTTTTTTGAGACAGCATCTCACTCTGTCACCTAGGCTCGGGGGCAGTGGTGTGATCGTAGCTCGCTGCTGCCTCCAGCTACTGGGCTCAACCAATCCTCCTGCCTCAGCCTCCTGAGTAGCTTGGGCTACAAATACTCCATGCCTAGCTGATTTTTAAATTTTTTTTGTAGAGACAGGATCTTGCTGGTTTCTAACACCTGGCCTTAAGCAAGCCTCCCGCCTAGGCCTCCGAAAGCTCTGGGATTACAGGTGTGAGCCACCATGCCTGGCTGGATGTCAACAATTGTTAAACTCTCCTGGAATTCAAAATAAAGTGATAATTATGACCCTTAACATTTAGTATGGGCAGTGTCATCATGGTTGATTTTTGATTGGCAATGTACTTAGTAGCCTTGATACCCAAGTTTGCCAAGTGATTCTTTAGGAGTCACTTTCATATTTAGTTATTATTCTGAAAAAAACCAATACAGTATTTGAAAGGAGAAGTACATTTGACCAGAGGGTAAGACAGTATCAAAGTAAATAAGGGTGCTTGAATTTAGAAGATAGTGCTTTCCTTTTGCTTCTACTTGATACATTTGCACAAGAATAAGTCAGTGATTTTCTAACTTCCCATAGCATTGTCCTGGGAAATTCATATAGCTGCCATCCATAGTTTAGTTTAAAAAAACCCCAAACTAGAAAATAACATAATGAGCATTAAAAGGTGCAATTTTCAGGCCGGGCGCGGTGGCTCAAGCCTGTAATCCCAGCACTTTGGGAGGCCGAGACGGGCGGATCACGAGGTCAGGAGATCGAGACCATCCTGGCTAACACAGTGAAACCCCGTCTCTACTAAAAAATACAAAAAACTAGCCGGGCGAAGTGGCGGGCGCCTGTAGTCCCAGCTACTCGGGAGGCTGAGGCAGGAGAATGGCATAAACCCGGGAGGCGGAGCTTGCAGTGAGCTGAGATCCGGCCACTGCACTCCAGCCTGGGCGACAGAGCAAGACTCCGTCTCAAAAAAAAAAAAAAAAAGGTGCAATTTTCAACTTGCAGAAAAATAATTTTTTTTTTTAGACCGAGTATCACTTTGTCGCTCAGGCTGGAGTGCAGTGGCACAAACTCGGCTCACTGTAAACTCTGCCTCCTGGGTTCACACCATTCTCCTGTCTCAGCTTCCCAAGTAGCTGGGACTACAGGTGCCTGCCACACGCCTGGCTAATTTTTTGTATTTTTAGTAAAGATGGGGTTTCGCCATGTTAGCCAGGATGGTCTCGATCTCCTGACCTTGTGATCCGCCCACCTCGGCCTCCCAAAGTTCTGGGATTACAGGCGTGAGCCACTGTGCCCGGCCACAGAAAAATAATTTTTTTAAGGAGAGGTAATTTTCTTACATAAAGTGTATCATCTTAAGTGTATAACTCAATGTTTTTTTCTTATATGTACATTTTAAGTAATCACAAATAACTTCAAGGCATAGCACATTCTATTACTCTAGCAGATACCTGAATGCCTCTTCCCAGTAAATCATTCCCCTCCCATAACCACTGTTCTGACTTACATCACCACAGATTTGTTTTGCCTGTTTTTAAAAAAAATAGCTTTAGTGAAATATAATTCACACAACTACATTTTGCTCATTTAAAGTATACTGTTTAATGGTTTTTAATATAGAGATTTCTTTATCAAGTTTTGGACATTTTCTTTTTTTTAATTTTTTGAGATGGAGTCTTGCTCTGTTGCCTAGGCTGAAGTGCAGTGGTATGACCTTGGCTCACTGCAACCTCTGCCTCCTAGGTTCAAGCAATTCTCCTGCCTCAGCCTCCCGAGTAGCTGGGATTACAGGTGTGTACCACCATGCCTGGCTAATTTTTGTATTTTTAGTGGAGATGGGGTTTCGCCATCTTGGGCAGGCTGGTCTTGAACTCCTGACCTCAAGTGATGCACCTGCCTTGGCCTCCCAAAGTGCTGGGATTACAGGCGAGAGCCACCGTGCCCAGCTAGACATTTTCATCATACCAAAAAGAGACTTGTACCCCTTGGCCTGCCACCTCCTACCTCATTCCTAGGCAACTACTAATCTACTTTCTGTCTCTAGAGATTTGCCTATTCTGGATATTTCATATAAATGGAATCATATAGTTCATGATCCTTTGTGACTAGTCTTCTTTCAGTTAGTATGATGTTTTCAAGGTTCATCCATGTTATAGTACATATTATTCATTCCTTTTTATGGCTGAGCAGTATTCCATTCAACATATATACCACATCTTATCCATTCATTGGGCAGTGGACATTGGGACTCTTTCCACTTTTTGGCTATCGTTTGTGAATAGTGCTATAAGGCATTCATATACAAGTGCTGTTGAAATTTTTGGATTATATGATAACTCTATTTTTTTTTTTTTTTAAGACAGAATCTTGCTCTGTCACCCAGGATGGAGTGCAGGGGTATGATTTCTGCTCACTGCAACCTCTGCCTCTCCAGCTCAAGCAATCCTCCCGCCTTAGCCTCCTGAGTAGCTGGGACTACAGGTGCACACCACTGTGCCCAGCTAATTTTTGTATTTTTTCTAGAGATGGGGTTTCACCATGTTGCCCAGGCTGGTTTCAAACTCTTGGGCTCAAGTGATCCTCCTGTCTTGGCCTCCCAAAGTGCTGGGATTATAGGTATGAGCCACTGTGCCTGGCTGATAACACTCTATTTTTAACCTTTCAAGGAATGGCATCCTGTTTTCAAAATGGCTGTACCTACCATTTTACACTCCTACCAGCAGGGTATAAAGGTTCCTGTTTTTCCACATATTCACTAACACTTCATGTTGTCTTTTTGATTATAGCCGTCCTGGTGGGTATGAAGTGATAGCTCATTGTGGTTTTGATTTGCACTAATGGCTAATCATGTTGAGCATCTTTTCATATGCTTTTTGACCATTCATGTATCTTTGGAGAAATGTCTATTCAAGTTCTTTGTCCATTTTTAAAAAAACTTTTAGGTTCAGGGATACACATGCAGGTTTGTTGTATAGGTAAACCTGTGTCATAGGGGTTTATTGTACAGATTATTTTGTCATCCAGGTGTTAAGCCCAGGACCCATTAATTATTTTTTCTGATCCTTTCCCTCCTCTCAACCTCTTACCTCCAGTTAGTCCCAGTGTGTGTTGTTCTTCTTTGTGTTCATGTATTCTCATCATTTAACTCCCACTTATAAATAAGAACATGCGGTATTTGGTTTTCTGATCCTGTGTTAGTTTGCTAAGGATAATGGCCTTCAGCTCCATCCATGTTCCTGTAGAGGACATTATTTCATTCTTTTTATGGCTGCATAGTATTCCATGGTGCATATCTACCACATTTTCTTTATCCAGTCCACCGTTGTTAGACATTTAAGTTGATTCCATGTCTTTGCTATTGTGAATAGTGCTGCAGTGAACATTTGCATGCATGGAACAATTTATATTCCTTTGGGTATACACCCAGTAGTGGGATTGCTGGGTCAAATGGTAGTTCTGTTTTTAGCTCTTCAAGGAATCACCACATTGCTTTCCACAATGGTTGAACGAATTTACACTCCCACCAACAGTGTGTAAGCATTTCTTTCTCTCTGCAACCTCACCAGCATCTGTTATTTTTTGCTTTGTCCATTTTTAAATTGGGTTCTTTGTGTTGAATGCTTCCATTTTAGAAATACGGTTTCATTGACTTTGGAATTCTTTCCTTTTTTTCTTCCCATTTTTTAAATCTACCTCTCCATGTCTTCCGGCATCCTCATTCTTGACAAGAAGTCTGCTCTAGCTTTTTACTTTTGTTCCTCTGTATTTAATGTGTCCTTTTTCTCTGCTTACCTTCAGTATTTCTCTTTATCTCTGGTTTTCAGGAGTTTGAGTATGATATATTTAGAATTTGTTCACTTATTTGCGGGAGGAGGGAACAGTAACGTTCTCTGTTGCCCTGGTCTAACCTAGTGTTTAGCATTTCCGTTGTCTGCCATTCTCACTGGTAGGGCGGCCTCAATGATCCTAGTTTTTCTTGTGGCATTTATTCTTTGCCTTGCATCTGGCAGGTATTGTGCAAAATAGTTTTTTTTCCCTTCTTTCAGTGGTAGGAGACCTCTCGTGGTGTTGGTAGTATTATTATAGGCTCAAGACTGTTTTATGCCTATCCCCTGGGGTAGATGTTTTTCTTTTACGCTTAGTGCAACTGCAGTGAGTCTTAACCTGTGCTTTGAGGGGTGACATGCCTTGCTGCCCCTTCCCCATAGCCTAAGGCTTTTGTTCAGAGAAGAAGGGTTCAGTCAGAGATTTTTGTGCTTTTCTGCAACAGAGGCTGTTCCCCTCCTCCAGGACTGCACCACCAAAGGAGCTGGTCTTCTGCCCTACCCCCAATCTTTCTCTTGAGTATCTGGTCTGCGGAGGTGATCCTGCTGGGTGACTGAGTTCCCCTTGTGTCTGAGTCCCAGGGGTTCTATATGCTCATGCTAGCCCACATGCAGCCTTTCTCAATTTGTTAGAAGTGTTAGCTGAATTTTTATGAGCTGGTTGCCAGGTGCCGTTAGTTTCTTCCTCTGTCCTGTCATAGATGAGCCAGTGCTTGCCTTCGTTTTCCTTGTTAGAGGTCTGTCCTTAGATTTCAGTCAACTTGGTTGCCCTAAGACCTCAGCTTTCTGATGCATTTAAGCAAGGTTATTTTATAGTTTATTTGCTTTTGTGTATTGTTAACTTGTGGAAAGCAGTATTGTTTCTGTCATTATATATCTTAGGTGGATGTGGAACTCTTCTGAGGCATTTTTATTCTTCATATATTTTAAATCCCACAAGATATTATTGCTTTATATAATCAGTGTTAATTGGATTTACGCATATATTTAACAGCTTTTTCATTATTCTTCATTTGTTCCTGATTTCCGTTTTCTTTTTTCCTACTAGGATTTCAGTTATATGTGTCTTAGCCTTTTTCACTGTGTCCCACATGTCGCTTGCATTCTTCTCATTGTTTACCTTCTATCCTTTTTTTGACTTTGTGCTTCAGTCTTTCTGTTTTTTATTGACCTGTTATCAAGCATAGTAATCTATAATTCTTCAGTTGTCTGATTTGCTGTTTGGCCCTTTCTAATGGTTCTTAATTTCAGGCTCTTTCTAATGGTTCTTAATTTCAGTTACCGTATTTTTTACTTCTAGAATTTCCTTTTAATTCTTTTTAATATATTCCATTTATTAATGGAAATTCTCCAGTTTTGTCTTCTAAGTCTTTGCATATATTAATCAGCTATTCATTTTTTCCAACTGTTTCTTTTAACCTTTTAGAAGTAAACCTTATAATGCCCTACTCCTTAAACATTTCCACTTGTATCTTGTAAGAACAAGGATATTTTTCTAAAATAAACTAAAACTGTTGTCACTCTCAAGAAGTTTAACATTGATATGATGGTATTATCAGTCTGTATTCAAATTTTCCTAATTGCTCTAGTTACAGATTTCTAACTTTCTAAAATTTTATTTTCCCTAATCTAGGATCCTTCAAGGGTAATGCTTTTCTTTTGGTTGTTGTGTCTCTTTAATTACCTGGGTATTTTTTTTTCTTTTATGATAATGATATTAAAACACAAATCCAAGACAGGTGTGGTGGTGCACACTTGTAGCCCCAGCTACACAGGAGGCTGAGGTGGAAGGGTTGCTTGAGCCCAGGAAGCCAGACTGAGCAACTGTGTCAAGACCCTGTCCCTTTAAAACATACACACACGGCTGGGTGCAATGGCTCACGCCTGTAATCCCAGCGCTTTGGGAGGCTGAGGCGGGCAGATCATGAGGTCAGGAGTTCAAGACCAGCTTGGCCAATATGGTGAAACCCCCGTCTCTCTTAAAAATACAAAATTAGCCAGGTGTGGTGGCAGACGCCTGGAGTCCCAGCTACTCGGGAGGCTGAGGCAGGAGAATCGCTTGAACCTGGGAGGCAGTGGTTGCAGTGAGCCGAGATCACACCACTGCATTCCAGCATAGGTGACAGAGTGAGATTCCATCTCAAAAAAAAAAAAAAAAGAAAAAAAGAAGAAAAAACACCCCACACAAATCCAGAGTGGGCCATTTTGTCTTAGTTTTTCGTATGCCTCGCTATTTAGATTTGTCTGGTTCTTTTCTTATGATTGCATTTAGGTCAAACCTTTTTTGGAAGAATACTGCATAGACGATAATTTGTCGTTTTTACTGAATCACATCAGGAGTCACATAAAAGCTATTGGTGATGTTTTATTACTTTGGTTAAGACATCAGTTATTTTAGTCTTTGATAGTTCATTATCTAGATAATGGTTACTTTCTATTGTCTGTTTCTTTCTAGTTGTTGTCACTTGGTTTTGTTTTCTCCCCCGCAGACGTGGTCTCGCTCTGTCACCTAGGCTAGAGTGCAGTGGTGTGATCACAGCTCACTGCAGCCTTGACCTCCTGGGCTCAAATAAATGGAACTTCCACCACAGCCTCCGAAGTAGCTGGTATTACAAGCATGTACCACCACATCTGGTTAATTTATTTTTTTCTTGCTTTTTTGTGTGGAGATGAGGTCTCACTTTGTTGCCCAGGTTGGTCTTAAGCTCCTGGCTTCAAGTGATCCTTCCACCTCAGCTTCCCAAAGCGCTAGGGTTATAGGTGTGAGCCAGTGTTCCTGGCCTGGCTTTGCTTTTGTTTGACAGATGCTTGATATGTTGTTTAAGAAAAGTTGAAGAGATAAATGATGTTTTCTTCCTGAAATGATTTTCTTTTGCATCTGGCAGGTCTTTATGACAGGAACAGATCTCTTTGAAATTCAAAAAGGAATTGAGCAGATTCTAAACTGTGTTTCAACCTTTTTTTTGTTTTGTTTTCCTAGACAGGGTCTTGCTCTGTCGTCCAGGCTGGATTGCAGTGGCGTGATCATGGCTCACCGCAACCTCTGCATCCTGGGCTCAAGCGATACTCCCACCTCAGCATTCCTGCCCACACCCCCCAGTAGCTGGGACTACAGACACGCCATCATGCCAAGCTAATTTCACCTTGTTGCCCAGACTGGTCCTGAACTCCTAGGGCTCAAGCAGTCTTCCTGCCTCAGTTTCCCAAAGTGTTGGGATTACAGGCATGAGCCCCTGGGCCTGGCCTACTTTCTGTTTCTATGAGTCTTGCTACTTTAGATATCTTATGTAAGTTAGAATCATTCAGTATTTATCTTTTAGTGATAAATGTATTTTCACTTAGTGTAATGTCCTTGAGGTTCATCCATGTTGTAGTGTGTGTCAGAATTTCCTTCTTTTGAAGGCTTAGTAACATTCCACTGCATATATATACATTTGTTTATCCATTTATCCATAGATGGGCATTTAGGTTGCTTCTGTCTCTTGGTTATTGTGAATAATGCTGCATTTGGCTGCAGTTGGACATGGGTGTGCAAATATCTTATCTATTGGAGATCTTTTTTTTTTTTTTTTTTGAGTTTAGCTCTGTTGCCCAGGCTGGAGTGCAGTGGCATGATCATGGTTCACTATAATCTCTGCCTCCTGAGTTCAAGTGGTTCTCATGCCTCAGCCTCCCAAGTAGCTGGGATTAACAGTTGTGTGCCACCATGTCTGGCTAATTTTTGTATTTTTGGTAGAGATGGGGTTTTGCCATGTTGGCCAGGCTGGTCTTGAACTCCTGGCCTCAAGTGATCACCCGCCTCCCAAAGTGCTGGGATTACAGGTGTGAGCCACTGTGCCTGGCCCTGTTTGAGATTTTATATTCAGTTCTTTTAGATATATAGATAGAACTGGGATTTTTGGAACATATGGTAGTTCTATTTTTAATTTTTTGGGAGCCTCCATCCCCATTCCCACCAGTGATGCAAAGGTTCCAATTTTTCCACATCCTTGTTAACACTTATTATTTTCTGAGGTTTTTTGCTTTGTTTTTTTGGATAGTGGTCATTCTGTTGGGTGTGAGGTAATATTTCGTTGTGGCTTTGATTTGCCTTTCCCTATGGTTGGTGATGTTGAGCATCTTTTCATATGCCTGTTAACCATTTGTGTATCTTCTTGGGAGAAATATTTATTCCAGAAATGCCATCCAAGAAATCATTGTCAATTGCAATGATTATGAAACTTTTCCCCTAGGCTTTCTTCTAAGAGTTTTATAGTTTCAGGTCTTACGTTTAGGTCTTTAGTCCTTTTTGAGTTAACTTTTATATGTGATGTAAGGGACTAACTTTGTTCTTTTTCATGTGAATATTCAGTTTTCCTAGCACCATTGTGTAGTCTTGGCACCCTTGTCAAAGATCATTTGAATCCTTTACAGGAGAGTTTATTTCTGGGTCTATTCCATTATATTGGTCTGTGTGTCTGTCTTTATGCTAGTATCATACTGTTTTGATTACTATGGCTTTGTAATAAGTGTTGAAATTAGAAGTATGAGACCTCCAATATTATTCTTTTTTAAGATTTTTTTGGCTCTTTGGGGTCTCTTGAGATTCCATATGAAGGAAACAATTCCATTTTCTGCAGAAAACATCACTGAGATTTTGGTGAAGGTTACATTGAATCTGTAGATTGCATTGGGTAGTACTGAAATCTTAACAATATTAAGTCTTCCAGTCCATGAACATGAGATGTCTTTCATTTATTGGTGTCATCTTTAATTTCTTTCAGCAATGTTTTGTAATTTTCAGTATACAAGTCTTTTGTCTCCTTGGTTAAGCTTATTCCTGAGTATTTTATTCTTTTTTATTCTGTTGTAAATGGAATTGTTTCTTTTCAGATTTTTCATTGTGAGTATGTAGAAGCAACTAATTTTAATCTGTTAATTTTGTGATCTGCAACTTTGCCAAATTCATTTATTAAGTCTAACAGTCTTCTTATGGAATCTTTTGGGTTTTCTACATGTAAGATCATGTAGAATGCTCTTACATTATACGTGACCAGAGATTATTTTATTTCTTCCTTTCAATTTAGATGACTTTTGTTTTTCTTGCCTAATTGCTCTGGCTAGAACTTCGAACACTATGTTGAATAGAAGTGGCAACAGTAGACATCCTAGTCTTGTTCCTGTTAGAAAAGCTTTTTGTCTTCACTGTTGTATGATGTTAGCTGTTGATTTTTGCATATATGGCCTTTATTATGTTGAAGTTGTTTCCTTCCTGGTTTGTTGAGTGTCTTTGTCATGAAAGGGTGTCAAAGTCTGTCAGATGCTTTTTTTGCATAAATTGAGATGACCTTCATTCTGTTAATGTGGTGGATTACTTTGATTTTCATATGTTGAACCATCCTTGCATTCCAGGTATAAATCCCACTTGATGATGATGTATAATCCCTTCAATATGCTGTTGAAAAGCCAGGCATGATGGCTCATGCCTGTACTCTGACCTATTTGGGAGGTTGAGGCAGGAGGATTGCTTAAGGCCAGGAGCTCGAAACCCATCTGGGCAACATAGCAACACCCATCTCTAAATATGAAATTTTGAAAATAAAAATTTAAAAATTGAGAAAAAAATATGCTGTTGAGTTCCATTTGTTAGTATTTTATTAAGGGTTTTTGCATTACTATTCATAACAGATGTTATTAGTCTGTAATTTTCTTGTTTCTTCTTCTAGCTTTGGTGTCAGAATAATGCTGGTTTCATAGAATGAGTAGGAAGTGTTCTTTTCAGTTTTTGGAAAGAGTTTGAAAAGGATTAATGTTATTTCTTTACATGTTTTGTAGAATTCACCAGTAAAGCCATTTGTTCCTGGGCTTTTCTTCATTGGGAAGTTTTTCATTACTGATTTAATCTCTTTACAAGTTATAGGTCTATTCAGATTTTCTATTTCTTCATGATTTAGTCTTGGTAGGTTATGTTTCTAGGAATTGTTTATTTCATGTAAGTTATTCAATATGTTCACTTGCAGTTCATAATACTTTTTATAACCCTTTTTATTTCTGTAAAATTGGTAGTAATCTCCTGACTTTCATTTCTGATTATTTAAATCCTCTCTCTTATTTCTTTCTTTCTTTCTTTTTTTTTGACATAGAACCTCACTCTGTCGCCCAGGCTAGAGTGCCGTGGCATGATCTCGGCTCACTGCAACCTCTGCCTCCCGGGTTCAAGCGATTCTCATGCCTTAGCCTCCCAAGTAGCTGGGACTACAGGCAGCTGCTATCAGGCCTGGCTGATTTTGTGTGTGTGTATGTGTGTGTGTGTGTGTGTGTGTGTGTATTTTTAGTAGAGACAGGATTTCACCAGGCTGGTCTTGAACTCCTGATCTGAAGTGATCTGCCCGCCTTGGCCTCCCAAAGAGCTGGGATTAACAGGCATGAGCCACTGCGCCCAGCTCTCTCTTATTTCTTAATCTAGCTTAAGCTTTGTCAATTTTTTTGTTGTTGTTAATTTTGAAATACTTTAAAAACAAGTCACAACACTATGGCCCATTCCATTGTACAAGCTACAGATGCTTGCTTAGCAGCCGAGGGGCACTCTTGAGTACCATATCTGAAAAGTGAATAAAAATCCTTATAAAACAAATATTTAAATAGTTTCCATAGGAACATAAATAATGTGTGAACTATATCCTAGTCTTCCATATTGTCACATCCATGCGAACCCAACTGTTACGAAAAGTGAATAAAAATCCATATAAAACAAATATTTAAATAGTTCCCATAGGAACACAAATAATGTGTGACCCATATACTGGTCTTCCATCTTGCCCCATCCATGCGAACCCAACTCTTATGAAATCCCTTAATTCAAGCAGGACTCATAGTTAACAACAACGAGAGTGATATCTACATATTAATACTAGTGGAAGCACAGGTTGCTGAGTGATGTTTCATTCCATTTGCCCAAGCACAAGTCACAGGCAGGGTGCTAATGTCCTGTTCCTCTATCTGGGGTGGGAGGTCGTGGTTCTAGATTTGCTGCATGAGTTTCGATGCTGGTCCTGACATCACATGTAGATTGTTGGCCTCTGGAATCCAGTGAAAGTAGAAGTAGCAGCAACAGTGTCAGTGCCCATGTTTTTAAAGAGCATCCAATTACCTACATATATTTTGGGCAGATCACACTGCTCAACAATCTGATCAAGGCCATCACATGTTCTTCCCATATGCTGGATGAATAATACTTCTCACTGATGTCGGTCTCTTTTGCAGCAGGGGCTTTACATGTGCATGATCATAAAGGATTGATGAAATGATCCATATACTTCATCATTCATATAATACCTAAAGGTCTGTTCACTTGACTCATCTTCCTTATCAGAGCCTGTCCTTTTTTTTTTTTTTTCTTTTTGAGACAGAGTCGCGCTCTGTCACCCAGGCTGGAGTGCAGTGGCGTGATCTTGGCTCACTGTAAGCTCTGCCTCCTGGGTTCACGCCATTCTTCTGCCTCAACCTCCCAAGTAGCTGGGACTAAGGCACCCGCCACCACACCCGGCTAATTTTTTGTATTTTTTTTTTAGTAGAGATGGGGTTTCACCGTGTTAGCCAGGATGGTCTTGATCTCCTGACCTCGTGATCTGCCCGCCTCCAGGATGGTCTCGATCTGACCTCATGATCTGCCCACCTCGGCCTCCCAAAGTACTGGGATTACAGGCGTGAGCCACCGTGCCTGGCCCTGTCTGTTCTTTTAATATGATATTTTTGGCAATGAAGCTGATGCCACATGAAATATCTGCCTGGCTTAGCTGTGACTCTCACTCTAGAGTCTGGTGGAAAATACTTGTCCTATGCTGGGTTGATTACACTGGTAATACTTCAGATTTAAGCCTCACATCCTCAGATCCAGGAAAGCAACTGCTAGTATCAAGCAGTTACATACTGAAACCAAACTCAACTCCTGTGTCAAAGACACAGTGGACATTGGAGGCTACCTGCATAAAGGTCTCAGGATTGGTACAGCTACTTCCTACATGGAAGCTGACACCAGTGACATCAATATTTAGCTCTTTTGCCCATTCCAGAAGAAGCCTGCTGGCTTTGAGCTTGGCACCAGATTTAACACTGAGGTGACGGACTGCTTTGGAATCATCATTTGCAATCTTAAAAACCAACTCTGCTTTGAGTGTGTTCTGGCAACTGACATCAACTTGACCTTATTACCGAAAATCATCATCTGGATTCCATTATCGGCAGTGTACTTAATTTGAGACATTTGTTTACAAGAATTTGCATAGATAAACCTCTTTTGGGGGCATCCCCAGAATCTGCACCAATTGTATTTCAGCCTTGCTAGCACAGTCAAATCCTGTCCCAATGGCAGTGAGAGTCTTCATGATGGCTCTGCTATCATTATGTTTGACTCCATGAAAGGGGGTGACATGAGGAAGAGTTTTTAACCATCTTAGATATATCTTTAGAATGTCTCTAAGGTCCATGACATAGAAGCCATCCTAATCATCATCAGAAGAAAATTCATTAAATTTTTGGTCCAGAATGTCCTTGGCAGTAAAACCTTCATCAAGGAAGCGAGTGGCAGTGAAACTCTTCATTACTAAACTTTTCATGGTTTCTTGATGTTCCTCTGAAACACAACAAAATGGAAAACTAAGAGATGGAATTGAAAGAAATATTTCCAGATTCTCACAAAGACAGTTCTCCAGGAATTCCAAATCCTGCCTCTTGTGCCCTCAGAGCAGCAGTGGAAACATTCTCAGAACACCTGGGTACCACGGAAAGTGAAGATGCTGCTCTCTGAGCCAGAGCTACAGGACCTCTCTGCTGTGCCTGTCAGTGCCTTGCTTCTGCTCGCCAGAGATGCTGGCCCAAGGTAGCGCTGGAGCTGTTGGCAGAGGGGCGGCCAGTGACTGCGGCTGCCGGGACTGACCTTGTTGATCTTTTTGTAGCATCCCCTTGATTTTCCTATCCTCTCTTTTGTTAATCTTTGCCATAAATCTTTATTAGTTCCTTCTTTCTGCTAGCTTTGGATTTAGTTTGTTCTTTTTCTGGTTCCTTAAGGTATAAAATTAGGTTGTTGACTTGAGTCCTTTTTTTCTTTTTTAATGTAAGCATATACAGTTATACATTTTATTTCTCAGCACAGTTTTTGTTGCATCCCATACATTTTGGTATGTTGTGTTTTTTATGCTAGTTCAGTTTAGTTCAGTTTTATACTAGATTTTATACTAGTTCAGTTTAATATGCAACATTGGGGTTTTTGTTCTGTTTTATTTTCTAAACATAAACACAGAAACACAATACAAATGTATAACTTAGTGAGTTACTATATGCGGATGTCCTTTTAGCCACCACCCAAGTCAAGAAACATCTTCATTTGTCTGAAGATGTTTTCTGATTTCCCTTCCTTGACCCATTGGTTTTTTTAAGAGTATGTTGTTTAATTTCCACATATTTGGGAAATTTCTAGTTTCCCTTTTGCTGTTGACTCCTAGTTTTATTTAATTGTGATCAGAAAAGATATTTTGTATGATTTCAGTCTTTGAAAATTTATTAAGACTTACTTTGTGGCCTAACGTATCAGTCTTTTTAAGGAGTGGTATATTTCTTGTTTCTGTCACTGGGTCCCAACTCGAGAGTTTGGAGTATTTACCAGGGCTCCTCTTCGATATCTCTGAATTCCAGTTTTGATTTCCCCAGTCTTGTGAGAATGTCCAGAGATCTTCAGCTTCTTAGCCTCGTGTCTTCCACTTTCAAATTGGCAAATGCCATGAGGGGAAAAGTGGAGCCGAAGAGTGAACTGAACTCTATGCTCTTCCATTCCCTTCTCTCTGGGATCTGTGGCCTCATATTTTAGCGTGGGTGTCTTTAAAAACGTTCTTTGTCGGGAGTATTTAGTGAATTTTTTTTTTCTTTTTTTTTTTTTTTGAGACCAAGTCTTGCTCAGTTGCCCAGGTTGAAGTGCAGTAGCGTGTTCTTGGCTCACTGCAACATCCACCTCCTGGGTTCAAGCGATTCTCCTGCTTCAGCCTCCTGAGTAGCTGGGATTACAGGTGCGTGCCATCACACCAGGCTAATTTTTGTAGTTTTAGTAGAAATGGGGTTTCACCATATTAGCCGGGTTAGTCTCGAACTCCTGACCTCAAGTGATCTGCCTGCCTCGGCCTCCCAAAGTGCTGGGATTGCAGGCTTGAGCCACTGCGCCTGGTCTTAGTGAATCTTTTCTGGTGGTTTATGAATTGGTGTAATAATACCAGATGGTCTGTTATAACCAAAGTTGAAACACCTGATAAATGTTATGAGAGAGGTAGCATTATTGTTTAGGGAGCATATGGACATGAAACTAACTCCTATGTGTTGTTAAAAAGCTTTGCTACCTTTTCTAAACAAATTTTATAGAAAAAAGTCTTACAGGCCAGATGTGATTGTTCATGCCAGTAATCCTAGCACTTTGGGAGGCTGAGGCAGGCAAGCCCAGGAGTTTGAGACCAACTTAGACATTATAGCAAGACCTGGCTCTACAAAAATAAAAAAAAAAAAAAATTAGCTGGGTGCCGTGATGTATGCCTGTAGTCCCAGCTATGCAGGAGGCTAAGGTAGGCAGATCACTTGAGCCCAAGAATTTGAGGCTACAGTGAGCTGTGATGGTGCCACTGCCCTCCAGCCTGAGTGACAGAGAGAGGCCCTGTCAAAAAAAATTTACAAGATCTGTATCACTTTTAAAAAAATTGAATATAAAGTACAAGTTATTTTTAATAAAAAGGTAATTACAAAAGACATTTTAAAAATAATCAAACAGCCGGGTGCAGTGGCTCATGCCTGTAATCCCAGAACTTTGGGGAGACCAAAGCAGGCAGATCACCTGAAGTCAGGAGTTTGAGACCAGCCTGGCCAACATGGTGAAACCCTGTCTCTACTATAAATACAAAAATTAGCTGGGTGTGATGGCACATGCCTGTAATCCCAGCTACTTGGGAGGCTGAGGCAGGAGAATCTCTTGAACCTGAGAGGCGGAAGTTGCAGTGAGCTGAGATTGTGCCATTGTACTCCAGCTTGGCCAACAAGAGCGAAATTCCTTCTCAAAAAAAAAAAAAAAAAAATTCAATCATCATCAAAGGTGCTTGAAAAATAAATTTCCTGTGCATCCCTACCCTCCAAGTTAACCAGTTTTGCATCTCTACCTCTAAGATTACTGGTTTGCCAGGGGGTAAGTAATTGTTTTGTTTTGTTTTGTTTTGCTTCTGCCCTTCATTTTTGAGGTCTCTACTTTTAAGGAGATAGAAATGTTTAAAGTCAGAAGTACAGATAATTGAGGATGATACGGTTGGTGTTTTCTGCTAGTTTCTATCGTTTAGTTTCTGCACAATGTGGCACTGCACAAGCAATTTTTTCCCCAAGGGTCTTGACCCTGGTGGGTTGACAGGTGGATTTCATTTGGGAAAAAGATTTTTTTGTTTGTTTGTTTGTTTTGAGACAGAGTCTCACTCTGCTGCCCACGCTGGAGTGCAATGGTGCAATCTCGGCTCACTGCAACCTCCGCCCCCCGGGTTCAAGCAATTCTCCTGCCTCAGCCTCCTGGGTAGCTGGGACTACAGGCACACACCACCACGCCTGGCTAATTTTTGTATTTTTAGCTTTGTATTTTTAGCAGAGATGGGGTTTCACCATGTTGGCCAGGCTGGTCTAGAACTCCTGACCTCAGGTGATACACCAGTCTCGGTCTCCCAAACTGCTGGGATTACAGGTGTGAGCCACTGCGCCCAGCCTACATTGGGGTTTTTATTGTTGTTCTGTTTTGTTTTCTAAATGTAAACACAGAAACACAATGCAAATGTGTAGCTTAGTGAATTACTATATACGAATGTCCTTGTAACCACCACCTAAGTCAAGAAATAGAACTTTGAGCACAGTGGTTCAAACCTGTAATCCTGGCACTTTGGGAGACCGAGGCAAGAAGATTGCTTGAACCCAGAAGTTTGAGACCAGCCTGGATAACATAGCGAGACCCTGTCCCATTTTTATAAAAAAAGAAAAGAAAAGAAATAGAACTTTACTGGCCATTCCACTCCAGAAGCTATTCTTGTACCATTTGACATAACTACTTTCCTCCCCCATAGAGGTAACCACTGTCCTTTTATAATAATCTTTTGTGTTTCTTTATGGTTTTATACTTAGTGGGTCCAGCTGGTTCTTCTTGTTTTTTTTTTTTTTTTTTTTTTTTTTTTTTTTTTTTTGAGCCGGAGTTTTGCTGTTGTTGCCCAGGCTGGAGTGCAGTGGTGCAATCTTGGCTTACTGCAATCTCCGCCTCCTGGGTTCAAGCAGTTCTCCTGCCTCAGCCTCCTGAGTAACTGGGATTACAGGCACCTGCCACCATGCCCAGCTAATTTTTTGTATATTTAGTAGAGATGGGGTTTCATCGTGTTGGCCAGGCAGGTCTCGAATTTCTGACCTCAGGTGATCCACCCGCCTTGGCCTCCCAAAGTGCAGGGATTACAGGTGTGAGCCACCGTGCCCGGCCTGTTTTTTAATATGTTTTCTGAGTGTCTTAATCTGCAGGTTCTCTCTCTGTTAATTTTTTTTTTTTTTTTTTTTTAAGACAGAGTCTTGCTCTGTAGCCCAGGCTGGAGTGCGAAGTGTGATCAATGCTCACTGCAGCCTTAAACTCCTGGGCTCAAGGGATCCTTGCCCTCAGACTCCCGAGTAGCTGGGACTAAGGGGCATGCCACCACACATGGCAAATTTTTCAAAAATTTTTCCTAGAGACAGGGTCTTGCTTGTTACCCAGGCTGGTCTCAAACTCCTGGCCTCAAGCGATCCGCCTGCTTTGGCCTCACAGAGTGCTGGGGCTACAGGCGTGAGCCACAACACCTGGCCTCTGTAGATTATTTATCTGTTGAACTATCAGGGCCATTTGACCTGTAGAGTTTCCCACAGTGGATTTTGCTGATTTTATTGTCATGATTCAGTTCTACTCTCCTTTGTTTTTCCTGCAAATTAGCTGCTGGATCTAGAGGCTCAATGAGGCACAGATTTGATTCCCTTGTTATTTTGGTATCTCCTTTCATCAAGAGGCACATAAGTGTTTGGTTTTCTGGTGGTTCTGATTGTTTACCACGATGAAGCAGATTACCCCAAAACTTAAGTGATTTGAAATAAAAACCATTTTATTGTATCTCATAACTTTGTTGATCAGGAATTTGAGCGGGCTCAAATCAGCATCCGGGATCCTGATTGTGCTCCTTCGGGTTTCATCCATTTGGTGGCTGAGCTTGTCTGGAGGTTCTAAGATGGCTTCATTTACATGCCTGACAGTCTGGTGGGAATGACTGGAAGCCTGGATTCAGTTGGGCCCCTCTAGCTTTCCATGTAGTCTCAGGGCTCTACCACGTTCTCTCCAGCAGAGTAGTCTTAAGTTTTTACAGGCAGTGGCTTTCCTCAGAGTAGTGTTCAGGATACCAAGGCAGAAGCTCCAAAGATTCCTTTGACTTAACCTTGAAAGTTCCAGAATGTCACTTCCTGCCATATTCTGTCAGTTATGCAAGGTATCAAGGCCAGTGCAGATTCAAAGGCATGTAGATTCTACCTTTCAGTGTAGGATTAGCATTATATTCACAGCTATCTTTAATCCACCTTATTCTTTTTTGTGTGTGATGTAACTAGCTGTTATTGTTCAGTGCTTAATCCATTAATTGTGGGTTGTGAAGTGTTAATATTCTAAATCTGTTATTTCTTTACTTACATGCTGTTAGGTTAGTGCCAAAGTAATTGTGGTTTTTGCCATTGTAATACTTCTATAAAGAGACTCTTCTCATCTGTTAGGTTACTTAGGAGTACAGTTTATATAGGAAAACCAAGATAAATACATGATTTTTTTCCCTTGTAAGATAATGAGTTTATATCTGCTTGTAATTGTTACCAAAAATGGCCTGTGGTGGACAGTTTGTTTTTTCCTTGTATCCCTTGCTGAATCCAAAATTGTCCTATCTCTGGCCAGCTGGTTGCCTCCTTGGCTCCTCAGTACTTTTGAAATGACTCTAGTAGTCTTACTGTCTTCTGTCCTTTCTAGTATGACAAGATGTATCATGGGCCTATCTTGTATATTTAATATTGGTATCTTTTAGTGGGAAATTGAATTTAAAGGCTACAGTGTAGGCGCTAGGGATGCAACTTGTTACTGAGTTGGACAGTATGTTTAGGGCTTTCAGTGGATAGAGCTAGGGAATTGTATATATTTTATATATCTATATAGGATATATAAATTATCTATGTGTGTGTATACATATGTAGAAAAGTAGGTATATAAATAGTGGGTATAAGTACTTAAAGGTAAAATACCTCATGAATTTATATTGCCTTTTCAACTACAGCATTATAAAGTTTTTAACTTAAGCCTTTTTGTCTGCACTTCTTTTCTTCCATACTGAGAATCCAGGTTGTGAGGGACACAGACGGTGATAGAATATCTCATAATTACTCAGTAGCTCTGTCCCACATTAGCCTAGTCAGTAGCCTCAGACTAACAACGCTAACACTACTACCATCAGTATGTACACTGAAAACAAGCGTAGTTTTGCATGTGCTCTCCCCTTTCTTCCACACTGTGTCTATACATAGCTTGTAATCATTACATACCATTTCTCTTTTGACCTTCATTTATTCGTAATTGTTGTAATAAACTATGGTTAATATTTACCACCAGTCCTTACATTGATGCCTTGTTCTCTCTAATCAATTTGATTGTCCAAAGCTCTTTTTTTTTTTTTTTTTTTTTTAAAGCAGATTGTTTAGGAAGGGCTTTTAGGAATAATATCTACATTCTTGCAAGTAACAGTTTCTGGCCTTTATAATTGAAAATCAGTTTGACTTGACATAAAATCTTTGTCACATTTTCTTTCTTAGCATGTCTTTACCATGTTCTTTCATTTTCTGCCATGAAGTGTTCAAGTCAAAGTAGATGATAATCTAATTTTTTCCCTTGTAAATCATTTGCTGTTTTTATATAGATGTCCAAATTATTTTATTCTTTTTCTTTAAGTATATTAATTTTACCAGATTATGTCTCAGTATTGGTTATTCTGGGTTGGTATTTTTAGGTATATGATATACTCTTTCAATGTATAGTTCTATGTCTTTCTCTCTTACCACCCAACATTTCAGAAACCTTTTCTGTTTTTTTTTTTTTTTTTTAAGAGATGGGGTCTTGCTCTGTCACCCAGGCTGGAGTGTAGTGATGGGATTATATTCATTTGTTTACCCTTCCTCTTTTGATAACTTTGATACCAAATTTTTAAAATTAAAAAAAAAATTAGTAGCAGGATCATAGCGCACTGTAACCTCAAACTCCTGGGCTCAAATGATTCTTCCTCCTCAGCCTCCTTAGTAATTAGGACTACAGGCACACACCACCACACCCAGCTAATTTTTTAAATTTTTGTAGAGGCAGTATCTTGCTATGTTGCTCAGGCTGGTCCCAAACTCCTGGCGTCAAGCCTCCCACCTCCGCCTCCTAAAATGCTGGGATTATAGGCGTAAACTGCCTTGCCCAACTAGGAACATTTTCTTGAATTACAGTTTTTGATAATTGTTCCGTTTCCTTGTTTTGATTTTCTTCTTCAGAGATCTCTGTTGTCTAGATGTTAGATCTTTGTCTCTGTTCAATATTTGTCATTTCCTCTTGAATCTTTAAAATTTTTTTTTTATTTTAAAAACTCCATGTGTTTCTCTTAAGACATTATCTGATGTGTTTAGTCACAGTGAAATTCCTCCTAGTCTTCATCTCTGAAGGGATTTTCTTCTTTAATTTGTTTTTTTCCTGAGATTTTTACCGCATTTCTGAAATTTTCCTTCCCAATTCTGTTCTTCCGTATCTTGTATCATTTTCTTAACGTTGTTTAGCTCATTTTGAAATAATAGGCTAGGTTTTTAAACCTGTTTTTCTGGTCTTCTTTCCTCATAAGGTGTTACTCTGCTTATTTTCTCTTTCAGCCATGTATGACATTTGACCTCAGTTGCTTATTTTCTGTGAAATTAGTTTTTCTGAATTTCTAGAAGAAGGTTTGATTAAGGATAATACTTTCAACCTTTTCTTCCTTCATTTCTATTATACTTGTCCTATATTATTTTGAGTTTTTTTCACAGGAGTTTTTCCTCAGTTGGGGTCTTTTCCTCATTGTTTGGTTTCAAGGTTTTATAAAGGCTAAACTATTGGCATCCCCTTCACACTTATACTCACTGGCTATTGGATTGGGTAAAACCTCCTCCATTTTCTTTTTTTTTTTGAGACGGAGTCTCACTCAGCCGCCCAGGCCGAGTGCAGTGGTGTGATCTCGGCTCACTGCAACCACCGTCTCCCGGGTTCAAGTGATTCTCCTGTCTCAGCCTCCAGAATAGCTGGGATTACAGGCACCCGCCACCATGCCCAGCTAATTTTTGTATTTTAGTAGAGATGGGGTTTCACCATGTTGGCCAGACTGGTCTTGAACTCCTGACCTCAGGTGATCTGTGTGCCTCGGCCTCCCAAAGTGCTGGGATTACAGGCATGAGCCACTGCGCCCGGCCCAACCTTCTCCATTTTCAACTGCCATCCTCAGATTGGCTCCTTGTACTTTCCAGTGAATCTCTGTTGGTTCTTGGTGTTTCTCTGTTCTTAGGTCCATTAGATGCCATGTTGTTTGCCTCTGCTTCCACGTTTACTGAGACTAAAACTACACAGGTCTTATAGATGTCACTGGCTTGTCTCTTTCCACTTATATTTTGGGGTTCTTGTAGATACCCTTGGAGATAACTAGACAACACCTAGTTTTGTTGCTGTCTAATGCTCTGTTTTTATGAGGGATTTGTGGAGATTGTATAAAGCTTCATAGAATCTTTTTGCTATTTAAAAATATATCAGCTAGGCATGGTAGCTCACGCCTGGAATCCCAGCACTTTGGGAGGCCAAGGCAGGAGGATTGCTTGAGTTTAGGAGTTCAAGACCAGCCTGGGCAACATGGTAAAACCCCATCTGTACAAAAAATACAAAAATTAGCTGGGTGTGGTAGCAGACACCTGTAGTTCCAACTACTAGGGGGCTGAGGCAAGATTATCTCTTGAGCCCAGGAGGTCGAGGCTGCAGTGAGCTGAGATCGTGCCACTGCACTCCAGCCTGGGTGACAAAGTGAGACCCTGTCTCAAAAAATAAAAAGATATTAATGTGAGCAAAGTAAAGATATTCTGATGGTATATTAAATCATAGGCATGCTTGGATTACTGGTTAATCAATGGCTAAAAACTTTGGAAGATTTTTTACTTGAGAAAGGAAAATTGGTGCTATTAGTACTACATTAATTCATTAAACTTTTGTTGAATACGTTTGAGACGCGATGCTTGGACTAAAAAGTACAAAAATTAGTAAAATATACTATATCTGTAAAGAAGTTAACACCTCATGCTTACTTTGTACCCCTTATTTCATCGAAAGCTCATGTTGGGGTTTTTTGGTGGGGGGTGGGAGGGGTGGTTTTTTTAAAAACAGGGTGCCTGTTGCCTGGGCTCAAGCAATGCTCTCGCCTCAGCATCCCAGGTAGCTGGAACTACAGGTGCATGCCACCATGCGCAGCTAATTTTTTATTTTTTAGTTTTTAGTTTTTTTAGACAGGGTCTCACTCTGTCACCCAGGCTGGAATACAGTGGTGCAATCTCGGCTCACTGCAACCTCTGCCTCCTGAGTTCAAGCTATTTTCCTGCCTCAGCCTCTTGAGTAGCTAGGATTACAGGAGAGTGCCACCACACTCGACTAATTTTTTTGTATTTTTAGTACAGACAGGGTTTCACCATGTTGGCCAGGCTGGTCTTGAACTCCTGACCTCAGGTGATCTGCTTGCCTCTGCCTCCCAAAGTGGTGAGATTACAGGCATGAGCCACTGTGCCGGGCCCCAGCTAATTTTTTAAATTTTTTGTAGAGGCACGGGGGTCTTGTCATGTTGCCCAGGCCAGTGTCAAAACTTCTGGGCTCAAACAATCCTCCCCCTTTGGTCTCCCAAAGTGCTGTGATTATAGGCATGAGCCACACGCCCAGCCTAAAGCTAAGTTTTATGTCAGTAAATCTGTAATTAGGAAATTCAGGGTCTTTATTTTCCATTTACTTTAGGAACTTGTACAAGCCGTTTATTCTACCTGTTTCTATATCTTAACTTGCTTCATATCTATCTTTGGAAAGATCTTGAAGGATACACAAGGGATTATGTATTACTTGTGAAGAGCTCTGTCTTCATAAGAAATTGACCCCTTCTCTTTACAATATACACTGTTCCTGAATTGAGGTTGAAATTTTTTTCAGTCCATTATTGCCAGTCCATGTTAGTCGTCTTCCAGAGGCTGTTTAGCATAGAATTGGATTAGAATTAAACTAATTAACTAGTTGTCTACAATCTACTGCATGATTTTGTTTACAAAGTTGTCTTCAAAATATGGCTCCCCTTTATAATTGTGACTAGCTACTAGAGACCAGATTTTATACTTTGGTTCTTTTTATTATGTCTGTAGATAAGTTTATTTTTCCGTTGAAAGTGATTTCAGTAGCATATGTAGCACTTTGCCAAGTCGTAATTCGTCAGAAAATAATTGAAGGGACCAGGCACGGTGGCTCATGCCTGTAATCCCAGCACTTTGGGAGGCCGAGGCAGGAGGATCACCTGAGGTCAGGAGTTCAAGATCAGCCTGGCCAACATGGTGAAACCTCGCCTCTACTAAAAATACAAATATTAGCTGGGTGTGGTGGTGCACATCTGTAATCCCAGCTAGTCGGAAAGCTGAGGCAGGAGAATCACTTGAACCTGGGAGGCAGGGGTTGCAAGTGAGCCTAGATTGTGCCGCTGCACTCCAGCCTGGGTGACAGAGCGGGACTCTGTCTCCAAAAAAAGAAAGAAAATAATTGAAGGATGTGAAATATTTACTTGAGCCAAGATAGCTTTTCTTCTGTTTTATCAGGAACTAATAATTGAAATGTAGGGCTACTGAGACCAATATAAAATATATTCTTATATTTATAGATATATTAAAACAGCTTCTGGATTCAATTCTTAGAGTGAACAAAGCTTTATTTTAAGCAAGAAAAGAGAAGAAACATCCAACCATAGATTAGGACTGGAAATTATACAGTGGAAATTATTTAGTGGAGACTTTTGGGACATTTTTCTTCATATTCTTGACACCTACACAGTCATTCAAATCAACAAGATTGTATCTATTAATTTAACTGATACCTCTCGTGCTTTCCTAGAATTAGTCAGATTTTAGGTAATTACTTTGTTGAACAGAGCATATAACAATGTATTTTGAACTGTTGGCTGAATTACTAGGTGATTTAGCTTGTCAGATTTTTCTTTATACGTTGGTCTAAATATGTTTATATAAGTATTGAGATTGTGGCATTAACATTAGAAAAGTAGTCTTCTTTAAGACATCTTTGTCTAATACGTTTTCAGGTTCATGCATGGGAGATCTCAGACCAGTTGTTACAGATCCGACAGGATGTGGAATCATGCTATTTTGCTGCACAGACCATGAAAATGAAGATTCAGACCTCATTTTATGAGCTCCCCACAGACTCTCATGCCTCTTTACGGGACTCATTGCTAACCCATATCCAGAACTTGAAAGACTTGTCACCTGTCATTGTAACGCAGGTAAATCCTGTGCTTCTCATTAGAGAAATTTGTATGGCCATTTGAATTTATCAGGATTATTTTAATTGGTATTGCTAGGCCATGTGAGGTAATGTTAACTTCATTACAGATATACTGCTGTATTCTTGTAAGTGGATAGAAAATGAAATTTTTAATCTTTTGTATTAATCTTAGAGTTCATTTGGTTTTGAACTAACTTAATACCAGAAGTGGTTAAGGTGAGTATGTGTTTTCACAGGCATGCTAGGTCAGAGGTTTAGGTAGTTGCCTTTTAAGAAATCCTTTCTGGGCTGATTGGCTTTAGTAAAGGTCTCATGAATGAAAGGTTGAACTAGAGTATCTGTCCTTTTCCCCCTTGGACAGGGAAATACATTAGATAGGAAAACCGGAAGCTTCTGTGAGTACATACTCACATGTGTCCTCTGCCTGGCATAGAAGTGTCCTTGAAGAGGAGGCTTTTGCTTAAGTCTTCAAGATGAGAAATGGAAAGAGAAGGGAAATGGCAATCCATTATTTGAGAACTGAGTCAAAGGTCTGACTTTGTTAGTAGCTTTGACCTTTGGCATAGTATAATTTATATGTCTGTGAAGTTCTGTGGTATTGCCAAATAAAAGTAAATATTGATATATTTTGAGGAATGTCCATATTCTGTTGTTTGACTTTTCTGGTTTTTTTTTTCTTTAATTTTTAAAAGTTAACTCTTAAATTTCAGCAATTTATAGCTAACCCAGAAGAGTTTATATCAGATACGTATAACTGAAGGTTGGGAGAAGTGGGGGAGGGGAGGTTAGTCTAGTTGTTATATTGTTTGGAAGAAATGTAATTTCTTTGCTTCCCAATTAATATTTATTGTAACCCTATTTCTGTTCATCTGTCTTCATTTATTCTCTCTTATTCAGCTGGCTTTAGCAATAGCAGATCTTGCCCTACAGATGCCTTCCTGGAAGGGATGTGTGCAAACACTGGTGGAAAAGTAAGTAATTTATATTGACTGTATATTAGCATTTGGAATTGCCATTAATCTACACAGAGAAATTTGTTGGCAATAGCTAGATATTTGACTACCTGAACTCTTAACATAGAATTATGTTATTAACCTTTGTTAGATTAAGTGAAACTTATCTAAAATTTTAAATACCACTGAAATATATTGTGTGGGTTGTAAAAGACTAGTAATTTATGTAACACACACTTCTTGAATTAATTGCAGCAAAGTCTTTTATTGCCTTGTGGATCACTCTCACTAACTGGCATGACAGCCGTTTCGTAAAAATATAGAATTTAAGAGTATATTAAATGAGAAGTTGTTATGAATATATGTTCTTACTAATTGGGGTTTGTTTCACGTTTATCAGAGGGACAGTATTCTTTTTAGACACACAGAACTTGCTACTTTGAAACAAGCGTTCCTTCTGGGTCCTGGCAAGATAATCTTGATATTTGCTTGCATTTGGTTGGGAAGTTATTTTTGGACAAAGTCTAGATGTACTTTTTACTTACAATGTAGTGTGTCATTACAGCCTTTTATGGATAACTTTTTATTTATTTTATTTTATTTTGAGCTGGAGTTTCACTCTTGTTGCCCAGGCTGGAGTTCAGTGGTGTGATCTCGGCTCACTGCAACCTCCGCCTCCCAGGTTCAAGTGATTCTTCTGTCTCAGCATCCCAAGTAGCTGAGATTACAGGCATGTGCCACCACGCCCAGCTAATTTTTATGTTTTCAGTAGAGGCGGGGTTTGGCCAGGCTGGTCTCGAACTCCTGACCTCAAGTAATCTGCCCACGTAGGCCTCCCAAAGTGCTGGGATTACAAGTGTGAGCCACCTCACCCAGCCTGTATAACTTTAAAAAATTATTTTTATTTTTTTTGAGACACAGTCTTGCTATGTCACCCAGGCTGGAGTGCAGTGGCACAGTCATGGCTCACTACAACCTCAGCCTCAACCTACCGGGTTCAAGTGATCCTCCCACCTCAGCCTCCTGAATGGATAGCTTATTTTTTAAAGAAAAATTTTATTGGGGAAATTGACACATGCTCCTTGAAAAAATTCTAACAGTATGGAAGCGAACCCCATCCTCTCTCCCTATCCTTATATATTGTTTTTGAAACAGGGTCTCGCTCTGTCACCCAGGCTGAAGTGCAGTGGTGTGATCATGGTTCACTGGAACCTGCAACTCTTGGGCTCATGAGATCCTTCTGCCTCAGTCTCCTAAGTAGCTGGGATTACAGATGCACACCACCGTGCCTGGCTAATTAAAAAATTTTTAATGTAGGGACGGTCTCCCTGTGATACCCAGGCTGGTCTTGAACTTGTGGGCTCAGGTGATCCTCCTGCCTTGGCCTCCCAAAGTGCTGGGATCATAAGCATGAGCCAGCACACCTGGCCCTTAACCCTGTATTTTACAAGCAACCACTATTAACAATTGGCTATGTAGAGTTTCCTTTATGCATTTTAAAATAAATAAGTGCATATATATTTTAATGTACAAATACCTATATATTTGTTCACCCATATTCAATATGTTTCATACATGTTTTTCAGTTACTACATTGTGGACATTTTTTCATGTTAGGACATATAGATATCACGTTCATTATAATGGCTATGTTTCATTGAAAAACTGTCCTTTTTTTAATCTTAACTAATTGTGGAGGACATTTATGTTTATATCTTTTTTCTCTCCCTTAATAGTGGTGGGAATGCTGCTTTTGTTGTGAGTTACTCTGATGGCTGTTATCTTACGTGATTGTGTATTTTCTGTCTATAAATAACATATCTCCCCTTTTTTCTTTTGCAGATACAGCAATGATGTTACTTCTTTGCCTTTTTTGCTGGAGATCCTTACAGTGTTACCTGAAGAAGTACATAGTCGTTCCTTACGAATTGGAGCTAATCGACGCACAGAAATTATAGAAGATCTGGCCTTCTACTCTAGTACAGTAGTGTCTCTATTGGTGAGTAAGTTTGAAATACTAAGTTGCTGCATAAAGGCAGAAAACCATGATGGTTATTTTGTAATCCAATTGCATTATTGTGAAATAGCTTTCTTTGCAAAATTTAATGATGATGCTTTGGCATTTATGTAACACCTTACCATTACAACATACTTTCAGAAACTATGCTTTTTAAGTTTCTGTATAATCCTCTAAAGGTGACGTTATCTCTTTTATGAATGAAAAATGGACTTTAGAGTTATACAACTGTTAATTCAGAATTTGAACTAAGGCCATCTCATTGTATATCTTGTGCTCTTCTACTGCTTAATGCTCCAAACTGTTGACTGTTAATAAAGGATCATGCAAAGGGAAGTGTGTATAAACCTACTTTACTAAGAAAGGATCCTTCCTTTTTTTTTTCTAATTGATACATGAGAGTGGTACATATTTGTGGGGTTACATGTGTTACTTTTATTTTTTGAAACAGGGTCTCTGTCTCCCAGGCTGTAGTACAGTGGCATGATCTCAGCTCACTGCACCCTCCCCTCCTGGGCTCAAGTGAACCTCTCACCTCAGCCTCTTGAGTAACTGGGACTACAGGTGTGCGCCACCATGCCCAGCTAAGTTTGTGTTTTTTTTTTTTTTTTTGTAGAGATGGTGTCGCTTCATGTTGCCTAGGCTGGCCTTGAACTCCTGACCTCAAGTGATCCGCCTGCCTCGGCCTCCCAAAGCTCTGGGATTACAGGCGTGAGCCACTGTGCCCAGCCACATGTATTATTTTTATCCAAGTATATAATATGTGATGATCAGATCAAATCAGGTGATGATCAAATTGAGATATTCATCACCTCAAACCTTTATCATTTCTTTGTGTAGGGAACATTCTAAATCTTCTCTTTCAGCTATTTTGAAGTACTCGATAAATTATTAACTATAGTCACTTTTTTGTGCTATGTAACACTATAACTTATCCTTTCTATTCAGCTGTATTTGTGTACCCATTAATCAACCTTTCTTCATCCTCCCCTCCCCATTACCCTTCCTAGCCTCTCTGATCACCATCATTCTACTCTTTACCTCTATGAGATCCTGTTTTTTTTTTCACTCCAACATAGCAGTGAAAGCATGCGATATTTGTCTTTCTGTGCCTGGCTTATTTCACTTAACCTAATGTCTAACAGTTCCATCCATGTTGCTGCAAATGACAGGATTTTATTCTTTTTGTGGCTAATGAATATTTCACTGTGCACCTATACCATTGTTTCTTTATCCATTCAGCCATTGATAGGTACTTAGGTTGATTCCATATCTTGGCTATTGTGAATAGTGTTGTAGTAAACATGGGATTGTAGACATCTTCTTGATATACTGGTTTCTTTTCTGGGTATTTATACAGCAGTGGGATTGCTAGATCATATGGTAGTACTATTTTCAGTCTTCTAAGAAACTTCAATACTGTTTTTCATGACTGTACTACTTTACATTCCAGAGCGTTCCCCTTTCTCTGCATCCTCGCCAGCATTTGCTATTGATCTTTTGCCCATTTTTTTAATCTTTTTTTTTTTTTTTTTTTTTTGCTATTGAGTTTTTGGGTTCCTTATATATTGTCATTATTAATCTCTTATTGGATGGGTAGTTTGCAAATATTTCCTCCCATTCTGTAGGTTGTCTCTTCACTTGGTTGATTGTTTCTTTTGCTGTGCAGAAGCGTTGTAGCTTGATGTAATCCCTTTGTTGACTTTTTTTGCTTTGGTTACCTTTGATTTTTAGGTCTGTCTTAAGAGATCTTTGCCCAGATCAATGTCCTGCAGCATTTCCCTAATGTTTTCTTGTAGTAGTTTTATAGTTCACATCTTGCATTTAAGTCTTTAATCCATTTTGATTTGATTTTTGTATATTGTGAGAGAGAAAAGAAAGGATCCTCTCTTAAAGATGAACTGAAATTTTGAGAGGGAGGTGATAGAAGATTTTACTTGACCTTTTGAGTAGTAGTATCCCATTATGGATGAGCTAATACACATTTTTAAAAGAATTAGATGTGATTAGGCTCCTTTTAGTTAGTCGACATTTTTAATACGCTAGAGCAGGAGTGGGTAAATCTATAGTTTATGTGTTGGCTGCCTCTTTTTGTAAATAAAGCTTTGTTGGAACACAGTTATGCCCATTTGGTTATATTTTGTCTGTCTATTATTTTGGACTATATCAGCATAATTGGGTATTTTTCACAGAGACCATATGGCCTGCAAAGTGTAAAATATTTATCTGGTTCTTTTATTTTACTTTTTTTTTTTTTGAGACGGAGTCTCGCTCTCGCTCTGTTGCCCAGGCTGGAGCACAGTGGCCGGATCTCAGCTCACTGCAAGCTCCGCCTCCCGGGTTTACGCCATTCTCTTGCCTCAGCCTCCCGAGTAGCTGGGACTACAGGCACCCGCCACCTTGCCTGGCTAGTTTTTTGTATTTTTTAGTAGAGACAGGGTTTCACCATGTTAGCCAGGATGGTCTCGATCTCCTGACCTCATGATCCGCCCATCTCGGCCTCCCAAAGTGCTGGGATTACAGGCTTGAACCTCTGCCCCCAGCCTTATCTGGTTCTTTATAGAAAATGTTTACTGGTTCCTAAAGTACATGGTAATAAATTGATTAGCCCATATCTCATTTATAGGTCTTTATAGTCCAGCTTAATTTTCTCAATAATGTGGTTATACAGCTTGAATATCCCTTATCTGAAAGGCTTGGGACCAGAAGTGTTTAGGGAAGGGCAAAAAAAGTAGTATTTGGGATTTCTGAGTTTTTAAAATTTTGGAATATTTTCATTATATTTACTGGTTCAGCATTCCTAATCTGAAATGCTCCAGTGAGCATTTCATTTGAACGTTACGTTGGCACTGAAAAACTTTTGGATTTTGGAGCATTTTGGAGTTTGGATTAGGGATACTTCACCTATAGTAAATTATTTTTCAGAGATGTGTTTCAGTACAGCAAGATCATAGATCTTTTTGTTTGAAAAAAATTAAAATTCTGTTAAAAATTGTGTTCAGTTTTGTATTAGAAATTCATTGGAGGGCTGGGTGCGGTGGCTGACCCCTGTAATCCCAGCACTTTGGGAGGCTGAGGCGGGCGGATTACTTGAGGTCAGGAGTTTGAGACCAGCCTGGCCAACATGGTGAAACCCCATCTCTACTAAAAATACAAAAATTAGCCAGGTGTGGTGGCACACTCCTGTAGTCCCAGCTAGTCGGGAGGCTGAGGCAGGAGAATCACTTGAACCTGGGAAGCGGAGGTTGCAGTGAGCCGAGATTGCGCCACTGCACTTCAGTCTGGGCGACAGAGGGGGACTCCATCTCAAAATAAATAAATTAATTAATTAAAATAATTCTTTTAAGTTAAATATATGTTTCTCACTTAGCCATTTATTTTAAAGAAATCGTTTTATGGAAAATTAGAAAATATGGACAGCAAATTACATTCAAACCATCTGGAGATCATACAGTTAACCCTTTCCTCTATGAACATACTTCTTTATGGACATATATACAGATATTTTAAGCCCAAATGCGATTATACTTTACTTACTCTTCTGCATCTTGCTTTTTCAGTCATCTGCTTATCTTTTCATGTTAGTAAGTTTTCATATCATCTGATAAACCCAGACCATATTCACATTTCACCAGTTAGTCCTAAGATACTCTTTACAGGCCGGGCCTGGTGGCTCATGCCTGTAATCCCAGCACTTTGGGAGGCCAAGGCTGGCAGATCACAAGGTCAGGAGCTCGAGACCATCCTGTCAACATGGTAAAACCCTGTCTCTACTAAAAATACAAAAATTAGCTGGGTGTGGTGGCATGCACCTGTAGTCCTAGCTACTTGGGAGGCTGAGGCAGGAGAATTGCTTGAACCCAGGAGGCAGAGGTTGCAGTGAGCCGTGATTGCACCACCGCACTCCAGCCTGGGTGACAGAGTGAGACTCCGTCTCAACAAAAAGAGAGAGAAAGAAAAAAAAGATACTCTTTACAAAGAATATCCAATCTATAACTATGCCTTGTATCAGGTTCTTAGTCACAGCCCCACATCCTGTTCCTTCTTTAAAATGACATGACTTGTTGAAGAGATTGTACCAGTCGTTTTATAGAATTATCTTACCTTTATGATTTTCTGATTGCCTCTCCTTTGTTTCATTTAGCTTGTTTTTCTTTTCTCTGTATTTCCTCTAATTGGAAGTTGTATCCAACACAGCCCTTCTCAGTAGGGGTTCCTCAAGAGAATTAAACCTAAAGCTTTCATTATATGTAATGAATTCTTTCCTCTACATTAATAATGGTTCTAGCTATATACCACCCTTAGGATAATTAAGAAGATAAGCACTCAGATAATTTTCTGAAGGACTTAATTCTTATACAATAAACTTTTTTGTAGCTATAGAGCCTCTCTATGTTGCCCAGACTGGTCTCAAACCTGGTCTTAAATGATCGTCCCTCCTTGGCCTCCCCTAATGATGAGATTACAAGCGTGAACCACCACACTTAACCTATAGGATTTAATTCTTTCCTAGGATCCTGATTGAGAAAAACTGAGAGGCTTGGATGATTAGTTTTTAAAAGTTAAACATTTTGGGATAGAATATATCATAGGTACATGATGCTATGTCTTAGTGTATATACAGCATTCGGTAGTGATGCTAGGGTTGACCACTGGATTAGGATGAAAGTCTGATCCTTCTATTTTTAAAAGTCACCTTCCTCCTTTGTAATATAATGTAGTTTGTGTGATGGAAGCTTGTTATTTTATGAATGTTCAATTCCCTGTCAGACTTTAGCCTACATGACAAGCTACATGACCAAGCCAGGGGATGAAATTAGTCCAAAATGGCCAAGAAAAAAATAGGCATGTGGCTGTAATGCCGGGTTCCAAACTCCTCTTAAGACCTTTTCTCGTTTAGTTTCCTGCATGCTCTCCTTTAATGGTTACATTCTATCCTATTTCTTGTTAGTATTATACTTTTGTGGTCTCTCCTAATGGACCCATTCCTAAACATGGTGTTGAACTTTTTGAAGTTTTAAATGTGTTTCTGCATGCTATCATAGCTAAACTGAACCTGTGCTTCTAATATTTTTGTCTCTCCACTTTCTATTTTGTTAATCTAAGATCTCAATTCTTGTTTATCCCTGCTATCTTTTTACTGGTGAGCTCTTCTGGACTCTGGCATTTATCTTGAAGCTTTTGAGGACTTACTTTAAGAGACAGATTTTTAACATAGCATAGCTCTCAAAGAGGAACAGAAGATAACTCTTAGTTCTGATGCTTTAGAATGTATGTTTGATTTAATTTGCAGAATTTCATCTTTTCAAAGAGATTAGTTTTAGAAACAGGTTTTTTCAGAATTTGGTCCTTCAGTTTGAGTCTGTAGTTAGAATGTACAAGCAAATCCTTCCACTTGTATATATCATGTCTTATTAAAATTGAAATGTCATTCAAGAAGTATAAAGGCCAAGTGATTATGTAATTATATATGCTTGTTGGAAAAAGGTGGAGTTGGAAAACGGTGAGTTTATATCAACAGCATCAAAGATTCAATTGAGAGTTTGAGACAGGTTGAGAGGGAGAGAGAATGAGTATCAGCTCTTAAAGAGAAATCTCTCAGTGGCTCCAGTTCATGTTAAGGGAACTTAGTTGCTCTACTTTCAGCCTTGAAATTAAGTGCTCCTGTGCCTTTATTTATGTATCACATATTTAAATATATTGCATATATTAGTGTCATACTCTTTTCTAAAAATTCTGGCCATTTTAGTGATTCTAGGCAACTGCCTGGCATCCGTGAATATTTTCTCTGAGTTTCAGGGGAACAAAGAAAGTCTTGAGGTAAAAAATAACTAGAAGAACTTAATGGGGCCAGAACCATATTTGCGACATTTTCTCATCTCATCTAGTGTGTTTTCTGGTGACTTTTAAAGTGTTATTTTATTTTTTAATCTGTAGAGACAGGGTCTTACTTTGTTGCTCAGTTTAGTCTAGAACTCCTGGGCTCAAGCAATCCTCCCACCTCAGCCTCCCAAAGTGCTGGGATTAGAGGTGTGAACCCCTGCACGCAGCCTCTGATGACTTTTTAAGAGTACTTTCCCCTCTAAAGCAAGAGCTCTCAGTTCTTTCCTTTCCTGCCATTCTTCCTTCTTTTTTTTTTTTTTTCTCAGACAGAGTCTCACTCTGTCGCTCAGGCTGGAGTGCCGTGGCACAATCTCGGCTCACTGCAACCTCTGCATCCAGATTCAAGCAATTCTCCTGCCCCAGCCTCCTAAGTAGCTAGGATTACAGGGTGTGCCCCCATGCCCGGCTGATTTTTGTATTTTTAGTAGAGGCGGGGTTTCACCATGTTGGTTAGGCTGGTCTCAAATTCCTGACCTTGTGATCCACCCACCTCAGCCTCCCAAAGTGCTGGGATTACAGGAGTGAGCCACCGCACCCAGCCCCTGCCATTCTTCCTTCTATAAATACTTGGATATTTACTCTGTGCCTCTTGTGGCTTTAGATAGTAACAGATGTCTCAGAAGTTGTTTATATCCTAGACATAAACTTATGTGTATACTCATGGTTATGTGGTTAATTTCTCTGTAAGTTAGCTGCAACTCCACCTTTTTTCAACAAGCATATATAATGCAATATGCACAATAAATGAAAATGAGTGAGTCTGCATTTAGTTAACCATCAAGTTCTGATGTTATTCGTTACAAATGATGTATACTTCAAGCTGACATGCTTAAAACTAGTAAAATAGTTGGTTCATGTGTGACAGATGATTCTGTTTCCCCATGCTGTTAATATTTCCTGGCTTTCTTTGGTAATACACTAATTATCATCCAGGTAAATTAGTATATAGCTAGTTATACTGATGATGATGTATAATATTAGTAAGATTATTGTTGCAATCTGCCTAGCTTTAGAGGCTTTTGAAGTAGAGGAAGTCCTTGATAGTAATCATATCTTTGTTCTGTATATATAAGCAAATAGAGAAATTTGGGAGGTAGCTATGGTGTAGTGGTTAAGATCATAGACTTTGAAGCCAGACTTCTTAAGTTTAAGTCCTGGCTATGCTATTTCCTACCTGTGCCATATTGGGCAAGTTACTTGACTGTCTGCCTCAGTTTTCTCATCAGTATAATAGGGATAATAGTATCTGTTTCATATAGTGGGGATTAAATGAGTTAGTACATATAAAGCTCTTAAAACAGTGCCTGTTGCACAGAAAGGGCTCAGTAAGTGTTAAAATGACTGACTGGTCAGCTTATTTGTCATGTACTTTTCTTCCTCTCCCTGAAATATAATGGCCTGGAAGAGAGAGAAGAAATAGAAGGAATCAGGTATATTAATGTACTTGGACTTCCTTTCTTCTGTCTTCTGAGAAGGAAAGGTTGTTTGTTTTGTTTTGTTTTTGAGACGGAGTCTCGCTCTGTTGCCCAGGCTGGAGTGCAGTGGCGCGATCTTGGCTCACTGCAAGCTCGGCCTCCCGGGTTCACACCATTCTCTTGCCTCAGCCTCCCGAGTAGCTGGGACTACAGGCGCCCGCCACCACACCTGGCTAATTTTTTTGTCTTTTTTAGTAGAGACGGGGTTTCACCATGTTTGCCAGGATGGTCTCCATCTCCTGACCTCGTGATCCGCCCGCCTCGGTCTCCCAAAGTGCTGGGATTACAGGCATGAGCCACAGCGCCTGGCCCAGACCTGAATATCTTATATAGCCCTCTGTGGGAATGAGCTGGCATACCCCTCACTTCTCTTCATCTTAGCAACCTAGCATTCTTTGGAGCACAATAATAAAGACAGTCATCTTCAATGTAGATTTATGTAGTAGATGAAGCTTTGAACTTGGAGAATTTTCCTGTGTGTTTTATATCTGCATTGTAACCACAAATATCAATATTTAGATCTGATTTAATAATACATTATGGGATTTCACCCCCACTCTCATGCCTCCTGAACCCCATGAAAATTATATTTCTAACTCATTGCTTGCAAGAGCTATTTTAAAACATTCTTTGTCTAGAAAAAGATGCATTACATTTTACTTTGGAAAAAATATATATCACAAAAACAGTCTACAAGGAGAAACAATGAGTTTTAGTCTAATTCTGTTTTATCTCTTTTATAGTATTTATAGTAGTATCACTTTCTGTGGGATAACATGTTTATTATTCTATTGCCAAAGCTGAAACATTAGCTTTTCTTGTGGAAATATACAGTAGTATGCCTAGCTTACTCTAGGTATCTATTCTATGACAACCAGGTATATAAATAAGTAAACTATTTGTAAAATAATTTTTTGGATAATACAACCTTAATGCAGAAGTGGGAACTAAGAAATTAGTAAGTTATTTCTGAAACAACTTGGGTAAGTCTGTAACCTCTCTGTACCTCAGTTTTCCCATTGAGAAGGTAGAGACCATAATAGTAGCTACCTATAAAGTTGTATTTGGGGATTGTGTTAGTGCAGTCTCATGCTGCTATAAAGAAATACCTGAGACTGGGTGCAGTGGCTCACGCCTGTAATCCCAGCACCTTGGGAGGCTGAGGCAGATTGCCTGAAGTCAGGAGTTCGAGACCAGTCTGGCCAACATGGTGAAACCCTGTCTCTACTAAAAATACAAAAAAGTTAGCTGGGTGTAGTGATGTGCATCTAATCCCAACTACTTGGGAGGCCGAGGTAGGGGAATTGCTTGAACCAGGGAGGTGGACGTTACAGTGAGCAGAGATCGTGGCACTGCACTCCAGCCTGGGCAACACAGCAAGACTCCATCTCAAAAAAAAAAGAAAGAAAGAAAAAATACCTGAAACAAGGTAATTTATAAAGAAAAGAGGTTTAATCAGCTCACGGTTCTGTGGGCTGTACAGGCTTCTGCTTCTAGGGAGGCCTTAGGAAACTTAACAATCATGGTGGAAGGTGAAGGGGAAGCAGACACATCTTCACATGGCTGGTAGGAGAGAGAGGGAGGAGGGGGAGGTGCTACACACTTTGAAACAACCAAATCTCGTGAGAACTATCAAAAGAACAGCAAGGGGGATGTTCATTCCCATGATTCAGTCACCTCCTACCAGGCCTCTTCTCCAACACTGGGGATTACAATTTGATACGAGATTTGGGTGAGGACATAGAACCAAACCATTTTGGGATTAAGTAGATTAGTGGTATTTAGAACAGTGGTGCCTAGCTGGATGCAGTGGCACATGCCTGTAGTCCTGTCTGGGCGATGTAGCAAGACCCTCTCTCTTAAAAGGAAAAAAAAAGACAGTGACACTTAAATAGCACTTTTAACTGTTAGCTGTTTTATTGCCATCCTTCTCATTATTATACTTGTAAGGTGATTGTAATAATGGTTTAAATATATAGATTAACATTATTCATTTTAAGTTTTTTTCCCTATTCAGATGACCTGTGTAGAAAAAGCAGGAACAGATGAGAAAATGCTTATGAAGGTTTTTCGCTGTTTGGGAAGTTGGTTTAACTTGGGAGTTTTGGACAGTAACTTCATGGCTAACAATAAATTACTAGCACTCCTTTTTGAGGTTTTGGTAAGTAATGACTTTATTTATCAAAGTATTTCTGCCAATCACTTCGTAACTAACCTGCTGGGACGTAACAGTGTTTTCAGATTTTTGCACAGTAACTGGAAAGCATGTATTAAGAACATAGCAATGTTCCTTGCTACCAGGTACCAAATTAAAAGTATCAGTTTTAATACTCAAAATAGGATATAGTTATGCTTAAGAAGAAAACAATCTTATATGCTGATACATGATTTACATTTTAAAATTCAAATAACCATTGGTATCTTTTTCCTCGTTTTAAAAATATAAATTCTGTATTTCAATAATGGTCATTGAATCCTAGACATTTCCATGATATAATTATATGTGCATCACAAGTTTAGGAAAAAACAGAACAGAAAGAATTAAAAATTATGTTTAGTGCACCCAGAGACAATTATAGATGAAGATACTGTCTTTGTAGTTGAGATTAGTTAAACATCATTGTATGTGCAAAATGGATTTGGGTTTTTGAGATTAGTAGAGTAAGTACTAATGTATTTTTATATACTTGTGTATTTCTTCTTTAAGCTTTGAAAGTAGCAGTGCCTAGTAATATAGTCTTGGTAGATAGGAGGTAGGGAGTCGTTAGAATATGATTACATTTTAGAACAAGAAACATAACATTATCTTAAGCATAAATATTATTGAAGGGGTGTTTGGAGAGGTGAAAAACTTTGTCTTTTTCTGCTGGTGGGTTTCCTTCAATGAAGATGTATTAGTATGGAAGCTGCATGTATTCTGAATGTATGCGGATGCACTATTACTTAGAAGATAGTACCATGATGCTAGATTGATGCCACTGTCAATTAAAGAAAAGAAAGACGTTCTTCAAGGAGACATTTGGCTTGTCAGTGGTAGTATATTTCTGCTGTCATTTTTGCATCAGAAGCTAAGTCTCAGGAAAATTAGGATGCTAGTCATTGTTTTGCTTGCCATTGTCTGTCTCCATGTATGTTGGTATCCTTCCTCAATAATGATAATATTTATTACCACCTCAACAAATAGTATGAAGAGTAATCACTGTGAATAAAGTCATGTCCCACTTTTGTTTAAAAAATTTACATGTGATTACATATAAATGGAGGACAGTCTAGAATATACTTCAAACTTAACAGTGGTAATTTCTGGGAATTGGGATTGGAGTAAGGAAGCAGTTAAGTAGTATGCCAGGATTATATTATCTCCTCTACTGATCCAGTGTCAGGACCTCTCTGTCACTAGTAAGAGTGTTTATCTAGAGTCAGGGTAAAATGTATTCTCATTTTTACATTCATTCAGTGGTTTAAAATCATGCTACTTTTTTTCTTTTGGGGGGGAGTGTCACAGGGAGTTAGGGTGTCTCTCTGTTGTGCAGACTGGAGTAGCTCCATTGGCATGATCGTAGCTCACTGTAGTCTCAAACTCCTGGCTTCAAGCAATCTTCCTGCCTCAGCCTCCCAAGTAGCTGGGATATAGGCATGTGCCACCATGCCTGGCTAATTTTTAATTTTTTTTAGAGACAGGGTCTCTCTTTGTTGCCCAGGCTAGTCTCGAACCGGCCTCAAGCGATTCTTCCACCTCAGCCTCCCAAAAATACTGAGATTACAGATGTGAGCCACCACACCTGGCCCATGTCATGTTTTAATTTGCTTTATGTTTGGACCACGACTTTCTTGTACAACTTTCCCCCAATAGCTTTTTAAAAAAACTTAAAAATTAAAATACTTGATATATACAAAAGAATAAGTATGAACACTTACTATTTATTTATTTATTTTTGAGACAGAGTCCCGCTCTGTCGCCCAGGCTGGAGTGCAGTGGCGCAATCTCAGCTCACGGCAACTTTTGCCCTCTGGGTTCAAATGATTCTCCTGCCTCAGCCTCCTGAGTAGCTGGGACTACAGGTGTATGCCACCATGCCTGGCTAATTTTTTGTATTTTTAGTAGAGACAGGGTTTCACCGTGTTAGCCAGGATGGTCTCGATCTCCTGACCTTGTGATCTGCCCACCTTCCAAAGTGCTGGGATTACAAGTGTGTGCTACCGCGCCCAGCTCGAACACTTACCTTTTAATAACTTGATAATATAATGAGAATCTTTGAACCCACTATTCAATCTAAGAATAACCTAATGAATAATTTGCATCTTTGTGCTCTCCCAAACCTGCTTGTATAGCTTTTTGTCCCACTGGAGATTTTAAATATCCTTTTAAAAAAATTTTTCAAGGAAGACTAATATGCCCTTACTAAGTGCATTTAACCTCTCAACTGTACTCTCTTCACTAGAAACCCGGGAGGATTCCCTTCTTGGCCCTTTTGGTCTGCTCTGATTTGCATCAGTTCTTTAGATGTACTCCCCGCCATCTTGGGACTTGCCTTTACTGTGCTTTCTGGATTAAAAAGTTAGAGGTTTCTTTCAAACCCCCTCAGATAACATCTTCAGGAAAGATATAATGGAAAGTAAACTTGGAATTTTTGCATGCCTGAGAACTATTTTTATTTTGCTTTCAATCTTGATTGATGGCTCAGTTAGTTATGAAGTTGTAGGTTGAATATTATTTTCCTTCAAAAGTTCAGAGGCCCTGTTCTCCTTTACTAGCGTGCATCATTGTTAATGAAATGTTGGAGAACTCTGACTTCTGCTCGCTATTATTACCTCCTTCTCTCTTCCCCAGAAATTTTACAGACCTTTGTTTAACTTTGGTATTCTGAAATTTCACAGTGATGTGTTTAGGTATGTGTCTTTGATACTTGTTGAGCCCTTTCATTTTAGGCAGTGCTTGAATATCAGAAAAAGGATGGAAAAGATTTTCACATACTAGAATAGGGTAGGGAACACATGGCATTCCATTTGGACCTTTGTTTAACTTTGGTATTCTGAAATTTCACAATGATGTGTTTAGGTATGTGTCTTTGATACTTGTTGAGCCCTTTCATTTTAGGTAGCACTTGAATATCAGAAAAAGGATGGAAAAGATTTTCACACACTAGAATAGGGTACACATGGCATTCCATTTGGAGGGGCTGGTGTGAACAAGAACATGGAGATTACAAATGATATGACCATGACTTAGGGACAGAAAGACTGATTTGCTTGACGTATAAGGAAACAGAAATAGGATTGGGAAGATTGATGGATGTTTTCTCATGGAAGCCTATGACTTGACTGTTACACATTTAAAGTACATGTTCAGAAAGAGGCTGTAATTGAAAGAAAGAAAGAGGCTCTAATTGTTTTCCTATTATACTTATCCATCACTGTCCTCAAAGGATTGGTTCCAGGACCACCCACTACCCCTGCCCCTCTGTGCACAGTTTCCAAAATACACAGATGCCCTAGTCCCTTATATAAAATGGTGCAGTATTTGCATATAACCTACCCACATCTTCCCATATACTCTAAATAACCTCTAAATTACTTATAATACCTAATACAATGTAAATGCTATGTAAATAGTTGTTATAGGGTAATTTTTAAATTTGTGTTTTTCATTGTATTATTATTTGCTTATATTTTGAATATTTTCTATCGATGCTTGGTTGAACCCTAGGGTATGCAGGGCCAACTGTAGATCACTCCTTAGTGATCATACTTCTTGCTTCCCTATTCCTGCTACCTCCCCAGCAACAGGATAAGACCTCATCTAACCTACATGAAGCTGCTTCAGACTGTGTATGCTCAGCTCTCTATGCCATTGAGAATGTGGAGACTAACTTGCCATTAGCTATGCAACTTTTTCAGGGAGTGCTGACGTTGGAGACTGCCTATCATATGGCTGTGGCGCGTGAAGATTTAGACAAGTGAGTAATTGTTTAAGTCTGGAGCCCTGGGTTTACCTACAGTCTGGTCATTCTTTTAAGTCACTTTTTATTATTTATCTGTCATTTGTGATTCTCGGTGATTCTGTAAATGTACAGATAGTTGCTTCCTAAAGACACTCTACTACGCTTCTCTGAACGGAGAGTGGCAAATTGGATGTGGGGTTTGTAGAATTACCATAGAAATGCTAAGGCTTTAAAAATTAGAGACAAATTGTAAAATATCAAGTGTGATTTGATGGGAATTTTTATTCAAATGTTTTAATAATTGAGAATTTGAACTGACAAATCACATGTGTAGGAGTATATGATCTAGGTAAAGGTGTCTGTCATGGGGATTGTGATACAACATAGTAAATAATCACTAGATGTCCCTTAGACTGAGGAACCTTTTATTTATTTGATTAACTGTGCCTGTATATACTTATAATATCCAGATTTCTGACTCATTGTTCTCATTCGCCTGTCTTCTACAGAGTTCTGAATTACTGCCGTATTTTCACTGAACTATGTGAAACTTTTCTTGAAAAAATTGTTTGTACTCCAGGCCAAGGTCTTGGGGACCTCCGAACTCTGGAGCTGCTTCTTATCTGTGCAGGACATCCTCAATATGAGGTAGTGTTTATGCTATTCTAAGGCTATTATTCTCCAAGTTGTGTGCTGCATATTATCTATATTTCATTACCTCATGCCCAGCTTTTATTGTTGAGAAATTATAGTCTTGTTTTTAATTAATGTGATTTCCTCTGTTTTGGAATTTAAAAAAAATTATATTTGGGTTTCTGCATTGTGTCCATCTCTATTTTCTTACCTGGTTGGCTGGGCTGACTGTGGTAGACCCCTCAAGGAACTCGTTAGAAAGCAAGCCTTTCCAGCGAACCCCTTGTCTAGCTTGACTTATTCTCTAGAGCTTTATAGCTAAAAAACACCGAATTCTAACTATACCTCCACAAGTCTTAACATCCCCAATTTTTCTCCAAATGATGGATGAGAATGACAAAGGGATTGAAAAGACTTAAGGGTCTCTGTCATTCAAAATCCTTGACACCCTACCTACCGAGGTTTGCTAGATTTTTTTAAATCTAATTTATTTGAGAAGTTTTATAGTATAAGAAATGAGAAAGGGTTGGCCTTGGTGGCTTACGCCTGTAATCCCAGCACTTTGGGAGGTCAAGGCAGGCAGATCACCTGAGGTCAGGAGTTTGAGACCAGCCTGGCCAACATGGTGAAACCCTGTCTCCACTAAAAATACATATTAGTTGGGCGAGGTGACTCATACCTATAATAACCCAGCTACTTGGGAGGCTGAGGCAGGAGAATTGCTTGAACCGGGAGGTAGAGGTTGCAGTGAGCTGAGATCAGGCCACTGTACTCCAGCCTGGGTGACAAGAGCAAAACTCCATCTCAAAAAAAAAAAAAAAAAAGTGAGAAAGAAGTGCTCCCAAGTTGGGCATTGTTTTAAATAGCTCTGTTTTGGATCCTTGATGGGAAATGGATGGTAGGGACCCTCTTACTGTGCCTTAGGCACAGTGGTCCTGTGACTCTCGACCCGTTTTCTGTTATCACATGCAAGACAAGGTTTATTTGTTTTACGTAATGTCATGAGGATACCTAGATTTGAGTGGAACCCAAAACATTTCTGGAAGAATGTAACCCCACACAATTATCACTCCTTTAAACAGTGCCATATGGAAAAGAGGCTACGAGTAAAATCCCAGGCCTTTTCTCCCTTTCTGTCACACTCAAGAAAACAGGTGAATAAAAGTGACATGAAGCTGAATCAGTTATGTTCAGGAGTTACAGATGATTTTGAATCTCAAACATTCAATGCAGTGATTTCAGAAGTTTCAGAAAAATACTTTAAAAAAGACTTCTGGCCAGGCACGGTGACTCACGCCTGTCAGCACCTTGGGAGGCCGAGGCAGGCAGATCATAAGGTCAGCAGTTTGAGGCCAGCCTGACCAACATGGTGAAACCCCGTCTCTACTAAAAATACAAAAATTAGCTGTATTTTTTGTATTTGATGGCACGGGCCTGTAATCCAGCTACTCAGGAGGCTGAGGCAGGAGAATCACTTGAACCCAGGAGGTGGAGGTTGCAGTGAGCCAAGATCGCGCCACTGTACTCCAGCCTGGGCGATGGAGCAAGACTCCATCTCAAAATAAATAAATAAATGAATAAAAAAGACTTCTGGCTGGGCATAGTGGTTCATACCTCTAATGAGGTTCATACCTCTTTAACACTTTTGGCGGCTGAGGTGGGAGGATTGCTTGAGCCCAGGAGTTCGAGACCAGCCTGGGCAACATTGGAAGACCTTGTCTCTACAGAAAATTTCAAAAATTAGCTGGGTGTGCTGGCGCACACCTCTCATCCCAGCTACTCAGGAGGCTGAATGGGAGGATCGCTTGAGCCCAGGAGTTCGAGGCTGCCATGAGCCATGATTACACCACTGCACTCCAGCCTAGATGGCAGAGCAAGACCCTGTCTCTGCAGAAAAATTTTTAAAATTAGCCAGACATGGTGGCAAGTGCCTGTAGTCCTCCTAGCTACTCAGGAGGCTGTGTGGAAGAATCGCTTGAGCCCAGAAGTTCAAGGCTGCAGTGAGCTATGATTGTGCCCCACTGCACTCCAGCCTAGGTGACCCTGTCTCTAAAGAAAAAATATATATCTTTTGAGACAGGGTCTCACTCTGTTGCCCAGGCTGTAATGCTGTGGTGCGATCACAGCTCACTGTAGCCTCAGCCTCCTGGGCCCAGGTGATCCTCCAACCTCAGCCTCCTGAGTAGCTGAGAATACAGGCATGCGCCACCTACATGCCTGGCTAATTTTTGTATTTTTTTGTAGAGATGGTGTTTTGCACCTGGCTGAAATTTGTTTTAAGTAAAATAAAATTGGAAGCGGTGGCTCATGCCTGTAGTCCCAGCACTTTGGGAGACCTAGGTGGGAGGATTACTTGAGGGCAGGAATTCAAAACCATCCTGGGCAAGATGGCGAGACCCTGTTTCTACTAAAAAAAAAAAAAAAAAAAAAATTAGCTGAGCTTGGTGGTGTGTACCTGTAGTCCCAGCTACTTGGGAGGCTGAGGCAAGAGGATCGCTTGAGCCCAGGAGTTAGAGGCAGCAGTGAGATGTGCTTGTGCCACTGCACTCTAGCTGGGGCAACAGAATGAAACTCTGTCTCTAAAAAATAAATAAAAATAAAGACTTCCATGTCTGTTATCGTTTTCTCTAAATTCAAAATTCAGTGTACTTTTGGAGGCATTACCTCAGGACTAAATGGAATGTAAAGCCAGTCATTCTAAATGGAGATTTGGGCCTAACATGGGAAGACAATTTGGGGAGATAAATAGTAAATCTGCTAGAGAAAAGGTGACTTCTTAACTGACTCCACTCATATTATTTAAAAATATATCTTTCTTCCTATATGGTCATGGTGATAATAAAATGTCTTCTTATTCTATTCCTTTCCCATTCAAATAAATCATCTCTGTTAACCTAACAGGTAGTAGAAATTTCATTTAACTTTTGGTACCGACTCGGGGAGCATTTGTACAAAACTAATGATGAAGTTATTCATGGCATCTTCAAAGCTTACATTCAGAGGCTGCTTCATGCCTTGGCTCGACACTGCCAGCTGGAACCAGACCATGTAAGTTCCCTTCTCTACCTCTTCAAATCTTAATTTCTTCCTCTTGTCAGTGCCAACTTGAAAAGGAACTGAGAAGATAGATAATAAACCTGGCTGGGTACCCTGGCTCATGTCTGTAGTCCCAGCACTTTGGGAGGCCAAGGTGGATGGATTGCTAGAGGCCAGGAGTTCAAGACCAGCCCGGGCAACATAGAGAGACCCCTGTCTCTACAAAAAGAAATAAAAAAAAAATTAGCTGGGCCTAGTGGCACACGCCTGTAGTCCTAGCTACTCAGGAGGCTGAGGTGGGAGGATTGGCAGGTTTTGTCACTCTACAGCTTATACTGAAGAAGTCAGTACCAGTATAATCTGTTAGGCCTGTTTAGGAAAAAACAAAAACAAACAAACAAAAAACACTCCAGCTAAACCAGTAATTCTTTTCCTAGGAATTTATCTTAAATCTGCAGAAGAAAAAACAGCTATTTTATATACAAAATGTTATCTATAAAAGTAAAAATTATAAACCCATATACAGCAGTATAATAAGAGTTATATGAACTATATAAGAAGAGTTATGATTTAGCAACTTGATGGAGCAATTAAAAGGTAGTGAAATGATGGTATGGTAAGAGAAAAATCAGAATGTAAAATTTTGTACTCTTTTTTTTTTGAGAGGGAGTCTTGCTCTGTCGCCCAGGCTGGAGTACAGTGGCGCCATCTCGGCTCACTGCAAACTCTACCTCCCAGGTTCACGCCATTCTCCTGTCTCAGCCTCTTGAGTAGCTGGGACTATAGGTGCCCGCCACCACGCCCGGCTAATTTTTTGTATATTTAGTAGAGACGGAGTTTCACCATGTTAGCCAGGGTGGTCTCAATCTCCTGACCTTGTGATCCACCCACCATGGCCTCCCAAAGTGCTGGGATTACAGGCGTGAGCCACCACGCCCAACCAAAATTTTGACTCTTATTAATAGTAGAAAGTAAGTGGTTAGATGAAAACTAATACAAAAGTGAAATATTTGTGTGTATGATTTTGCCCCACGAACATACACATTTTAAAAATCTTATTTATACTCATTTTATAGTTTAAAAGAATATAGAAATCTATTTGTTTAGAAAAAAATACTAGAAATATTATTAGTTTATTAGAAAACTCTTCAAACATCATGCTTAATCTCTTCAAATTTTGCCACATTTATTTCATCCTGTTGGTTGGTTGAATCCGTCCTTTAATTTAGGACCTGCAGTAAGTTTTATTGCTTACAATTAAATCCCACGTGCTATTCTCTTAATTTTAATGTTAGTATTTTGTTTGAGTCATGGTATTTTGTATCTCCACACAACCTTAGTCATGATCTAGTCTAGTGGTTTTCAGACTGCACCCACCACTCGGAGGCCGAGGTGGGTGGATCACTTGAGGTCAGGAGTTTGAGACCAGCCTGGCCAACATGGCAAAACCCTTTCTCTACTAAAAATAGAAAAATTAGCCGGGCATGGTGCCGGGTGCCTGTAATCCCAGCTACACAGGAGACTGAGGCAGGAGAATCACTTGATCCCAGGAGGTGGAGGTTGCAGTGAGCCAAGATTGTGCTACTGCACTCCAGCCTGGGCAATAGAGCCAGACTCAGTCTCAAAAAAAATAAAATAAAGTGACGACTCCTGTCTTCAGCTACATTTTATTTGGAAGCCTGATTTATAAAGCAGGGCCCCTTTTGTTTAAATGGCTTTGTGCTTAATCCCTTTTTTGCCTTCGCTGAATCTGTGGCACCATTTCCCTTGTGGGTAATTTCTTACATTTGTAAGTGTATAGTGCTTTATAATTTGTATAGTGCTTTATAATGTTAGCCATTATCTCATCTGAGATAGCCATCATATTTCCTCCTCATTTCTTGACCTTAATTTCTTCATCTTAAAGCAAGGAGGTTGAACTAGATTAGCAATTCTCAACAGTACTAAGGGCTTTTCCCAGGTATTTGGGCCCAAGATTCTCATACATGCCTTTAACCATCTTATAATTGCTAACTCTTTGTTTACTTACAGAAGTGTGTCAGAATAGAAAAGATACAGAAGTGTTTGTAATAGGAAACCATGGAATATAAATGATGTTTAAATTTTTTAATGACAAATTTCAAATGCACAGCAAACATGAAATAATGTCATAGAGAACATCTGTATACCTACCACCTAAATTCCACTATTCATATTTTACTATGCTAGTTTTATGTATCTGTCCACCTACGTGAAATTTTTTTTTAAGTTTAAAATTCTGGGCTGGGCATGATGGCTCACATCTGTAATCCCAGCACTTTGGAAGGCCCAGGCGGGAGGATCACTTGAACCTGGGAGTTTGAGACCAGCCTGGACAATATAGTGAGACCTTATCTCTACAGAAAATTTTAAAAATTAATTGAGGCCAGGCGTGTGGCTCATTCCTGTAATCCCAGTACTTTGGGAGGCAAGGCGGGCAGATTGCTTGAGCTCAGGAGTTCGAGACCAGCCTGGGCAACATGGCAAAACCCCAACTCTACAAAAAATATAAAAATTAGGCAGGCGTGGTGGTACATACCTATAGTCCCAGCTGCTCGGGGGCTGAGGTGGGAGGATTGCTTGAGCCTAGGAGGTCAAGGCTGCAGGGAGCCAAGATCAAGTCACTGCACTCCAGCCTGGGCGACAGAGTGAGGCCTTGTCTCAAAAATGAAAATAAAATTATATTTTCTGTGTGAAGTTATTGTGACAGTGGTTGATTTTGGTAGATCTTGAAACATAAATCTTCAGAGGTTTGTTTGGCACTAAAGAGCTGACCTTCTCTAGATAGGCTTATCAGTTAATTTACTACTTCCAGGTCACTTCTCACTCTCACCAAGCCACATTTTTCCAACAACAGAACAAGCTGTAGCTTAGAAATACAAAACACAGCCGGGCACGCTGGCTCATGGTGGCTAACACTTTGGGAGGCTGACGTGGGCAGCTTACTTGAGGTCAGGACATCAAGACCAGCCTGGCCAACGTGGTGAAACCCTGTCTCTACTAAAAATAGAAAAATTAGCCAGGCGTTGTGGTGTGTCCCTGTAATTCCAGTTACCTGGGAGGCTGAGGCAGGAGAAACACTGGAACCTGGGAGGTGGAGGTTGTAGTGAGCAGAGATCGCACCACTGCACTCCAGACTGGGTGACAGAGTGAGGCGCCGTCTCAAAAAAAATAAAAATAAAATACAAAACACACACACAGACCAAATAGTTTCTCGTGGTAAAGGCAGAGAATAGGTTGTGTTGACTTGGCATACCTCACAGTTTGGGAAACCCTCTATCTAAAATAAAATACCCTCATGATTTAGGCAACTTCTGTTCATTGAAACTTGACTGCTTAATGGTTTTTTTCTTCTTAATTTTATAGAGGTCATTGAAAGCTGCAGTGAGTTTAAAACAAATGTTATCTGATTTGAAATTTTAGGAGGGGGTGCCTGAGGAGACTGATGACTTCGGGGAGTTTCGGATGAGGGTATCAGACCTGGTAAAGGACTTGATTTTCTTGATAGGGTCTATGGAGTGTTTTGCTCAGGTAAGCCTATTTGGAGATTGTTTCCAGTTTTACTGGTCACCTTAATTGTGTTCACTTCTGTGTCTTCTGTGAATGTTCCATCTTATTTCTTCAATCTTAGTGGCTGAATGAGATAATAGATATGCAAGTGCCTAGCACACTGCCTGGCATATAGTAGCTATGTTTATTTAACATTTTACAAGTCAGTTGCAGTTTATGGATGATTTGGTTATGGTTTACTCTCTATGCTTGCAATGATTGCTGTTCCACTTGTACAGCTGGAATAGAAGATCATAGATAAGCATTAAAGCCTCTAGGATACTTATAGGGAATCTGGACCTAGCCAGGAACAATAGGCAAGTGTTTCTACTTTAGTAATTACATACCAACTCCTGGTAACTCTTTTAGTTATTTGGCATTATCTTTGTCCACACTTATGGTTAGATTCCTGTGCAGTTTCATCCCAGAGGTGACTATGCTAGAGTAGAAGATTCATAGTCCAGAGGTTTTCCTGACAATCAGTGAGTAACATTTTACCTTATAAGGTTACAGTCATCGTCATTCCATATCACTTAACATTAGTATAATTTCAGGCAGTTTTCATATTGCTGGATTATACTCTAATGAGCTCTGAAATACTACTTTGGAAGCTTTATCATAGCAATACTGAAGTAACCTAAATTTTTTTTTTTTTTTTTTTTGGTAATTCAGTCATTTGTTGTATATTTGGGAGTCATACAATCTAAAAAATGTTAATAACAGTATAACTGTTTTCATTATATTAAGCAAAGCATGCTTACTGACCCATCTGTGAAGAGCTGGGGATTCTTAGAAAGCCACTTAAATGAGATCCCTGGATCTTAGACAGATGACCTGTGCTCAGATTTCAGCTCTTCTCTCTTTAGCTCTATGGTTTTGAGAAATCCTTTGATCTTCTCAATCCTTTGACTTAATTTACAAATTTATGTAAATTATCAATGCTGTTCAAGATACAGTCTGTGAAACACCACCCCATGAGATGTTTTTTGCCAAAAAAAAGTTATATCATTAATTAAAATTAGGAAATGGTATAAATAGTATATTAAAGGCTCTATGAAGTTGTATAACAAGAGAGCTGTTTAATTTTGCCTTCCCTAGCAGTGTCTGTTATTTGACTGTAAAATATTAGTTAGTCACGTTCTGTAGGTGGATATAATCTGGGAAATTCTGGACCAGAACATCTCAGAGTATTCTGCTAGGTGTGCCTTTTTTAAAAAAATTAATTCTGCTTGGATACAGTATTGTGATAGGTGCTTCTAAACAGCTGCTTTTTAGGAATTCAGTCAGTACTACCAGTGCTGATGCAGACAAGTAGTTAAAACAATAGAAATGTAAAGCCAATACATATATAGAGGATTTACATTGTATCTCTATTTTAAGTGTGTTTATGTATTTATCAGTTATTATCAGGACCAGGAAAAGACACTCATGTACAGTGTTTTGTTTTTCTCATAGTAGTCGTTTTCTGGGGGCAGATGATAATTTTGATAAACTCTTGGGAGTCTAAATGGGTTTATTTCAAATATTAAAATAGTTATTCCTAGTTAGTAATGATGTAAAAAAAATGAAAATAATATTCTCATCTGGCTTGAGAGATAATTAGATTTAGAAACAAGGAGCAGGATTTACTTTAACTGGATTTTTTGTTTTGTTTGTTTTGGCATTCTGTTTTCCTTTTAATGGATCCATAATCCACCTCTTCTTCTCTAGTTATATTCTACTCTGAAAGAAGGCAACCCACCCTGGGAGGTGACAGAAGCGGTTCTCTTTATCATGGCTGCTATAGCAAAGAGTGTTGATCCGTGAGTGTCTCATAAGTCTTTTGCTGGGAACTCTAAATATCAAGAGGAAGGAAAATTACACTTTTTTTTTCCTTATATGGTATATACCTGAGACTTTTCGAACTTCTTACTTCTGTTGTGCTGTCTAGTCTTCTGACTTCTAGAGTCTAGTCCAGGGTCGCCTGAATTGCTGATACCATGTTTTAACAACATTTCCTAGAGTTGAAATTATTTTATTCTTGATGCTAGGAATAGAATGCTGATTTATTTTTCCAACTGAGGCTCCCTTGTGAAAGTTGGTATGGTAAAGAATTTGTTAGACTGTTTAATTGTTGGTATTTGCTTAAAAGCAATTGAATAGACACTAATTTGGGTTTTCTGCTTTTGTGACCTTGGGTAAGTTATCCTTACAAAATTAATTACATTGTTTTGAGTTTCAGAGAGGCAAGGCCTAGGCACCTTTCCACCTGAAAGAGCCAGATCTAAAGGGCAGTTACCGTTTTTGTTATTGCCATTGAAAAATTTCAGATTAAATCCCAGCACTTTGGGAGGCCGAGGTGGGCGGATCACAAGGTCAGGAGATCGAGACCATGGTGAAACCCCGTCTCTACTAAAAATAGAAAAAATTAGCCGGGCGCAGGGGCGGGCGCCTGTAGTCCCAGCTACTCGGGAGGCTGAGGCAGGAGAATGGCGTGAACCCGGGAGGCGGAGCTTGCAGTGAGCCGAGATTGCGCCACTGCACTCCAGCCTGGGCGACAGAGCGAGACTCCGTCTCAAAAAAAAAAAAAAAGAAAAAGAAAAATTTCAGATTATTCAAATTTTACTTCTAATTGCATAGAAATTCTATTTATGGTATGAAGCCCTAGAGACAGAATTTACTTTGTGCCATGAGTATATAAATCGATGTTAATATCTGCCACGCTGAATTGTGACGTGATACCTGCAGTCAAGCTCTATATTCAGTCTTGATTGGAGAGATGGTTAAGGCAGGTATTTATAAAAAGCACAGTGCTTCTTTCTTAGCTGCCTTTCAGGGCCTCGTCAATGGGATATTGTTTCTAATCCAGTAAATATTCAAGGAGGTTGAATAGGTTTATTTTTCTCTATTAAGAAGTCCTGGTCCTTAATTATATACCACACTATTTACTCTTAAACCCATTTTGGTGTCATTTTGAACCTTCTGTGACAAGTCTGAAGCTTATTAAAATCATTAATATTCTAACTAATATGTCTTGGTTTGAAAAATGATGCCTAGATAGTCTTCATTAATTGATTTAGTGTCCCTAGGAAACATAAGGTATAAATGAGAGATTCGATATATTTTTTTGTTTATCTGCATTTCAAGCCAACTGCATGATTATAATTTTTTAGTGCATATAAAAGGACTTAATAGTCTAGCTTATCAGCAGAGGGTGGTCTTGCTCTAATCCAGGATATTATTTACATTTTAAACATCTTTCATTTCTGGATTAAGTTCTGCCACTTTGGGGGCATCCTCCACTCTACTCAAAAGCGTTTAGCCAGTATATTTTGTCGGGGGCAGAGGGAGAAGGAGAGGGAACAGATAAACTCATGGAGCTGTGGAAAGTGTTTGGTTAACTTTAGTTTTCCCTCATGTTCCAAATCGGGGCAACTTAATCTATTCCTGCAGCTTGTTTTCTTGTTCTTTCAGTTAGTGAGCTGGCTACCCATACTTACCTGTTCTTAAAGTTTCCAATATCCAGGTGTAGGAAATCTTTGGAGAATAACAACAAAGAGTGGTCTATCAGAATTATTCATTCATCTGTTTAGCCATTCAGCAATATTTATTGAGTGCCCACTATGTGCCAGGCACTGTTCTAGGTGCTGCAGCTATAGGATGAAATAAAATAGATTCTTTAAAAGAAGACATTCATCCACAGTAAATGTCTGCCTCTCCAGCTTGATGTGTCTTTAGACACTTTACTGGCATTCAGAATATTAAGGAGCAGTATGCTTTTCCTGAAACAATATCTTTCATTTCTATCTTTTCCTCTTTTTTGAGGATTTGAAAATCTTCCATAACAAATACCAAGTACTTTTATTTTAATAGTTATTTAGAAAGAAGCTCTTTAGCAATGCTGTGTGTCATCACAGCCTGTTATTTGGCCAGAATATAACCTCTGAAATCAGTAACTGTGAGTACTTACCACCTATACTCAGGGAGAACAATCCAACACTTGTGGAAGTCCTAGAAGGAGTTGTCCGCCTCCCAGAGACTGTACATACGGCTGTGCGATACACCAGCATTGAATTGGTTGGAGAGATGAGTGAAGTCGTTGATCGAAATCCTCAGTTCCTTGGTATGTGTAATCTCTCTCGTCTGCCACTTCTTAACTTGTCATTTTTCTGATTTTTCTTCTCATCTCTTACTTTTGCTTGAGTTTTCCTTTCTGTTTTTTTAACACGAGAGTGTTTATAGAAACTGAGAGTAAACAATATGTTGTAAGTTAGTGCTTAGTTGATGTAACACTTATAATCTGATCTGGGAGAAAGACCTTTGAAAGATTAGATCTACAGATAGGGAAACACTGAACAGTTTGCTTCTAGTACTCTGTTTAAGCATGAACATTTCTGTCTCTGTTAGTCTTTGGCTTATGCTAATCAGACTCTCTTATAGTTTTAACATACTAGAAGCTACTAAAGGACCAAAGCAAAGGAGGTAATTTTTCACTTGTAATACATGCTTCATTTAAAAACCAAGAATTATTATTCCAAACTAAATAACTGCAAATTAAAATGAAGACTGTTGTATAGCCTCTGGCTGTCCTTTTTTTTTTTTTTTTTTAATTATTATTATTATACTTTAAGTTCTAGGGTACATGTGCATAACGTGCAGGTTTGTTACATATGTATACTTGTGCCATGTTGGTGTGCTGCACCCATCAACTCGTCAGCACCCATCAACTCATCATTTACATCAGGTATAACTCCTAATGCAATCCCTCCCCCCTACGCCCTCCCCATGATAAGCCCCGGTGTGTGATGTTCCCCTTCCCGAGTCCAAGTGATCTCATTGTTCAGTTCCCACCTATGAGTGAGAACATGCGGTGTTTGGTTTGGCTGTCCTTATTGACTTGAAAAAATAACTAAAGATCATAAGTAACAACTTTAGAATTGAAGGTAAAGTTGGAAATCATTTATTGTAACCTCCTCATTTTACAGACAAGGAAACTGAGGCCCAAAGAGACGAAATAACTTATCCAGGGTAATATATATCAAGCCCTGACATTTAAGAGGGATACATTCTGAGAATTTTAGGAATGCCAAAATTTGTGATTAGTATTAAATCATTCAGGTTGATATGTTTCCTATGTATATCTTTATTATTGCCTTTTTACTTGATTTTATTTTACGTATCTGTTTTTAGTGACTGAAACACATGCTTAAAAGAGTGAATGTGTTCTTTGTTTCTATACATTGAGCTGCTTTCTAAGTTCAACGTACTGTTTCTTTTTGTTTGTTTCTTTTTTTGTTTTGAGACGGAGTCTTGCTGTGTTGCCTAGGCTGGAATGCAGTGGCCCGATCTTGGCTCGCTGCAACCTCCACCTCCCAGGTTCAAGTGATTCTCTTGCCTCAGCCTCCCAAGTAGCTGGGATTACAAGTGTGTGCCACCATGCCTGCTAATTTTTGTATTTTTAGTGGTGACAGGGTTTCACTATATTGACCAAGCTGATCTCAAACTCCTGACCACAAGTAATCTGCCCGCCTCAGCCTCCCAAAGTGCTAGGATTACAGGCGTGAGCCACCACACCTGGCCCAGCGTACTATTTCCAAGTGATTTCAAAATGACTGTTTTTTAGTTCTTAGATTTCTGCACTTTATCTGGCTCAACATTTGGCTTTCTTTTCTGAACCATTTTTCCACCAAGGAACAGTAGATTTGTTTGTTTGTTTTAATACTTCAGTTAATGTCCAGAAAGCAGCAAATCTAGGTTGACTTGCAGACTCTTATCAAAAGATTTATCATTCAGTGCCACCTTCCAGTATCTCATTCAGATTTGTGCCTCAGCAGTAGACAAATTGCTCTATGTTCATATTCCGAATAGTCAAAACTACAAATACCCAATTTGGGAGTCACAGAAGTCTACAGTATTAGAGTTGCTTGGGGTAGCTTCTAGATTCTAGGTCTTTTGATTCCTAGACTAAACAGAGTGAGGTTTTGGTTTTGTTTTTTTCTTTTTGGTAAAGGTAGGCAGATTGTGCTGAGTTTGGACATCGTATTGATCATTAGACTAGAAATGGACATAATGGTTTTAAATGGGCTTTAAGACATTATTCTTGGTCAGGCACAGTGGCTCATGCCTGTAATCCCAGCATTTTGGGAGGCTGAGGCGAGAGGATCATCTGAGTTCAGGAGTTCGAGACCAACCTGGCCAACAGGCGAAACCCTGTCTCTACTCAAAATACAAGAAAATTAGCCAGGCTTGGTGGCACATGCCTGTAATCCCAGCTAGTCAGGAGGCTGAGGCAGGGAGAATTGCTTGAACCCAGGAGCGGGAGGTTGCAGTGAGCCAAGACTGCGCCACTGCACTCCAGCCTGGGTGACTGAGCGAGACTCATCTCAAAAAAAAAAAGAAAAAAAAATAGATGTTATTCTTTTGATTCTTTCCACTTTTTCACAGTTTCCTACAAGGTCAATATAAAGTACTCACAATGACCTTTAAAAATATATGGTTTTTTGCTCAGGCGTGGTGGCTCTCAGTGGTAATCCCAGCACTTTGGGAGACTGAGGCAGGCGAATCACTTGAGGCCAGGAGTTTGAGACCAGCCTGGCCAACGTGGTGAAACAGTCATCTCTACTAAAAATACAAAAATTAACCGGGCTTGACGCATGCCTGTAGTCCCAGCTACTCAGGAGGCTGAGGCAGGATAATTGCTTGAACCCGCGAGACGGAGGTTGCAGTGAGCTGAGATCGCGCCACTGTACTCCAGCCTGTGGGACAGACTGAGGCTCTGTCCCCAAAAATAATATATGGCTTTTCTAAGGTTTTTTTTCCCTATAGAAAAACATTCTGATTTTTTATAAAAGAAGGTAAAAAGATGAGTAGAATTAGCTCTATAGAAATTCAACTTTATAATAAACTTTCTTGGAACACTTATATTTGGCAAAATTAAAACATAGTGAATTAATTCATCTAGAAGTGCTAAAGATTCATCTGCCTATTTTTAAGGCCTTTTGTAACTAGAAAGAAGCAAGTATAAAAGTTTCAGCTTTAGACAGCTATCCTTGTCCTGATTCATATAGACTGTTTTACCAAGTAATTCATCTCTCGGTATAATTGTAACTCCCTGAGCTTTGCATTCTTTCTTACATCACCATATTCTTAATACCTGGATTGCCATATATGCTCTTAAGTCAGTGGTTTACAAACTGCTCTGTGAATCCCTGGGAGTTATGTTGACTGCCATGAGGGAAGAAATGGAAGACGAAATAGCTGGGGCTCAGGGCCTGTTGATAATATGTAAGTGAGATCAGCTCCATTTTTATGTGTTTTATTTATTGTGGTTCTGAACACATTTCACTTTTTAAAAGGGTTCTTTTGCTTTGAAAAAAGAAAAGCAAGTATACCTCTGTTCTAACAAACTAGAAGTTTTCCTTTAGTTTCAGATATGTAATCTCTACTTGGCTTTTCTTCTTAGACCCTGTGTTGGGCTATTTGATGAAAGGCCTGTGTGAAAAGCCCCTGGCTTCTGCTGCAGCCAAAGCCATTCATAACATTTGCTCTGTCTGCCGAGATCACATGGCTCAGCACTTTAATGGACTCCTGGAGATTGCCCGTTCCCTTGATTCCTTCCTGTTGTCTCCAGAAGCTGCTGTGGGCTTGCTAAAAGGTATTTACTTGATGTTAACCACTAATAGTCACCTCAAAGCCACTACTTGGGGTAATCTTACATCTGTCATATTCCAATTTTTTCAGTTGCAATGGGCTTAGTGATAAGAATTTATGAGATGGGGCCGGGCGCGGTGGCTCAAGCCTGTAATCCCAGCACTTTGGGAGGCCGAGACGGGCGGATCACGAGGTCAGGAGATCGAGACCATCCTGGCTGACACGGTGAAACCCCGTCTCTACTAAAAAAATACAAAAAAAAAAACTAGCCGGGCGAGGTGGCGGGCGCCTGTAGTCCCAGCTACTGGGGAGTCTGAGGCAGGAGAATGGCGTGAACCCGGGAGGCGGAGCTTGCAGTGAGCTGAGATCCGGCCACTGCACTCCAGCCTGGGCGGCAGAGCGAGACTCCGTCTCAAAAAAAAAAAAAAAAAAAAAAAAAAAAGAATTTATGAGATGGGGAAGGTGGCTTTTCCACTGGAGGGGATAGTGTTGACTATATGTACATGCATTCTTTTCTTGGACTATCTTAAGGCAATATGATTAATTAATACTACTTGTAGTATGTATAGCACAGACCTAGATTTGGGTAGAGACAACATATTCAAACTAAACATGGCTGCTTTTTAAGTTGGAAGAATAAAAAGGGAGACCAAAGAGGTATTGCCATACCAAAGAGGTAAGTGGGAGTTGAAAGGTAGTATACATGGATCAGTGCCATGAGTAGAAGTCAGGGGTGCTGGTCTCTTAGCAGCCTTTAACCATTACTGATCAGCTCAGTGATTCTCTATCCAGAGCAGCCATTGTGATAAGGCTCAGACTTAATAGAAGAAATAGAGCTATTAAGGCTAGGGGAAAAGACTTAGACCAGCCTTTAAGCATGGTGGCTATTTTTAAATATTTGGAAGATGGTCTTATAAAAGAAGGATCATATTTATTTTATGAGTAGTCACTTGTCAGCCATTTATACGGAAGCATATACTGGCTCTAGGAAGAAAACACTTTCTAACCATACTTTCCGAACACAGATTGGAGTGCCTTGTAAGGTAATGAAATTCTTATCACTGGTAAATTAGAGAGGATTGAGGTATATTAAAGGATTGGGTAAAATAACCTGTGTAGTATCTTCTAAGCCTCTGTGACTTGTTAAACAATTAGCCTTGGCAAGATTAGATGGCCTTATTTGTGAATTCTGTCCTTTGTCATTCATATGACCAGATTCCTTACCAGCTAGTGTGACTGTGCTTTTTTATATCAGATTTTCTTTTTGTGCCTTGGGTTTTTGTTGTTTCCCTTCATAGGCACAGGTAAATCAGAGTCAAATATTCTTGTCATTTTCTAGTGGAATTTAACCTTGATATTGAAGTGATGTCTTACCTATAGTGCAACGTGGCCTCCCAAATTTCAGTGGTATCTAATAGATGTAGAAAATGGTTTTCAATTTTATTTATTTTTTTATTTATTTATTTTAGAGACAGGGTCTTGCTTGTTGCCAGGCTGGGATGCAGTAGCAGATCATAGCTCACTATAACTTTGAACCCCTAGACTCAAGTGATCCTCCTGTCTCAGCTTCCCAAGTGGCAAGGACTACAGGTGCACACCACTATGCTCAGCTAATCTTTTAAATTTTTAATAGAGACAGGGTCTTGCTATATAGCCCAGGCTGGTCTTGAACTCCCGGCTTCAAGTGATCCTCCCGCCTTGACCCCACAAAGTGCTGAGATACCAGGCATGAGCCACCATGCCTGGCAACTTTTTAAAGTAACATACTTTTCTATAGGAATTAATTAAAAGGAAAATCATGCTGAAATTAGGCTTTTCCCTCCTAGTTTTAAAGAAAAGTCGTGGAGCTTGCAGTGAGCCAAGATCATGCCACTGCACTCCAGCCTGGGCAACAGAGCAAGACTCCATCTCAAAAAAAAAAAAAAAAAGTCTAACTCATTTATGGCTTATAGAAGGCCAGTAAGATTCACTCTGGTTTTTTTATTCAAATTTGAAGGTAGAGGGATAAATTACTGTTCTGTTGAATGAAACTTAGGGGGAAAAAAATTATATTCAAGGTGTCTCTTGACCTAGAAGGGACCTAGGCTACAATATGTAATCCTTTGGATTTGGGGAAGGTGTTTCAGCAGTTGGTTGGGATAGAATGGGGATTGCAGCAAGAGGGAGGCTGAGTGGGAAGGGTCTGGACCTTCTGTCTCCACTTGAACCTAACTGCCTCTGTTGTTTTTTGTTTTAGGTAGTTCTAAGTCAAGATTTATTTAGGAGGGAAAAAGAAGGGGGCAGGAGGCTTTTGTAACTTTTTTTTTAAAAAAAAGAAAGGCAAATTTAACTGTTACTTCGCTGTTCAAGTCACTTATTTCATAAAGAAACTGAAGCCCAGAGAAAATGTCTCTTACAACCTCACAGAGAGTGTTATGGTGTAAGAGTGAAATCTCTAATTTCAGCCCATTCTTCTAAAAGCATTATGTCAGAATTTCTCTTATGATAAGAATTGCCGGAAGTACTTATCAAAAATAAAGACTCTCTTTGACCCACTAAATCAGCATCTCTGGGAAGTCTGAGAAATATTACACTGTGGTTATACATTTTAAAATAGCTTTGCCCTTGGCTTTGTGAAGGAGATTTTAAAAGTCTTTGACAAATATTAACTTCAGTTGTAAGTGTTAGTCAGTCTTAGCCTTCTGAGCCAAATAAAGAAAAAACAACTGTAAATAACAAAGTGTTATAATTTTAAAAAACAATGCTGATCTTTTTAAAAGAATGGAACCAAACCAGTTCGCTTTTTCTGTTCATTGATATGATGTAGACCGGTTGAGTTACCTCAATTTAGCGTTTATTTTTCATTTGTATCTTCCTTTGTTTTTCAGGGACGGCACTTGTCCTAGCCCGATTACCTTTGGATAAGATTACTGAATGTCTTAGTGAACTATGTTCTGTTCAGGTTATGGCATTGAAAAAGGTAAGTCCAGTTAAGGAAGGTGTGAAACAAATATAAGGTGTTTACATGTTAAAAATGAAAAGACAAAATTACTTATTTACAGATCTTTTATCTATCTAGAAAACCCAAGAAAATGCACTAAGAATTTATTAAAATTAATAATGCTATCAAAGTAACTGCATACAAGAAATAAGTATTTCAGAATTAATAGATTCTCACTATATCAGTGTTAATGCAAAAACCAAATTTTATAAAATGTTTTAAAGAGGTTTGTCCTGAGCCAGTATGAGTGACCACAGCCCAGGAAAACCCAGTCTTGAGGAGTTCTGGGAAAGTGTGCTTGAGGTGGTGGGATTGTGGTTTGGTTTTATGTATTTCAGGGATGCAGGAGTTACAGGCAAATACATAAATCAAAATACGGAAGGTATACATTGGTTTGGTCTAAAAAGATGGGCTGTCTTGAAGTGGGGGCTTACAAGTCATAAGTGGATTCAGAGATTCTTTAATCTGCAGTTGGTTAAAGGAACAAAAAGCTTGGGGCTAGCAGAAAGGAATGTTTAAGTTAAGGGTGCTGTGTCAGAGTCAGCTATAACTTTGACAGTTTAATAAGATTGATGGGCTATAGATGTGACTTAACTCTTGCCTTGTGTGGCCTCAGATCTTGTTTGTAATTTACTGTCTTATTGCCACAAGGAGTCTTTGATCAGCCGGGCGTGGTGGCTCATGCCTGTAATCCCAGCACTTTGGAGGCCGAGGCAGGTGGATCATTTGAGGTCAGGAGTTGAAGATAAGCCTGACCAACATGGTGAAACCCTGGTCTCTACTAAAAATACAAAAAATTAGCCAGGTGTGGTAATGCACACTTGTAATCTCAGCTACTCGGGAGGCTGAGGCAGGAGAATCTCTTGAACCTGGGAAGTGGAAGTTGCAGTGAACCGAAATCGTGCCATTGTACTCCAACCTGGGTGGCAGAGCAAGAATCCATCTCAAATAAAAAAGGTCTTTGATCAGTCTTATGATCTCCATTTAACATTAATGCTGGCCACTTGTTCCTAAACTCCAAAAGATAGGGAGTATAACAAAAACCTATCTGACCTCCCGTCCCATCATGGCTGAGAGCGCCATTTTTAAGGTTTCTCTGGAGTCCCCTTGGTAACAGGAAGGGCCTGTTCGGTTGGTGGGAGACTTAGGATTTTATTTTTAGTTTACACTGGTAATCATCAGTTAGAAAATGTAATGGGAAAAGAATTCATTCAAGTTAGCAATCAACGTCAGAACCTACCATGTTTCCTTAAAAGATATTTTAAAGATGTCAACTCTTCTCCAGTTATAGTTATAGTACAACAATTGTAGGCATACCAGTGGGATTTTTAGAACTTGATAAAATAATTCTGTAGTTCATCTCTGATGATTTACTTATGGGAATATCTAAGAAATTTTAGGAAAGAAGAGTAAGAGACAATTCGCTTAAAATATATTATAAAGCTATAATAATTGTAAAGCTTTATAATATAAAGCTAAATATATAATCTTTTACGTACTGTGTAACATAACATATATACAATCTATTATATAATTATATAATATATATAATAATAAGTAAAGTAAATGAGAAAAAAATCAAATGATACTATTTTCTATTTCTCAGTAATCAGACAGTAAAATGTAGTAATATGTAGTCTTGGCCAGGATGCAATAAGATGGAGGAAAGTGGTTTGACAGTTTAAATTAAAATTTGCACCATTTGAGTAACTTTTAGGACTTTATATACTTTTAGGGCTTTATTATAAGGAAATAAGCAGAGATTGAGACAAAAGTTGATGTATGTTGCAGTGTTGGCTATACATTTGTACATGTGACAATTGGGTGTTAATGTCCTTTTGTCTCTTCAGCTGTTGTCTCAAGAGCCCAGCAATGGCATATCCTCAGATCCCACAGTGTTCTTAGATCGCCTTGCAGTGATATTTAGGTAAGAAGGGAGACACTGGATGCCTTACTTGGGTTAAAGGCTCAAATGAAACCATTGTGTATTGAAGTAAGCAAGTATTTTTTTCTCATACTTCCAAGTATCTCCCTGTGGTTTGGAGACTAATTAAACCAGCTGTTACCTGAAGTTCTGGGGCAAAGACAAATTCTAAGAATTCATTCCTGGTAGATCTTTATGTTAAAATACTCTTTAAAAGTGGATGGCTGGGCGCGATGGCTCATACCTGTAATCTCAGCACTTGGGAGGCCAAAGCAGACAGATTGCTTGAGCTTAGGAGTTCGAGACCAGCCTGGGCAGCATGGCAAAATCCTGTCTCTACCAAAAATATAAAAAATTAGCTGGGTATGGTGGCATGGGCCTGTGGTCCCAGCTACTTGAGAGGCTGAGGTGGGAGGATCACTTGAGCCTGGGAAGCAGAGGTCGCAGTGAGCTGAGATTGTGCCACTGCACTGCAGCCTGGATGACGGAGTGAGAACCCCATCTCAAAAAAAAAGGAAAAAAAAAAAAAGACTCTCTAAAAATGGAATTATTTTGGTCTCCAGTTCTGTGGACACCAAAAGACCAAACTTTCACATATATCATCATTCCACATGCATCAGAATCACCTGGGCTTATCAAAACACAGATTGCTAGTTCCCATCCCCTCAGTGTCTGATTCATTGGATCATGGGTAGGACCTGAAAATTTGCATTTCTGATAATTCCTAGGTGATACTGATGATTCTGCTTGCTATTCCAGAGACCATACTTTCAGAACATCTCTCTATATAGTGTATGGGTACAAAAATATAATGAAGTTTCTTCAGTGATCAGGGGAAATTAATGCATCTTTGAAGTCAAGAGGAGGAGCCTAATGATTAAAAAGGCATTTGAGTGACAGTTTTCAAAGGGTGATTCTTACTGAGTAACATAATTTATAATTTGTGGGATCAGTGTATAACTGGAATGTTATAGTAATCGTTGCATAGAAGCCTATGTGGGATAAATATTTAAAAAGGTAATGTGTTACTAGTTATTGTCAACAGATACCTTTCTCTGAGTTGGTGCAATGTTTTCCTTTTATAATTAGGAGAGCCTTATTAACATGCCATTCTGAGAACCTATTAACAGTAACCCTTATTTCACAGTAAGTGAAAGAAAATCTGTAATAGTTGTAAATACTTGAATTAAAGTTAAATTTTTATCAAAGTTGCTATTGGGCTTTTTAAAACTAAAGGGTAGCTTTCCTTTAAAGTAATTGGTAGTTAATTATGTGTTTGTTTGTTTCCTTCTTCAAATTAGTGGGCTCTCGAATTAGAGGAGTTGTATTTGGCTGATTGTGGATAGTACATTGGATTCAGACTAGAACTGCAGCATCTTTGGACTACAGTTCCTATAGCTTTTAGTCCTTTAATGCAAGGAATGAAGCAATACTTGGTTTCTAGTAGTGGATTTAGACAACTTGTGTGTATTTTTTTGTTAATTTGAAAGAAACTACATATTCAGGTTTTTGGGTTTTTGTTTGTTTGTTTGTTTTGAGATGGAGTTTTACTTCATCCACTTCTTGTCCAAGTCGGAGTACAATGGTGTGATCTCAGCTCACTGCAACCACCGCCTCCCAGGTTCAAGCGATTCTCCTGCCTCAGCCTCCCAAGTAGCGCCACCAGCAGCCTCCCAAGTGTCTGGGATTACAGGCATGCGCCACCACGCCCAGCTAGTTTTTGTATTTTTAGTAGACAGGGTTTCACCATGTTGGTCAGGCTGGTCTTAAACTCCTGGACTCAGGTGATCCACCCGCTTCGGCCTCCCAAAGTGCTGGGATTACAGGCGTGAGCCACCACACCCAGCCCATATTTGGGTTTATAAGGGGGAAAAAATGGAAAAGATAGCTGTAGCGCCTCACAGCCCATGTATCCAAAGTTGGGTTGAATTTGCATGTTCTATTGGAAGTGACTTAAAGATGGCCAAAAAATGATAGGATGATTTAAAATATGTGCTTATAAGGGTGATGTAAGTAAATGACTTTATCATCTGGTTTTCTTTATTTGGTGAAAATGATACTAAGTAAGCAAGCAGGGATCAGGGCTCTGGGTCCTCAGTGAAATTGGTCTTCATTCACTATTTTGGGCTGTTGTCTTTTCCCAGGCATACCAATCCCATTGTGGAAAATGGACAGACTCATCCGTGCCAGAAAGTCATACAGGAAGTAAGTGCTAATGGATGCTTGTGGAATCAAGGCTTGCTTCTTTTTTCCTTACAGGGCTTTGGGTAACTCACCTGAGGAGATACTGTGTTCCAAGTTCATAGGGAGATTCAGTTTGTTGATATTGTTTCAATGAAATGAGGGACAGAGCCATCCAAATATCTTTTTATTTTAGATTTGATAACAAAACAGGCTACAAGGGAATGCATTGAAAGGCCAGAGAAGTGGTAGAAAGAGATCCACTGTGTAACTCATAGAGTTGCTGGGAGGCCTGATCAGTACCAGCAGAATATTTTTGACAAAGCTGGTGACTTCAGTTTCCTCAGTGATGACATATTTCCCCTCTACTTTTTTCACTGAAGGTTATGTGAGGATCAAAAGTCATGTTTTAAGAATTGCTTTTGAGACTTCAGAGGACAAATGACATCAACACTAAATATTTTTAAGTGTCCAGTGGTCTCAGATGATGCCATTTCCTTAACTCTAGTCCTTTTGTTCAAATTCTTCCACCTTCCAGGAACTGTCTTTAAACATCTCTTCCTGTATAGCTCATACTCATTCTTTTCATCGCCTTTCAGGAAGTCTGAAGTTTAGAAATTGTGTATCTCTGCCTTTTAGCAAAGTTAGACATGCTCTTCTTCCAGTTCTAAAGAGGCACTGTTTTCTCTTGTTGAGTGGTAGGGTTTTGTGGTGGGTAGTCTATTGAACCTGTGCATGCTGGCCATGTGTGTTCCTATACAGAAAGTTTTGTCCCAGTTATTTAAAAGCTAAATGAGGTGTTACCAACTTAGCAGTTTTTCAGGTCCTAGTTGTTGATAATTTTCTTTTTTGTGCTCTTTTACTTTTGACCCAGATATGGCCAGTTTTATCCGAGACTCTAAATAAGCACCGGGCTGATAATCGGATTGTAGAGCGTTGTTGCAGGTGCCTGCGCTTTGCTGTTCGCTGTGTAGGCAAAGGATCTGCAGCACTGCTGCAGCCACTAGTCACACAGGTAAAGTTATCTGGGGCGGGTGGGGGGCGGTGGTGAGGGACATGTTCCATGTACAGGATTTGAAATAGGCTAGGCATGGTGGCTCACATTTGTAATCCCAGCACTTTGGGAGGGCTGTGCAGGTGGATCACCTGAGGTCAGGGGTTCAAGACCAGCCTGGCCAACATGGTGAAACTAAACATGTCTCTACTAAAAATACAAAAATTAGCCAGGCATGGTGGCGCACACCTGTAATCCTTAGCTACTCGGGAGGCTAAGGCAGGAGAATTGCTTGTCTCCCAGCCTGGGTGACAGAGCAAGACTCCATCTCAAAAAAAGAATTTGAAATAGGAGCCTTTAGGACAAAAACTTTGCTGAAGAAATGAAACACTTTTGTATTTATGAACAAACTAAAAAAAAACTTGAAAGAGATTAATGCCTGTGATAGGTACATTGTCTATAAGGGAAACAGCCTAAAATCTCTTCTGTATAGTAGCTATAGCAGCATTCTAAGTAGAAACACAGCCCAGTGTGAAATTCTGTGAAGCAAATGACTCGTGCTCAGTCCTTGTATACTAATGGTAAGCATTTTTATGTTGAGATCCTTGGGAAAAAAATGTATCAAGTTTCTTTGCTGTTTCTTGGCCCAAAGGGATTTTCTTCAATCTTGGCCACAGTTAGTTGTCCACAGGAGTCTCTTATTTGTCAAAAAACTTGACTCTTTTAGTCATTAAGATTGATATGTAATTATGATGGTATGACTCACTAAATGATGTTCTCTAAAATCATATTCTCGTCTAGAACTATATGAGGTGCCTATGCTTAAGTCACTAAGTCATTTATGTTGATGTTAACCTTAGAGCAGGGCCAGGATGCCAGTGCCTAGGACACAAGATTTAGGGATGCAAGGCAAAGTGCCAGTCCTGTATTTGCAGGACTCTGAGGTGTGTTCTGAAGTTTTGTACCCATGCTGTGAGGAAAATAGTCACAGAGCTCCAGGCTAGAGCCCTACCCCGCCCAACCTGAAGTGACCATGCTCCACCTAGGGAGGGCACCTAGGGTGCAGATTCTAAGGAGATCTTGGCCTTAAGAGTGAGTTCCCCCTTAAATTCTGCATCATAGGTGCCCTCAACCACAGGCACAGGCATGCTGGTGCAGTGGTGGTACTTGGATAACCTTGCCTCTCTAAATTGTAGATTTGATTAAAGGTTGTACAGGTAAATATTTCAACAGAATTTTGATTTTTAGTGATTTTCTCTACTTTCACTTTATGCTGAGCACCGTAATACATGTTTGCATTTAGGCAATTGCTACCTCTGGTCAAGTGTCCCCTTCAGTGCAATATATTCTGGGTCTACCACAACTTGATAGAATGCCCCTTTGCTATTAGAGGATACCCTCATGATTTTGATACTGTTTTTTAATTCCTGCCAGTTATATATGACCAACTCATATATAACTCATATATAACCAACTCATATATAACTCATATATGACCAACAGTTATATATGACCAATAGAGTAGGTGGCACTATTATATAGGAAGTGTGTTCTAGAGTCAGTACATGTGACAAAAATGAAAATTATCCTTAAAAAAAAAATCCGTTAACTCAGGAGCCAGCAATCTACAGTCAGTGGCCTTGCCACCTATTTTTTTTTTTAATGTTTTCCTGAGCTATAGCCATAATTAAATATTATCTATTGGTCATTTTTGTGCTACACTGGCAAACTTGAGTGGGCAGAAGACTGAATGGTGGACAAGATCTGTACTTTTTACAAAGTAGCCCTTTAAGAAAATGTTTGGCAATCCTTGACTTAATCATTCCTTAGTAGAGCATATAATTTTGAGTTTACATCATGGAATGGATTCATAGCTCCTATCTCATGCTCATTCCATGGCATAGGCCAATAGAAGAATTAGTTACTGTATCCTTTCAGTCCCCACCAAGTTCATAGAGTTGAATTTATGTAATAAGATCAATACATATGTACTGTGGTGGCGTTTTAAATAGGTGAGTGTACAATTGCTTCTTAATTCTGGGAGGATAGTGGAGTAAGAATTCTAAACAAATTATTTAAGCGCATATTGTGGCCGGGCATGGTGGTACGCACCGATAGTCTCAGCTGCTCGGGAGGCTGAGGTGGGAGGATCCCTTGAGCCTGGTAGTTTGAGGCCACAGTGAGCCAAGATCTCACCACTGCACTCCAGCCTGGGCAACAGAGCGAAACCCTATCTCTTAAAAATAATAGTAATAATAATAATGTGCATATTGTACTCAAATTTTTTTCTGCTGAAATCCAAATAGCTTCATAGAAAACACTATTTTTTACTTAAAAGATAAAATAGGTTTAGGAGCAACTCAAAATTTAAACAATGCTTTCACTGTCTTCTCCAAGATGAAGGTGTTTGATATTGTTTTCCCAACTATGGCTATATATACTATTTAAAAATATGATTTATCTACAGTGCAAATGAGAGCAACCTTTACGTACTGGATGAAATATTCTGTGCTGGGGTTTTGCAAATAATCCATGAGCTCCCTGATAGCTTCCAGCTTTAAGTATTAGACAACTCTTACACAGCATTGTCTTGGGAAGATGAAAGCTCAAAGGGTTGGAAGAATAGAGAACCTGAAAATCATTGAGATATTGAGCCCTTTGTTTCATAAAATAGTGCTAACAAACTTTACTGTGTTGCCTTAAAGAGAAGAAGTCAATCTATCTCTGAATTTCTTCCTGGAGACAGCTTCATAAGTTGGTAGTTTTTGAAGGGCGAAGCATTGAACTAATTGTTTTTTCCCTCAACAGATGGTGAATGTGTACCACGTACATCAGCATTCCTGCTTCCTGTACCTTGGCAGTATCCTCGTGGATGAATATGGCATGGAAGAAGGCTGTCGGCAGGGACTACTAGACATGCTCCAGGTATCTTTTCCATGAGGAATATAGATGCATCAGGCCTAGAGGGTCTGAAGGCCTACCAGCGTATTCTTTACCATGTCTTTAATTCTGTTGCTTCTTTATGTTTTCTCGCAGGCATGTTGATTTCCTAGTAACAGGGAGGTAGAAGCTTCCTAGTTGTTCTCTGAACAGGCCTGTTTGAGAGAATGAGAGACTGACCACATGAGTGTAATGATTATTACAGATGTTACTGCCTGGTTTATGCTCTTCCAGAGATAGGGTGTTTGGAAGGGGGGAGGAGGTGAGCAAAATGAATCTCTAAGCTCAAGCATTATTGTATTTTTAACTTCTTGCCTGGAACAGCCAACTGACTAGTTTTCTTAGCAGCAGGGAGGGTTTTAGAGTTAATAATAGCATTGGAAACAGCTCCTCAGATACTGCTTTTCCTTCCCTTCCAGCCACATAGGGGGAATATTGAGTTTAAGAATGCTGTTTCTTTTCCCAAGATGTCTTTTCATTTAAAATTGATATTTCATAATTATTATAAAAATTTCCACTCCCTCAGTGGACTAAACCATATCTAGTACCTAAATAGAGTCTGCTTTCAGAAATTTCTAAAACTTTGAGATGACATCTGTTGAGTTTTATCAACTAAAATCTGTATCCTCAACCCTTTCTTAAATGTGGACTTCATAGGTGAAAACTGTTTATGTCAACTGGGAAGGATTTATGTCTTTCTTTTCCTGATCAGATTCTCATTACAGTCTTTTTCTTCTCCCAACTGTGCTTTTCTTCTTTGTTCCTTTTGTACTTATTGTAATATTTGGCAAGTCTGAATGCTGTGGCATTTCTGAAAAAGGATTTCTTTTAAAATCAGTGTTCTGTTTTAGGCACTGTGCATCCCCACCTTTCAGCTCCTAGAACAGCAGAATGGTCTCCAGAATCACCCTGACACTGTAGATGACCTGTTCCGGCTAGCTACCAGGTAAATCCTTCTGAAGAGCCCATTTCTTAATTGCTCATCCTGTCACTGCTTAGTCTTGCCATCTGACCCTTGGTTGTTTTATTCTTGTAAAATGAAGTCACTGGAGTAAGTAGATTAATGATTCATAACCCAAAGGTAAATTGCAAGCTGATATATCCCCAGCAATGACGCAGAGAATGGCAGGAAGCAAGGGATAAAGCAGCTGAGTTCCTGCCAGGAAGGAGGGCACACACACAAGACAATGCAGTGTGCCTGGCAAAACACTTGACTAGATCATTTCTACAGTCCTCTGTAGTTTTTGACTGTTTGTGCTGTTGTGATTTCATGTTTCACCTCAGCCTTCTCTTTGAGAAGCTTAGCGTCCTTTAGATATAATCAGTTTCAGAATAAAGAATGTCTGGGATTTTAAGATGCCTTAGCACCTGCCTTATACTGTATTTCTCAGCTCTACCCACAGCCTACTTTATCAAGTTTGATAATATGATTGCCAAACTTCTGATTGAATTCCTTAGTCCCTAACTAAGGAATTTGAACCAAACCTGTTACCATATCAGCATTTAAAAAAGAAAAAAAAAAGAGAAAAATCATTATTTTCAAAACAACAAAAGCCCAACTGTTATTTCATTTACAAATGCTAAATAATATTGACTTGATTGTTTCATCTTAGGATTGATTTTTTTTTTTCTTTTTTCTTTTTTGAGATGGAGTCTTGCTCTGTTGCCCAGGCTGGAGTGCAATGACATGATCTCGGCTCACTGCAACCTCTGCCTCCTGGGTTCAGGTGATTCTCCTGCCTCAACCTCCTGAGTAGTTGGGATTACAGGGGCCCACCACCATGCCCAGCTAATTTTTGTATTTTTAGTAGAGACGGGGCTTTGCTATGTTGGTCAGGCTGGTCTCAAACTCCGGACCTCAGGTGATCCGCCCACCTCGGCCTCCCAAAGTGCTGGGATTACAGGCATGAGCCACCATAACCGGCAGGATTGAATATTGAACACTTTTTTTGTTAGTTTTTGGATAGGTTAGAAAAACTGTTTTTTTCTCTTTTTAGTTGATAGAATTGTTGGATGGGCTGTCACCCTCTGTTTTCTTAGGGTATGTATTCCTTGGAAAACTAGTCCCTAGAAATGTTCTTTGTACAAATGATGAAACAAGTTTGGAATATACTGTATCTTTTTTTGAAGAGATTCTCCCTGTATATTAAAGGAACTTGGAAACCCGATAGTAGTTTAAAACAAAAAATAAACAAGCAAAACCACTTTAAAAATCCAGCAGCATTTCCCAAGCTTACTTAACACACAACCTTTTCTTTGAGAGATTCCTGTTGACATCCTGGGAACTGGAATTCTGTGAACTTTAGTTTGGGAAATGCTGTTCTAGCATCTTTAGGACTTTTTAACCTAGGAGAGTTTCTACTTGTAAGTCCTTTTGACTGGTCTTTCTTGATTTATAAAATCTTAGTTGGAAATTAGGTGTGGTGACATGTCTTTTAATATACTAATCTAAGATGTGGTCTCTTTTTTTTTTTTAAGAGCAACTTTAGGTTCACTGCAAATTTGAGTGAAAAGTTACTCCCATATACTCCTCCCTCCTAACACATACAGCCTTCCCCTCTATTAGCATTCCCCACCAGAGTGGTACAAACAGTGACCCTATATTAACACATCATTATCACCCAAAGTCCATAGTTTACATTAGGCTTCACTCTTTTTTTTTTTTTTTTTTTTTTTTTTTTTTTGAGACGGAGTCTCGCTCTGTCGCCCAGGCTGGAGTGCAGTGGCCAGATCTCAGCTCACTGCAAGCTCCGCCTCCAGGGTTCCCGCCATTCTCCTGCCTCAGCCTCCCGAGTAGCTGGGACCACAGGCGCCGCCACCTCGCCCGGCTAATTTTTTGTGTTTTTAGTAGAGACGGGGTTTCGCCGTGTTAGCCAGGATGGTCTCGATCTCCTGACCTTGTGATCCGCCCGTCTCGGCCTCCCAAAGTGCTGGGATTACAGGCTTGAGCCACCGCGCCCGGCCAGGCTTCACTCTTGATGTACATTCTGTGGGTTTTGACAAATGTGTAATGACATGTATCCACTGTTACAGTATCATACAGAATACTTACACTGCCATAAAAATCCTCTATGTTCTGTCTATTCATCCCTTCTTCCCTGAAACCCCCACCAACCACTGATCTTTTTTACTGTCTTCATAGTTCTGCCCTTTTACCCTGGCTGCTTTTATAGCCTAAACTTGTCATTTATACCTAGTCTCACTTTCCACACCAGGTTTATTCAGCGTAGCCCTGTCACCTTGCTGCGGAGCCAAGTAGTCATCCCTATCTTACAGTGGGCCATTGCCTCTACTACCCTGGACCACCGGGATGCCAATTGTAGTGTCATGAGGTTCCTACGAGACCTCATTCATACAGGGGTAGCCAATGATGTAAGTATAAAAATGATACCATTTCTGCTTAACAGTTTTTATCTCCTATCTCTTTGTCATTCCTTAGGGGAAAACCAGCATCTTAGTATTTCCTTACTTGATCTGTATTGGTAGACATATATCATAGTGGATCATTCACTAGTCAAAATATCAACTAAGACACTTGTGCTGGGTGCTTTAGGCTATATAAAGCAGTCTAAAACTGTTCATGCTCCTAAACCATTTGGTGTCTAGTTGAAGAGAGAAACAAGTTTAAAGAGTTAAGTAACAACAAGAAGCCAATATTTGGTGTTTTTCATTTGTTTTTGAAATAGGGTCTTGCTCTGTCACCTAGGCTGGAGTACAGTGATGTGAATCTCAAGGGATCCTCAGCCTACTGAGTAGCCAGGACTACAGGCATCCAACACCATGCTGGCTAGTTTTTATATTTTTTATAGAGATGGGGTTTCACCATGTTGCCCAGGTTGGTCTTGAACCCCTGGCCTCAAGTGATCCTCCCACCTTGGCCTCCAATATTTGATTGTCAGATGAGTGATAAAAGTCATTGATTGGTATGAGGTCAGACGAGGGAAAGCTCTAGACCAAAAAGAGTTGGAATAACTTTCTGGAAAGGGAGGGATTTAAATGGAGCCATGAAATAGAGGTAGAATTGTGATGGATTAGAGAGGCAGATAGTCATACTGCCTCTAAATCAAGATCAGAGCACGTCAGAATAGTGCTAAGTTTGTTAGTAGACAACTAAGCAGTGGGAGCAGTAATGTGGTTCACAGGAGTTTTGAAGTTAGGTTTGATTAGAAGTGGAGTAGAATTGTAGACAGGGGAGAGCAGTGAAGAAGTATGTATTTACTTCTGCATTCTATTCAGGCTATTCATTTAAGAAGTTTGGCAGTAAAAGAGAGAAGAAAATAACTAGAAGGGAAAGGCAATTTAAAAAATATTTTTCTCAAGATATTAGAAATATATGTGTTTTTAAAGACCACAAGAAGGGTTGGGCGCAGTGGCTCACGCCTGTAATCCCAGCATTTTGGGAGGCCAAGACGGGCAGATCACTTGAGGTCAGGAGTTCAAGACCAGCCTGGCCAACATGGTGAAACCCTGTCTCTACTAAAAGTACAAAAATTAGCCAACCATGGTAGTGGATGCCTGTAATCCCATCTACTAGGGAGGCTGAGGCAGGAGAATTGCTTGAACCCAGGGGATGGAGGTTTCAGTTACCCGAGATCGGGCCACCGCACTCTAGCCTGGGCGACAGAGCAAGACTCTGTCTCAGAAAAGAAAAAAAAAAAAAATTAAAGACCACAAGGAGAAAAAAAATAAGGGTTTTTTTGATAGAAAAAATTAGATCTCTGATAGATGTCTTCAATTCTTATTTCAGTTGGTTTTGTTTTGTTTTGTTGTAACGTGGGGGTCTGGCTGTGTTACCCAGACTAGTGGCCATTCACAGGTGAGATCCCACTGCAGATCAGAATGGAATTTTGACCCACTCTGTTTCTGACTTGGGCTGTTCACCCCTCCCTCTTTAGGCAACCCAGGAGTGGTTTCCCGCTCCTAGGAGGTCACCACATTGATGCTGAGCTTAGCACAGGCACCCAATTGGTATAGCATGCTCCAGCCCAGAACACCTGGGTTTAAGCTGTTCCCCTAAGCCTTTGGAGTGGCTGGGACTGTGGTGTGTGCTGCCGTGCCAGGCTGACTTGATTTTTTAAAAAGGAAATAGGAACACAAGTTATTTTTCACATTAAAGAAAAATTAATACCATCACATAGAAGATGAGAAAAAAATTTTTTAAATTGCTAACTTTAATTATTAACCATGTTTTCTGCCTTCAAATCATGAAAAATCTAAGCATTAATCTCTGTTGAAACCCATGTTCATTCCCTGGATACTAATGAACTCCTTCATTTTCTTTCCAAAGACAAAACATTTTCTGGACTTTGTGAATCCAGCTGTTACTTTATACACACCTGCATACACACACACACACACCCGCACACACAGACATACACACCCTCCGACCTATTAAAGAGAAATTGCTAAAGAGGAAGGAGTGCTTGGTCTTTGGGAAATTGAGACTAGAATTTATCTGATGTTCCTGCTTTCCTACATACAGCATGAAGAAGACTTTGAATTACGGAAAGAACTGATTGGACAGGTGATGAACCAGCTTGGACAGCAGCTTGTCAGCCAGCTGCTGCACACCTGCTGCTTTTGCCTCCCCCCCTATACCCTACCAGATGTGGCTGAAGTGCTCTGGGAGATCATGCAGGTTGACAGACCGGTAAGATTGTTTTCATAAGGAATTTATCTCACAGGCTTTGGTTCCTTAAGACCAACCCTAATTTTGCAACTAGCCCTGTTTACTGTCCATGGAACCAAATTTAGACATATTGCCAAGTTAGATTGGTAGATGAAGAGGCCCGTAAAGGTCAGTAATTTATATTGAGTTATTTAAAGCATGTTTCTATGTCACTATCATAGGGGCTATATTACCAGAAGTAAGTATCAAGCATTGAATTCAGTCGTGTGACTTTCCAGTGTGAAATTTGTTCACTTGTGAGAGATGTCTTGTGAGAGATGTCCAAATGTCAGTTTTATTAGTTGCATATTACTCAGGAAGTATTTAATCCTTTGAGACTTATTCTATAGCACTATATTATTTCTTGGTGATACATCTAACCAGAACATTTGGAAGCACATAATTGTGAAAGTAACCCACAATGTACAGTTGTATATATTTCCCCTCTGGATTTCTTTGAACCAGATCCTTTATCACCCACCTAAGGATGGAGTTGTTTTTTTAAAGCTATCTGATAATGCCCAAGTAATTTCAGTACTGGGCCACATGACCATAACTCAGGTTGTGTGTACTGTGTGAAAGTTGAGTAGAATGGTAAAGTATAATATAACCTGAAATTGTTTTTAAAATGGAATTTATAATTTTTAATATTACTATAAAAGCAGTTCAGGAAAGTACTCAATGGGACCTAGTTAAAGTGAACTGTCTTACGGAACTGCAGAATATAAAATGGATAATAATAATATATAATAGATAGTACCTATTCCTCGCTGGTTCAATACACATGTTCCATTTCAACCTGATAGAGTAGCATATTTGTTTTTCCAAAGAAAAGTACTTTTTGAACCTCCAGGAATCAGCAAATTTAATTCAGAAGTCGACCTGAGGGAAAAAGTCTTCATACTCTGCTTAAACTTTTTTACAAATACACTTGGTTCCCAAGTAACAGAAAACTTATGTAAATCTAACTTTATAAAAACATTCTTGATTGTAAACATATTGTTAAGTGCTAACAACAACAACAAAAAATGAGAACGAGAAGTTTGGACAGGAATAGAAACCAGGTAGCCATGTACTCAACGGGGTGTACTGTATATCAGCTGGGCACAGTGGTTCACGCTTGTCTTCCAATACTTTGAGATACCAACGCAGGAGGATCACTTGACGCCAGGAGTTGGAGACCAGCCTCGGCAACTTAGACCCCATCCCTACAAAAAATAAAAATTTCTTTTTAATTAGTTGGGTGTGGTGGCATACATCTATAGTCCCAGCTACTCAGGAGGGTGAGGCAGGAGGATTGCTTGAGCCCAGGAGTTCCAGCCTGCAGTGAGCTATGATCATGCCACTGCACTCTAGTCTGAGCTGCATAGCAAGACCCTGTCTCAAAAAAAAAAAAAAAAAAGTTTGCTATATAACAACTATTATGTATTTTTAAGAATTAAGGAACTGTTTTGTATCCATAATTAAGAAATGCTTAGTACTTCCTGAGCATTTATAATACTTTCGCTCTGGCCTATTATGGTCATAAATGAATATGATGGGAAAATATATAATGTAAAAAAAATTAGATATAAAAGAGTAATTTTACAGCCCAAAACTGACTGAAGTATACATTCCACTTAAGAAAGGGATGAAGAAATATTAGAGCTGACCCAAAGGACAACAATTAAACTGAAAATAAGAACCCAGAGGAAGTCTCTAGAATTTTTATTTTTGAAAGGAAGGAAGTAAAGGGAGTAGAGACAATTCTTGTGCATAGGAAGGGCATAAAGAGAATGCTCAGATATGAGCAACAAGAGTTAGGTTTTTTAACACAAAGAGCAGGCAGATATCCCAAAGGAACTGAATGGATAGGACTTATTCTGAGAGAGATGGCCTTAAAATCCTTAAGGTTCTGGACTCATATGTATACTTTCTGACATGGTGGCTTTTTGCCCCTCCTCTTTCAGGTATCTGAACCTTTACTTTGGATCGCTTTTGATCTTTAAGCTCAAGAGTTTTTGGAAATCTGTTTAATTTTAAAAGTATATTGGTCAAGTGCTTACACCTGTAGTCCCAGCACTTTGGGAGGATCTCTTGAGCCCAGAAGTTTGAGACCAGTCTGGGCAATATAGAAAGACTCCTCATCTCTTAAAAAAAATTATTTTTAATTAGCCAGGCATGTTGATGGACTTCCGTAGTCCGAGCTACCTGGGAAGCTGAGGTGGGAGGATCACTTAAGCCTGGAAGGTCAAAGCTGCAGTGCACTGCCCGCCAGCCTGGGCAACAGAGCGAGACCCTATCTCAAAAAAGAGAGCGAGTGTGTGTGTGTGTGTGTGTGTCCATGTGTCCGTGTCCGTGTCTGTGTCCGTGTTTGCATGCATGCATATGTAATTTGTCATATACGTTATGACAGGAAAAGAACAATAGCCTCATCCAGAAGAAACTTCACTTCTAAGGTGTAGAAGGTCCTTTTCTGAAATGATGCCTGCTGCCCCTTTGAAGGGAAGTCTAGGCATGCATGTTCAGACTGCCATCAACCCAAAGGGTTTGAAGGGCTAATGAGAGCACTTTTATTGATTCCTTTACTTGCTCCCAAGTGTAGGGAAGTAAATGCTACTGAGGAAAATTTGTGGGGTTTTGTTAGTATCTATAGGGTCTCAGGTGAGTAAGCCATGCTTCCTTTTAAAACTCTTACCCTTTTTCCCTATACAGACTTTTTGTCGTTGGTTAGAAAATTCCTTAAAAGGTTTGCCAAAGGAAACAACTGTGGGAGCCGTCACAGTGACACACAAACAACTTACAGACTTCCACAAGCAAGTCACTAGGTGAGTGATACTGGGGGTTCTTAAAAAGGAGGTGTGGGGTGTGGGAAGAAACATATCTTTATTTCTTATGTGTCCTTGGAAATGGACAATTTATATTCTGTTTAACCTTGAATTGCACAAATTGGCATTGGAAGCCAATCTAGCGGGAAAACATCACCATGCTGTGTATGTATGTACATATATTTAACATATGTGCTAACTGGTATAAGATTTTTAACGGTAAGTGGAGGCACTATTTCTCCCAAAGGAAAGTGCACTGAGCAGCTCACTCCCCGTCAGGAGATCTGTCTATATTTTTCTAAGTCCTTCTGAGTTTTCATCTACATTCGGGGGTCAAGAATGTAGGTACCTGAGTAGGGCAAAGCATTGGTTATAAAACATTAGAAAGTGATGTAGACGACAGTGAATTGGAGAATATTCACCATGCCTAAAGAGAGTCAAATTCTAATTTCAAAGAAGTTGTGTAGTCCAAACAGAATATCTGCCTGGGATACATTAGGCCCATGAGGCACTTAAAATCTCTGGATTACAGCCTAAAATGTAAAGTGGGTGTGTTTTTTTACTGTGAACATAAAAATATTTTTAATACAGTTACATAGTCTTCCTATTGTTTTATAGCTATAAAGGTGTTACTTGATTTCCTTATAATGCCTCTATTAGTCGACATTTAGATCATTTTTCCGTTTTTTAGTATTACAGATAATGTCAAAAATAGAACCTTTTCCTTCTTTTGAATATTTTCCGTTAAAATTTAATCACCGAATCAAAGGTTATGAGACTTATGGTCTTAATATTAGTGACAGCAACTTAAGTTGGATTTTATAGCTACATGTTCCCTTGCCCTGATACTCTTTTTATATTTGGAGTCTTTAGAGTTTTGACTAAATTTTAGGCAATAACTTATAATCATACAGTGTGGAAAGATATATAGGTCAAAGAAGGAATGTTATAGCAAGGTTGGTAATAGTGAAAAAACTGGAAATATTCTACTTGCCCATCAATAGAGAAAAGTTAAATAATTAACAGTGTGCTTATACTGGTAAATAGTCCCAAAGATGAACCAGAAAGAAGAAATACGTGATAATATGGAAAAATATACAAGATAAATTGTAAAGGTTAAAATAACAGTATTATATAACCTAACTTGAGCTTTTAAAATAATTTTAAAATTTTTTAATTGTTATAAAAATACACATAACATGAAATTTACAGTATTAACCATTTTTATAAATGCATAGTTCAGTAGGGTTAAGTATATATTCATGTTGTTGCATTACCAATATCAAGAACTTTTCCATCTTGTAAAACTGAAACTATACCCATTAGGCAACAATTCTCCATTCTCCCCTCTCCCCATCTCCTGGCAATTACCTTCCTACTTAATGTTTGAGTCTGACTACTATAGATACCTCATATAAGTGAGATCATACAGATTTGTATTTTTGTGGCTAGCTTACCTCACTTAGCATAATGTCCTCAGGATTCATCTATGTTGTAGCGTGTGCCAGAATTTTCTTCCATTTAAAGGCTAAATAATAGTCCATTGTATGCGTATACCACATTTTATTTATCCTTCCATCTGTTGATGGCCATTTGGATTGCTTCTACCTCTTAGCTGTTGTGAGTAAGGCTCCTATAAACCCAGGTGTACAAATATCTCTTTCAGCCCCTGCTTTCAATTCTTTTGGATACCCAGAGGTGGAATTGCTGGATCATATGGTGATTTTATTTAATCTTCTTTTAATTTTTTGAAGAACCATCATACTGTTTTCCATAGCAGCTGCACCATTTTACATTCCCACTAGCAGTGCACAAAGTTCCAATTTCTCCACATCCTCACCAACACTTGTTATTTTCTCGGTTTTTTGAGAGTAGCCGTCTTAGCATTTCACACCAAGTGTGAAGTGATATCTCATTGCGGTTTTCATTTGCATTTCCATAATGGTTAATGATGTTGAGCATCTTTTCATATGCTTGTTGGCCATTTGTTTATCTTCTTGGAGAAATGTCTGTTCAAGTGCTTTGCCTGTTTAAAAATTGGGTTTCTTTTGTTGTTGAGTTGCAGGAGTTCCTTTTATATTTGGGATATTAATTCCTTATCAGGTACATGATTTGCAAACATTTTCTTCCATTCTTTAGGTTGCCTTTTCATTCTGTTGATTGTGTCCCTTGATGCACAGAAGTTTTTAATTTTGATATAGCCTAGTTTATCTGTTTTAGTTTCGTTGTCTGTTTGGTGTCATATCTAGGAAATCATTGCCAGATTTAATGTCATGAAGTTTTTCGCCTAGATTTTCTTCTAAGAGTTTTACAGTTTTAGGTCTTATGTCAGGTCTTTGATCCTTTTTGAGTTAATTTTTATATGTGGTATTAGGTAAGGGTCCAGCCTCTTTCTTTTGCTTGTGGATGTCCAGTTTTCCCAGCACCATTTATTGAAAAGACTGCGCTTTCTGCACTGACATCCTTGTTGAAAATCATTTGACCATATACAGGAGAATTTATTAATGGACTCCCTATTCTATTCCATTGGTCTATGATGTATTTCTTTATGTCAGTACCATGCTGTTTTGATTATTGTGGCTTTGTAATAAATTTTAGAATCAGGAATATGAGGCCTGTAGTGTTCTCTTTAAAGATTGTTTTGGCGGCAAGGCGCGGTGGCTCACGCCTGTAATCCCAGCACTTTGGGAGGCCGAGGTGGGCAGATCACAAGTTCAGGAGATCGAGACCATCCTGGCTAACACAGTGAAACCCCTGTCTCTACTAAAAATACAAAAAATTAGCCGGACGTGGTGGTGGGCACCTGTAGTCCCAGCTACTCAGGAGGCTGAGGCAGGAGAATGGCGTGAACCTAGGAGGTGGAGCTTGCAGTGAGCCGAGATTGGCCACTGCACTCCAGCCTGGGCCACAGAGTGAGACTCCGTCTTAAAAATTTAAAAAAAAAAAAAAGGATTGTTTTGCCACTTGGGGACCCTTGAAATTCCATATGAATTTTAGGGTAGATTTTTCTGTACAAGAGATTGTTGGGATTTTGATGGGGATTGTATTGAATCTATAGATTGCTTGGAGTAGTATTGAAATCTTAACAATATTAAATTTCCAAATCGACAAATACAGTATGTTGTTCCATTTATTGGTGTCTTTAATTTCTTTCAGCTACATTTTGTAGTTTTCAGTGAATAAGTTTTTCACCTCCTTGGTTAAATTTTTTCATAAGTTTTTTTTATGCTATTGTAAATTAACCAACTTGTACTTTAAAGAGCTGTTTTATTATAAATTATACACACACAGAGGCTACTTTATGCACAGTAAGTTTTTGGAAAGATATATAAGTGAGACTAGGAGGGGAGGGAGGCTTTTACTTTTCATTTCATAACTTTCTGTACTATGTGCACTTTTTTATGAGCATAAATTACACTTTTATGGGTAAAATCAGACTTAGAAGGGAAAGAAAATGAACTTTAAGCAGTGGTACAAGAGCTAGTTGTCTTTTCTCAGAATTGATTTCTTAATGTCACTTTCCAAAATAGTTTACTTTCTCATCTTCTGGAATGTTTCCAACAATGTTGTTAATGTTAAAATCCCAAACCATGGAATGCTATTATTTTATAGTTTACTAAGTAGCTTAAGTAGTAAGCCCAGTATGCCCCAGAAATAACTCACTTTTAGCCATAGATCAAGTGACATGCATGACTGAAAAACAGCATGTGACCCTTCATGACACATTTTGCCAGAAGTGGGGATTTTCCCTCCACTGGGTAGATATATATTGACTGGGGTGACCTTAAAAATTATTTGATTGCTTTTACTGTGAATCTTCTCAGTAGAAGTAGTATTCTATCTACAAGCTGTCTGAGGGGAGAGAAGTATAGTAGTTGCTTCTCTCTGCTTCTGTTTTGCATTATTCCATTCAGTGCTGGTTACAGTATAAGGGAAGGATCGTATTGGCTCTAATTTTCTTAAAGCAAATGGGAACCTAGGGGAAGCCCTCCAAAGATGGGGTTTGGAGTCAAGTATATTTGTTTGAATCTTGCCACATACCCTATTACTTTGATCTTCAGTTTATTTATCAAGTGAAATAGGGTTAGTACTACCAGTCTCATAAGGTTATTATGAGATACCAAATGGAAATCTAAAGAAGATTTTGTACATAGTATGTGATCAGTGAATGTTAACTCCCTTCTCCTCAGAGGAGAAACTGCTAGAATGTCATTATGTACTTGCAAGACTAGCTGGGGCATGTTTCCTGTTGACTCTAAGGCAGCCACCCACACATTCTGGAATAAGTCTCTGTCAAGCCCTCATTCCCTCAGTGGGACTAATATATGACAGATAAAATAATATGCTAAGTCTGAAATCAAGGTCATAGATATCCTTTCCTAATTTATGATAATTCTGGGGGCAAGGAAAAGAGACCTAAGTAAAGCAGTGCTGTGGGGGGAGAAATCTGTGATCTTTGTCCTGTGATATGGGAAAATAAGGTGCACCACCATCCTGACCTACCTGATCTTTCATTGCTAAACAAGTTTTGCAGCTCTTCCTATAGCAGGCTGTAACATATGTAACATAGTGGTGGGAAATGAACAGAAGTGAGAGCTAATGTTGAGGTGCTAGAGAAAGGACTTGAGATTGCTCATCTCCTCTTAGTAATTCTCTTCCTCTAGATTGCCTGTAGTAGAAAGGACAGAAAGCCCTTGAACTTTCTGTCCCATTCATGACTCAGTCTCCCTTTTGATTTTAAGGTCCTGTAACACCTGCCTCAACATGCTACTTTGTTTGCTATTCTGGCAGAGAGGGTGAACTGGTTCAGTTTCATTTCAGCAAGCCCAAGCCTGCTTTTCACGTGGTACTAGTAATTAATTCCCTAGCTTTTTTAGTTGGTCAACTTGAAGAAAGCTGGGACTTTTCATTCTAAAATAACATTCTTGCTTTCCAAATGCCAAATGAGCCCATCATTAACTAAGACCAATTGGGACCAGAAGAAACCCTGCCATCATTTCCATTTCTCTATCTTGGTGTTTATTCTGTGACTGCTTGTCACTTGCCTGGGGAGCTTCAAAGCCAAAAGATGTTGAACATGGGAAGCATTGATACTGGAATTAGAGGCCAGTAAGGGGTTGAATCCCTAGTCAAGTCACCAGAGTTTCATTATTTTCTATTACCTACCAGGTCATCGGATCAAAAGGATCTCATTTCTCAGCACTCCCCTAGTAATCTTATGGGGCTCGAAAAATAGCGACCATAATTCAGAAATGTGGTGGAAAGATAGGAACTTGGGGACTAGAAGCCAGAAAATAGAATCTAAAAAATACTGGCAGTTGAAAAAGTAAATAAATAAAATAAAAAGCTAAGAAATATCAAATGTCAGAAGGACTGAGACAGAAAATACAGTCATGTGTTACTTACTGATGGGGATATGTTCCAAGAAATGTGTCATTAGGTGGTTTAGTTGTTGTGCAAACATCATAGAATATACTTCTACAAACCTAGACGGTATAGCCTACCGGACATCTGGTCTATATAGTGTAGCCTATTGCTCCTAGGCTGCAAACCTGTACAGCAGGTTACTGTACTGAATACTGTAGGCAATTGTAACACAATGGTAAGAATTCGTGTATCCAAACATATCTAAACATAGGAAAGGTACAGTAAAAATACAGTATAAAAGAGAAAAAAAAAAGGTACGCCTGTATGAGGGCACTTACCATGAATGGAACTTGCAGGACTGGAAGTTGCTCTAGGTGAGTGAATGAGTGAGTGGTGAGTAAATAGAAGGCCTAGGACATTACCATACACTACTGTAGACTTTTTATAGATACTATATACTTTGGCTACACTAAGTTTACAAAAAAATTTTTTCGTCAATAAAAAATTAACCCTTGGCCAGGCGCAGTAGCTCATGTCTGTAACCCCAGCACTTTGGGAGGCCGAGACAGACAGATCACTTGAGATCAGGAGTTTGAGACCAGCCTGGCCAACATGGTGAAACCCCATCTCTCCTAAAAATTTTAAAGATTAGCCAGCCTTAGTGGTGGGCACCTGTAATCCCAGCTACTCGGGAGGCTGAGGCTGGAGAAACACTTGAACCTGGGAGGCAGAAGTTGCAGTGGGCCGAGATCGTGCCACCACACTCCAGCCTGGGTGACAGAGTGAGACTCTGTCTCAAAATAAAAATAATAATAAAAAATTAACCCTTGCTTACTGTAACTTTTTTACTTTATAAACTGAATTTTTAAAAAAACTCTTGGACTCCTTTGTAATAACACGTAGCTTAAAACACAAATTGTACAGCTCATAAAAAATTTTTTTCTTTGTATCTTTATAAGCTTTTTTCTATTCTTAAAATTACTTTTTTCTTATTTTTTATTTTTTAAAGCTTTTAAACTTTTTTGTTAAAAGCTAAGACACAAACACATATTAGCCTAGACCTACATAGGGTCAGGATCATCAATATCACTGTCTTCCACCTTTACATCTTGTCCCACTTAGAAGGTCTTCAAGGGGCAATAACACACATGGGGCTGCCGTCTCCTAGGATAACAATTTCTTCTGGAATCCCTCCTGAAGGACCTGCCTGAGGCTGTTTTACAGTTTTTTTTTTTTTTTTGTAAGTAGAAGGAATACATTCTAATGATAAAAAATATAGTATAGTAAATACATAACCCAGTAATATAGTTGTTTATGATCAAGTATTGTGTACTGTAGATAATTGTATGCATTGTTTTATACAACTGGCAGTGCAGTAGGTTTTTTTATACCAGCATCATCACAAGCATGTGAGTAATGCAACATGCAGTTGTTCATCTCTATTATACTCGTAGGACCACTGTCATATATGCAGTCCATCGTTGACCAAAACATCACTGTAGCACATGACTATAGTTCTAACATTCATGGAGCTTTTTTTTTTTTGAGATGGAGTCTTGCTCTTTCGTCCAGGCTGAAGTGCAGTGGTGTGATCTCAGCTCACTGCAACCTCTGCCTCCTGGTTCAAGCGATTCTCCGGCCTCAGCCTCCCGAGTAGCTGGGATCACAGGTACCCACCACCATGTCCGGCTAATTTTTGTATTTTTAGTGGAGATGGGTTTCACCATGTTGGCCAGGCTTGTCTCAAACTGCTGACCTCAGGTGATCTACCCGCCTTGACCTCCTGAAGTGCTGCGATTACAGGTGTGAGCCACAGCGCCCGGCCTCGAGCTTTTTGATCCATTTCATTGGGCTGCCCACCAAGGACACTTAAGTTAAACATTTGGCTGAAGTGTTTGACACCAAAGCACTTGCAGATAGGATTGGGGCAGAAGCTAAGTTGACAACGTAGCCTGTCCCTCATTTCATCCTATCTCACTGCAGTTCTCCCATACTTGCATTTTGGTTTCAATACTTTCTCTCATGCACCACAAAGGAGGCTGTGAAGTTATTTCTCTTCCAAAGTCTCTGCTGGGCACAGTGACTCACGCCTATAATCCCAGCACTTTTGGAGGCTGAGGCAGGACAATAGCTTGAGCCCAGAAGTTCCAGCAGCCTGGGCAACACAGTGAGACCCTGTTTCTATCTGTTTTGAAAACAAAACAAAACGGAAGTCTCTTGAAGAAGGGTAAAATTTAAAACATGTAAGACATTAGGATAGCAAAAAAATCTCAGTCTCCAGCACTGTCCTAAGTTTCAGGGTTTCTATTATCCTAGTCCCTTGTAATAACACACCACATAGCAACTTCTCTTGGGTTACAAATCTTCCTCCTTCCTGACATTGGGAGCATGAGTGGTATGGGCTCACATACCCTGGCTGCCTCCTTAACAATCAATATTAATTTGGAAGTAAAATAAGAAATGTAACACTTTAATTGAAGCTTATTAAATCCACAGAGGTAATGGCAATTCCAATAAAGCCAAAAGACCTTTCTCATTTTCTTTCTTTTTTCTTTTTTTCTGAGACAGGGTCTTACTCTGTTGCCCAGCCTGGAATGCAGTGGCACAATCACGGCTCACTGCAACCTCAACCTCCCCAGCTCAGGTTATCCTCCTGCCTTAGCCTCGTGAGTAGCCAGGACCATAGGTGTGCACCACCACACCCAGCTAAGTTTTAAATTATTTGTAGAGATGGGGTCTCCTTGTGTTGCCCCAAAGTGTTGGAATTACAAGCATGAGCCACTGTGCCTGGCCACCTGCCTTATTTTCATTACATTTTTAGGATGGAGCGACTAGAAGAAACTTTCTAGAATGTTCTGTTGAATCAAGTCATGGGGTCTAAGTCAAGGTTCTTAATGATGTTTCAGAACTTATAATGGGTAGGGAAATCTGGATGTAGGAACCTAAGTGGATAGCTGTATTTTCATCTTTTCTGTTAGATCACTTAGAGCAGCTCCCTCCCCTGGTGTTTAATCATTATGAGATGGAAAGTGTGTTTTCATCTGCATTGAATCCTAGGCTGTAGGCACTGGTATCTGAGTTAGTTGAGCCAGGGAGAGGGCCACAGGAAGGCAAGCATATTAAGAATTGCTTCCTGGCTGGGCGCGGTGGCTCATGCCTGTAATCCCAGCACTTTGGGAGGCCGAGGCGGGCGAATCACAAGGTCAGGAGTTCGAGACCAGCCTGGCCAACATGGCGAACCACATCTCTACTAAAAATATAAAAAATTAGCCGGGTGTGGTGGTGGGCATCTGTGATCCCAGCTACTGGGGAGGCTGAGGCAGGAGAATCGCTTGAACCTGGGGGGCGAAAGTTTCAGTGAGCTGAGATCGTGCCATTGCACTGCAGCCTAGATGACAAGAACAAGACTCCATCTCAAAAACAAAAAAAGAGATGCTTCCTTTTCCACTGCTTTAGCTTAGCCTCATGTCCATTTAGCAAAAACTGTTACGAAGACAGATACAGTAGAATGAACCTGGCATCAGCTGGTTTCTTGGTGACAGTTTTGGACAAAGGGAGGTCGGGGGACTTTTGAAAAAACAGGGTCGGATGAATATTGGGCTATTCATATCGCATAGGCATCTTCTGCTTCGTCTCTCTTTCTACATGTTTTAACTCTTTCCTCTCTCCCTCCTCCTCCCACAGGAGGAAATCCTGAGCAGCCTGTTCAACTAGAAAATCAATGACTGATGGAGACTTAGTTGCTAGACCAGCCTTTGTAAACAAAATCTATCTTTGGAAGAGAATGAGGAAACTTATGAGAGCCTTAGCAACCAAGTGTTGTTGTAGCAGCCTACATGTATTGAATACTATTTTGTTCACTGCTCTATTATCATAAGCACTCTGTATATGGATGATTTTAATCCTCTAAACAGTGTTATGAAGTAGATAATATTAACAGATGAGGAAACTGAGACAAAGATTGGTAACTTGTTGAAGGGCACAATGGAGCCAAGATTCAAACTCGGGCAGTTTGTGTCTAGAGTCCACTCTTTGAAGACCACCAAGCTTATAACTTTTCTCATATATAATAGTTAATTTTTGCCCTGAATTACAGAAAGATCTGAAGCCAGGGTCGCTCAGGAAACGATGGAGAGAGCTCCTAGCAGAGTTGGGATGGTTCTCAGTGTGCCCCAATGTTGTGGTGGTTTTTCAGCATATTCTGTCTTTTCTCCTCAGTCAAGGACCAACCTACCTTTTCTTTTCTAGTGCTGAAGAATGTAAGCAAGTTTGCTGGGCCTTGCGAGACTTCACCAGGTTGTTTCGATAGCTCACACTCCTGCACTGTGCCTGTCACCCAGGTGAGGATACATAGTTCCCAGCTTTTCTCCGGACTGTCGGGGATGCCTGGGAATGGGCATAGGTTTTAATGCCTATCAAGGGACCGGTCTTATAGCTGGAGTCAGGGAAGGACTCAGCAGTTTAACTGTGGTGAACAGCTGGAATATACGGGGCCCAGATTTTCCTGGGCCTGGGCAGCCAGATAATAGTCAGTGTCTTTGGGGGACCATTTTTACCTCCATAAAAAAGTAACTGTTGCAAAGTGCATTGAAAAATTTTCTTCCCCCTTCCCCTTACAGACACTTCTAAGATGGTAAGTGTACATGGCAACAAACAAGTATTTTTAACCTGGCTACTTTGGCAAAAGCAACCTCAAGTAGACTGTTATATGTATTGCCAGTCTCCTAAAACTGACCCTCCAGATGTAATGAGCAGAGAGCTTATTCTTATCACTTTTATGACCTGAATGCTGAAGTGCCTGGTTTTGACCAGGGCAGGAGGTACGAGCTGAATAGCCCTTATCCGAAATGCTTGGGATTTCGGAGGAAAAAACACTTTCAGAAGTGTTTTTCGGATTTTTGATTTTTTGGGATTTTGGAATATTTGCAGAATGCATACCAGTTGGGCATTCCTAATCCAAAAATCCAAAATCCAAAATGCATCAATGCGCATTCCCTTGAGGATCATATCAGCGTTCAAAAAGTGTCAGCTGTTGAAGAACTTTGGCTATTCAGGTTAGGGATGCTTGGCCTTTACAGGAAAGGAGGAGCCAAAGATGGCTCCCGATGAGCACTTTTCTCCACGTGCTTTCCATCTCCTGATTCTGAAGCAAAGCAAGAAGCTTAGCAGAAAGGAGTGGGTAGTAGAATTTGGATGCCAATTTCTTGACGGAGAGAAGAAAACCAACTCTCCTTTAAGCCCACTCTTTGATGTCTCAAGGCGAGTTTCTTCTCCCAGGAGGCAATTCTTGATGAATGTGTAGCACTCACTGGTAGTTTCTGTGATAAATGCATTCATAGGTAAAGGTGATATTCAGCAGTGCCTTGCCACACCCGAAATCATTTCTCAACTTTGATTGTTTTAATGAGTAATAATATCATTTGGGATCCCCAGATTTTGCATGGCGTCTGGGTTAGCTGACACTGATACACCTCATAAGGTTGCTCATGGACAGCTGTCGGTGTTCGTGGTTAACTTTTATTGTGCTCTTACTGTGTGTCAGGGCACTGTTTTAAATGCTTTAGATGTATTAGGTAATCCTCATCTGCTTTTCTGGATTTGTTACTATTTTTCCTACTTTACAAATGAGGAAATTGAGGTTCAACAATGTTTAACAATTTGCCTGACAGTTATTGGTGGAGCCAGAGTTTACATGTAGATATTCTGGTACCAGAGTCCTCACTTTGAACCACTCCACTTAATACAGTATCCTTTCGATAGCATCTAAATTGGTGTTTTATTTTTAACTGGTTGGTAGGCAAAGCCTTGTTTCAAAATAAAATCGACATGAAGCCTGTGGGATTTAGCAGACTGAGGTGGAACTTCCCTGGTTGCTTTGAATGGGAGACCTGGACCTGTTGGCTCTTTGCCCTCCTGACACATCATCCCTTGTTTCCACAGCACACTCAGCATTGGAAACACGCTGCAGATGGTGTCTCATTAATGCAGTAGCTCCCTTGAACCCACAAGTTAAAACTCCAGACTTTTATTTTTTTTTTTTCTGAGTTCTTATGGCAAACTTCAGAATGAGGTACCTGAGGAAATACAGAAACCTCTGCCTTAAGTTGATTATACTAAATGCTCTGTTTTCTGGTGCAGTTATTGACTATCTTATCTCTTTTGTCAGGAATGTCTTTTTTAATTAGAAGACAGGAAGAAAACAAAAACCAGACTGTGTCCCACAATCAGAAACCTCCGTTGTGGCAGAGGGGCCTTCACCGCCACCAGGGTGTCCCGCCAGACAGGGAGAGACTCCAGCCTTCTGAGGCCATCCTGAGGAGTTCCTGTTTGGGGGTGTGAGGGAAAATCAGCGCGGTTTTTAAAAAGATGGCTGTGGCCTGCCCGGCGTGGTGGGAGGGGAGCTGGTTTCCTGGTGAACTTTCTAAAAGGAAAAATAATTTTAAGTAAAGAAAAAAGAAAAAAAAGGAAAACTAAACAGAAACCAGAACTGAAACATTCACCTGGTAGCAAATGACACATGCACACACACACATACACGCACAAGCGCCAGTGCGCACGTGCACATGGAAAAACAAAAGGACAAGCTTTCTGTGAAACAAAAAATTTACTTGGGGATAATGTAGGGATTCACATGAATTAAATAGCTGCAATTGGAAGAAGAGGGTCAGGGTCATTTGTTCAGGTTTTCTATTGTTTTGTCCTCTGTTTCCTCTTCTCCCCTTCCTTCTCTTTCTCTCTCCCCTCCTTTTAAATGCAAATGAGTAGAAATTTCTTCTACCTTCCCCAGCTGTTTCTTCCCACCTTTAGAGTTGTTTAGACAAGGAGGAGTAAGCAAGGAGCCTATTCTGCTTTCTATTGTGGTCACATTGGTGATGCTCAGGACCTGCCAGGGTCAGAATTTATGGATATCTGAACCATACATCCATAACCATATCTCAGTCCACTTCCAATCCACATCAGGTTGTTGTCTGCCTTGGAGAGAAGAGCCAAAACTGGGGTGGGGTGGGGGGTGCAGGATATAAATGTGTAAGTTTTTGTTTTTTAAGGTTTTTTTTCTTAGTGAATTATTCACCCACAGACATGAGAGAAAAAAAAGAGGGAGGGTGTGTGGAGAAAAAATGTTTACAGGGCTAACAAGGGATGATGTGTCATTTAGTATTTTACTAAAAAGTGTGGAAATGACTTGATTTCAAGGGGAGGGTGAGGCCAAAGAGGGAAGCCCAAAACAGATCTTAATGTTTCAAAGGAGTGCAGCCCTGCACAGCCATCAGATATGAGGGCACTGTTCTGTCTGGTGTTGTAGCCATCTCAAGAACAAATCAACAGCAACAAAAGAAAAAGAATAAATTTTTAAAATTTAACCAGTGTTTGTTTTTACTTTCATTCACTGCCTTGTAGCTCAGAAATGGTTCAGCTAGACTAGCTATGGAGTCAGCCTTTAGTACCTGATAGACATCTGGGGATGGAGTTGAAAGGGCAGGCCCCTGCCCTGATGCCACAGACCCTTCAGACTTCAGGGAAGTGGCTCATTCTGCACCTTTTATTCTCCTAATTCACACCAAAACTCGTGACGCTTACATTTTACTCTTTCGTGTAGCTCCATGGGAAAGGGAGTTGGGTTACTCTTTCATGTTAAACAGTGTGGTATGGTTTTTCTATTGTGGCCACACAAATAGACAGTTTCCTGACCAACAGATTTATTGATCTTTAAAAAAAAAAAAAACTTTATTGAAGTATCATTAACATAATCTGCATGTGTTTAAGGTACACACTTTGATAAGCTTTGACATAAGATACATCCATGAAACCGTTATCACAGTCAGGGTAGTGAACACACTTTTTTTTTTTTTTTGAGACTCGCTCTGTCACCCAGGCTGGAGTGCAGTGGTGCAATCTCGGCTCACTGCAAGCTCCGCCTCCTGGGTGGTAGTGAACATACTCTTTATTGCCAAAAGTTTCCTTGAACCCCTAGGTAATCCCTCCTTCCTGCCTCTTCCCATCTATCCCCATTTCCACGTAACCACTGGTTTTCTGTCACTGTAGATTAGTTTGCATTTTCCTGAGTTTTTAATAAATGGAATCCTAACAGTCTGTTATGGCAGTGGGGCTTTGAGCTAATAACGGCGGAGCTGTATTCTAATGTGATACATCTGGCAGTGTTGTTGATATACTGACACTTCTCTGCCTTTTCTTTGCCTGTCACTTTAACTTTTTCACTCCTGGGCATAAATCCTCAAGCTACAGAACAGTAGGAATTGGTGAAACAAATCTTCCAGCATAACATCAGTGGTACACAGGGTTTTAATCTCTAAAGAGGCAATAATAGAAGGAGAGAAAAAAACTTGAGTGTCTAGAGTGATAATCAGATTCCAAGGATTAGCACATTGCCCCAGCCATCCCTCTCATGCTCTGGCTAAATAATAAAACCTTTAAGTGTTGTCCAACCATAGGTCCTTGAAATAACCAGTTGATTTTGCTCTGTTTAAGGAATTTGGCTGTTTTCACAGGTTATTATGTGGGGAACTGAAAAAAACGTGTGGAAGACTTAATGCAACCCTCCCAAGCCACTGAAAAACATCCTGTGGAATGCATATCTAAAGCTATAGCTTTGCAAACAGCCCTGTGTTATTAATGGTGTCAGAACCTCACTGCTTACTTAAGCCTTACAGATTATTTGAAAGGGCTGCTCTGAAGCTTTTGGCAGAGCAAGGATGCCCATCTAGATTTTAATTTAAAAAGGAACTGTTCAGGATCAGCTCACCTAATGGAGATGCTGTGTTTCTGTATGGCATTGTCTAGTAGAAATAGGATGAGTATCTCCCGTCCACATGGGCAGGTCAGCTAACTGCATCTGAACTTGCCTAAGTCATCTCCCCACAGAATTGTCTTCCCATGATAGGATTAGCCGTGAAATGTTGGTCAAGATTATGTGGAACACGGATCATCCATTGGGGCTATTTCCAGCAAGACTGTACTAAAACATAGTAACTTGTAATCCTTATGTATCTGAAGGGAATTGTTATAAAGAACAGTAACTGAGAATGCATGCCTAAGACATAAAGGAAATTGTGCTTTTGAATGGCATCAACATTCATGAGTTTATGTAAATGTCTACCTTGTGTGGCCCTGATTTAAGTGAATCATCAGATGAAAGCCACAACCAAGAGACCTTAAAGGTTCAAGATTTTGCAACCAGATGTGCCTGATTCTTTGGGATAGATTACCAGCAAATGAGAATATTGCCTTCCAAGAATGCTCCTTCAGCAAAAATGGGAAAAGCCATTGATATCTTCTACTCTACAGAGACTGAAAAGGGTAGGTTTTTTCTTTTTTTTTTTTTTTTTTTTTTGAGATGGAGTCTTGCTGTGTTGCCCAGGCTGGAGTGCAATGGCGGCATCTCAGCTCACTGCAACTTCTGCCTCCTGGGGTCAAGTGATTCTCCTGCCTCCGCCTCCCGAGCAACTAGGATTACGGGCACCCAACACCACACCCAGCTAATATTTGTATTTTTAGTAGAGATGGGGTTTCACCATGTTGGCCAGGCTGGTCTCGAACTCCTGACCTTGTGATCTGCCTACCTTGGCCTCCCAAAGTGCTGGGACTAAGGGGTGAGCCACCGCACCCAGCCAGGGTAGGTTCTTTATGTCAAAGAAAAGCTGAGAGTCTTAAAAGGGTATATTTAGTTGGTTATAAGGATGAACTTGGTGGGGACAAGGAGCTTGAAAGAAGGGAGAGAAACTGCTGGGGCTAAAGGGCTGCGTTCATCCCCAGGGCTGTGGGCATCAAGGTCCTGTGGGTTCCAACGTAAGCTCCAGCACAGGCCACCAGAGCAGTCAAAAGGTACTACCAAGGGGAGCCCTAGCCTGGCTTCGGAGCAGTGAATTGTACCACAGTGGCCTGCCCTTACCTCTGGAGTTTGTTACATCCGTCACTTCTGGGTAATGTTCATCCACAACTGGCTACTACAACACAGAGATCTTATAAGTGACAGCCAGGTTTTTTATTGTTGTTTTCATTTTATTTTTAAGAAACCAATAAATAGAAATTCAGGGAAGATTGTTGGCAGTTACTCAACTGCTAGCAGCACTGGGGAAGTCAGCCCACTCTGGTTGCGAGGGGCACCTGGCCCTTCCAAGCCTCCCCAGTTCGTCTACACTCAGTCTCCCTGCTCCACCATTCATCAAGGGTTGCAAACTCAAATGCCCTTAGGGACACGGAGAGCAGTGAAAAGAAGCAGGCCAGGAGAGGACCATATTGAACTGGGAGAATATTCCCCATCCAGAGTTCCAGCTGATTATTGCCTTTGAGGAATGTGTGACAGTGTTTTCGTATTTGCCAGTGTTTTGGAAGAAGCTGGAAACCAGGTATGTGACATCTCCCATCTCCTAATCTCAAAACATTGAAAATTTCAAGAGGGAATAGAACTGCACAGGCCTGTGCGGAAAAGAGGTGCACACCTTTGTAAATGATTGAAAACTAAGAGTACAGACAAAAGGAGCGCTACGTAATCACTGTACTCTAGTTGGTGAAGTTTAAGAGGATGCAGGTGAACAATTCTAAAATCACTGTACCTGTGTACATATAGAACATCGGGTAGGATGAAGAGTAACTTTATGATAGAGGAACCTATCACTACCTCAGTCAGAAACAGTAATAAATAAGGTTAATAGTATGCACCCTTAACATGATGTAGTGGGAATGATGCTTCACCTCTGTGGTCTTCCATACAAAAACCATGAGAAACGGGTGGAACACAGTGGTTCATACCTGTAATTTCAGCTGTTTGGGAGGCCACAGTGGGAAGATCACTTGAGGCCAGGAGTTTGAGACCAGCCTGGGCAATATATTGAGATGAGGTCTCTTAAAAAAAAAAAAAAAAAAAAAAAAAAGCCAGGTGTAGTGGTGTGCACCTGTAGCCCCAGCTATGTGGGAGGAACTCCTGCGCTCAGGAGTTCAAGGTTGCGCCATGGCACTCCAGCCTGGGCAACAGAGCAAAGACCCTATCTCTAAAAACAAATGAGAAATACATCAGATAAGCCCAAACTGGGGGACACGCTTTAAAAAATGGCCGGTATTCCTCAAAACCATCAAGACCAAAAACAAGAAAAGTCTAAGAAACTGTCATAGACCAGAGGAGTCTGGTCTATGTCACGTCAAGTAATGACAAGTGAATGTGACAAGTGAATGTAATGTGATACCTTGGATAGGATCCTGGAACCGAAAAAGGATATCCGAAAACCTTGTGAAATCCAAATAAAGAAGTTGAGTTCATAGTAATTGTCCACATGGTTTCATTATTGTCACAAGTGTGCCATAGTAATGTGTTAACAATTGGAGAAACTGTGGGTCCTTGGGAACTCTATTAGGAACTTTTCCATAAATCTAAAACCATTCTAAAATTGTTTATTTAAAAAAATCTGTACGGGTCACTTAACCATGTGAAAAGCTACTCGGCCTTGCTAATAACAAGAAGTGGCACTGAGATAATATCTCACCTGTCAGGTTGACAAAAATCCAAACAGTGATAATATATATATTCTGTGGATGAGGCTGTGGGGCCAGGTATCCTTGAACATTTGTGGGGGTTTAATCCATTTTGTGTTGCTGTAAACGAAGACCTTTCTGGGTTATTTACACAGAAAAAGGTTTATTTGGCTCACAGTTCTGATGGCTGGGCCTCAAGATGGGGCATCTGCACCTGGTAAGGGCCTGGGGCAGCTTCCACTCAATGACTGAAGGCAGAAAGGGGGCTGGAGTGTGCAGAGATGACACAGAGGAAATGAGAGGGGGTAGGTGCCAGGTTCTTTAGCAACCAGCTCTGAGGGGACTAAGAGTGAGAACTCACTGCCCCCACCTCGGGGGACAATGTAATAAATATATTAAATAGATCAGGATGATTTGCATGCACTGCCCTGACATATTTAATAGCACAGGAATGTACACGAAAGAGTGACAGATTTGAATGGTCCCAAGTGCAGCTGCAATGCTAGCCTGCCCTTTTTCACCATTTCTTATGGGAAAACTGATTCTGACAGTTTTCCAGACTGTGCACACATTTAAAAATCCACACCCTTGCTTCAGCCAGCTTCCTCCTGGAAAGGAAAGCCAGCCAGGGGAGTGTTTATGAAGGCCCAACTGACTCATCAGCCCAGAATCCAGGCCCTCCCAGTGCCAGTGGTTGCAAGCTGGGGGCAGGTGCTTGGGGAGTGGGCCAGCGGGCATCTGAAACAGGGCCTGGTGGAGCAGCATGGGAGCAACTGGTAGTAGAAAAAGGAAAGAAACAGCTGAGTCTGTTTTTAACATTTATTAATCCAAAAATACATAAAAATTCTTTCTACTCAGGTTCTTGGGCTCTCAAGAAGGGGGGTAGCTGCCAGCCTTGAGCATCTGATGTGATACCTAAGTGCTCACTCATATTATCTCAGAGGAGAGGGAGATGAGGAAGTGAGGCTCAAACCAGGGAAATCAGGGCCATGCCCTGCAGAGGCCCTGTGCGGGGGACTTGGCCCACAACACTCTGGCTTTTTCTGCCAGAGGAAATGGGGCAATCACAAGAGTGGGCCACCCTTAGGCAATTCCTCCTATACAACTAGGCACCAAGGTTGAGGGAGTTCCTTCCCTGCTCATGGCCGAGTTTCTCGAGAGCCAGGCTGACCAGACCAGAAACAATTGAGACAAGGACAGATAGGCCTGGGAAGGCAGGGGCTCGGGCCTTTCTCCCTCTTCTTCCTGGCCCACATCCACTTCCAGGAAACCCAGAGGTAGGACCCTGCAGCCAACCAGGTGCTCACTGGGGCTGTCACACCTCCACATCAGTCCACACAGCCACCCAGGAAGCCAGGGCCAGTCACCATCTGCAGCCTGTTACTGCATGCCAGCTGGGTGCATGGGCCAGGGCCCCTGGCCAGCACCGAGGCCTGCCCCAGGAGGGGCCTGGGCCACAGGCTGCAACCGCTGCTGGGACTGCCAGATGTGATGGAGCTCCTTGAACTGCTCCACCATGTGGTCTTTGAGGTCTGGGTTTGAGATCTGTAGCCGGATACTATCAGCTGACCAAGATAGCTCCCCTGAGAACATCTCCAGCAGCAATCGAGCTGCTACAGGCACTACCTGGGAGGCAAAGAGGAGATGAGACAGGGAGACCCATGACAGGGCTGCCAGATCCAGCTGTGCATGAGGGCAGCCATCAGGGGTGAGTAATAGACTGCATTCTCTGGCCCTGAGCCTTGATGGTCTCTGGCAGCCAAGTTCACGCTGCTCAGGGAGCCCTGAGCCTCCAGCCTGGGGCAAGGGCCTGGCCCCAGGATTCCCCAGTTTTCAAGCCAAGGCCGACTTTGGGGCAGAGGAGACGTACCTGTACAGTAATGAGCTTCTTCTCTCGGGGTTTGCGGTCAGGCCATTCTTCCCCGAAGCAGAAGAAGATCTCGAAGGGTGGTGGGGCGTTGGTCTGGCCCTTCTGGAACAGGATGAGCTCTGCATCAAAATCAAGGTCCCTAGTCAGAGGCTGGAACCACACCCCTGGGCAAGAGGTGGCCAGGAGGACCACGGCTTCGGGCCCTCACCATTGAGAAAATGCTCCAGGCTGAAGAGCTTGGTCTTGACCTCCCGCTGGATGGGGTTGGGGCATGAGTCATGGGCTGAAGCACAAGGCCCACTCCAGAACACCTTGCACTGACACAGGCGGATGGCATACAGGTCCTGGCCCTGTAACTGGAGGATGAGCCCGCGGTCCAGGACATCCAGCAGCTGGTTCGTGTAGAAGCGCTGCTTGTCGCTGGGGATGTCCTCAGGGCTGGGGAAGCGCACTTGCTCCAGGCTTATGGGGCCAAAGAGTTCCACCTGCTCCTGGGTGGCCTCCAGCTGGCTGTAGAAGAGCCGGCAGCCATGGGGGTTGCTGATAGTGAGGGCCCGGGGTGGCCGCCCCCGGTACTGAAACTTGATCTCCAGGTCAGTCACTGTGGGGCAGAAGGCAGGCCCATCCCGTCCTTGAGCCCCGTGCCTCCCCGTTCTGCAGCCCAGTGTCCAGGCCCAGCCCCATCCGCTCTCCCACTTTCCCCTCCCAAGGAGCTGCAGCACCCTCCACCCTCCTTGCCAATCCTACCCCAATCCCCCAGCACTGCTTCCCCGTGCCCAGCCGCGGGTCCTTACGAGGCAGCATGTGGGGGCTGATCAGCAGGTCAGGCAGGAGCTGTTCGCTTGCAGGGGGCAGGCTGGCAGCCAGGGGCCCAGGCTCCAGGACCTCAGGGAAAAGCTCCCTGAAGCCAGCAGGGTTGCCAGGGGGAGGAGCCAGGGGTCTGGGGTCTGGAGCAGGGGGACCCAGCACCACTGGCGGCTGCAGAGTGGGCGGCCACTTGACATCATCTTTGAGTAAAGAATAGGGTGCCATGTGGGGGCCAGACTGCACTGCATCTACAGAAAGTGCATGTGGACGGCTGTCAGTGCCACCTCCAAGAACTGCCTCCCGGGCCCACCTACTCCCAGCCCTGGGCCACCCCAGCCTCCCATTAGCCCCCTCCCAGGTACCTATGGTACCTGTAGCTTCTCTGTATACTAGACCCCCAACCACCACCTCCCGGCCCCACCTGTGAGGCTCAGGCTTGGCAACATCCTCTGCAGCTGAAGGGACACCACCGGCAAGGGAGGGAAGAGATGGGAGAGAAGGGAGGACAAGTCATTCCACTGACCTGGGGCTGGGGAAGTAACATGCAAGAACCACAAGGCAACTGCCCTAGCCTCAGCTTAGCTCAGGCAAGACCCTGCCTCCGGTCCCAGCTTGTCCATCCCAGGCAGGTCAGAAAAGCCCTGTGCCTCACTTTCCTCATTTGCCTTCTACGGGGAGTCAGACCTACCAAGCCCTAACTGCTGTGTGGGTCACACATGCGGGGTAACGACAACGCCCCAGGAAGGAGCAGGTGGGGACTGTGCTCCTGTCATTCAGAATTCCAGGAGAAGAAACAAGGTGAAGAGCCATTGAGAGGGCCATGGGGCTCCAGGGGAGCGGGGCTGCGGAAACCTAAGGCCAGTGGGGACAGCAGAGAGCCCGTCCAGGGCTCCACCTGCCTCCCCCTCCCACACTCACCTCTTCCTCTTCCTCCTCCTCCTCCTCTCCTGCACCAAAAGAGTAATCCTCAGGGGGCTGGGAGTCTGCACAGCAGGGAGAGAAAAGCAGGGCAGTAAGGGAGTCAACGTCAGGAGAAGCAAGATCCCCTGAGAGGCTGCCTGTAGCTCCTGTGCAGCTTCTGCCCTCCCCAAAGCTTCCCCAACACAGGGCGCGGTGGAGAGTACAGCCACCAGGATTGGGAAGGACCTCCCCAACTCCATGGGCCATGAGACCGCGGCTGGAGCCAGAAGCCAAAACTAGAGCAATGGTAAGGAAGAAGCACCCAGGTCCCTGACTGCACGCCAAGCCATTCCTAATCTGCCAGTGACCCATCCCAGCCACTCCTGGGAACCCTGGGTGTCATGACCTAGCAGGAGCCCCCGCATCGTGTCCTGGACCACTGCCCACTAGAGGGGCCCTGGGCCTGCCTGCACCCAAGAGCTCAAGACTGGGGGCCGGGACATTGCACAGCCTCCCAGGTGGCCCACAGAGGGCTAGGCCTGATACCTGTGGGAGCAGGGCCATTGGAGCAGACCTCGTAGATCTTGTAGGGCTGAGGTGGCATGTCCCGGGGCCCGTCGTAGAAGAGGCGGAAGTCCCGGCTCTTGTTAAGGGCACAGCGCAAGTTGGCCTTCCATTTGGCCGGATCAGCTTCATCCACGCCTTCAGTGTATTTCCCAGTCTCCTTGGCCCAGGCCTGGGGCAGGAAGAGACAGCCACCACAGAGAACCTCGTCTCCACCACAACCCCAGTCTGCCTACCGTTCCGTAGGAGACCCCACTGTGTGGGGAGAACTTCGGCCACAAGCTGAGCCTCGCTGAGCCCCAGACCTGGTTTGCAACGTGGAAGTCTGCCACAGTCCTGCCCCAGCCCTAAGGCTGCCAGCAAGCTCCATGAAATCTAGGGCTATGAGATGCATCTGTAGTCCCTGCTCCTAGGAGGGTGAATCAGTGTGATCTCTAAGGAGGACAGCGTGGGGGATAAGGATGAGCACTCTGGAGCCAGGCTGGGTTTCAATCTGGAATGTGCCCCCTGCCAGCTGTGTGCCAGGCCACGTCACTGCCTCCCTTTGTCTTGATCTCCTCACAGTGCTCACCTCATGGAGTGGCAGTAAAGACTCAAGGGGTTGATGTCGACTGGGCACAGTGGCTCACACCTGTCATCCCAACATTTTGGGAGGCCAAGGTGGGAGGATCGCTTGAGCCCAGGAGTTGGAGACCAGCCTAGGCAACATAACAAGACTCCTGTCTCTACAAAAATTAGCTGGGCATAGTGGTGGGTGCCTGTGGTCCCAGCTACTCAGGAGGCTGAGGTGGGAGGATTGCTTGAGCCAGGAAGTTCGAGGCTGCAGTGAGCCATGATCAGTCATGCTCTGCACTGCAGCCTGGGCAACAGAGTGATACCCTATCTCAAAAAAAAAAAAAAAAATGAGGGGGGTTGATGTCCGTAAAGCACTCAGAGCTATGCCCACACATAGGACGGGCTTGAGACACTGGAGCTGCTGGTATTATTTTGAATGGCAATTAGGCGAGGTGAGGACTACCAATGTTTATTTCTACCCTTTAACCCAGCTCTTTGATTTCTAGGAATTCATCCTAAATATCATAGCTGCATTCACACAAAATATTGCACAAACAAGATTATTTGCAGCAGCACTGTGTGTAAAAGATCACTGAAAATACCCAATGCAACATCCATCAATGAGGGGCTGGTGAAATTATGGCCAACCCATTGAATGAAATACTGGGCGGCACAAAAAAAGAAAAAGCAGGAAACTGTTTACATACTGACATATAGCAATCATCAAGAAGTATGAAGTATAGAAAAAATGCAGATATCTAGCATTTCTTATGAAAATAGAGGAAAGGATAGTGCATATTTGCTTATATGTGCATAAAAATCTCTCAGGAAGGCTAAATAAGAAAATGATAACACGGCTGCCTCTAGGGAAAGGTTAGGGAGGGGAGTGGGTGGTGGTGAGCCAGGGAAGGAGGGAGACTTTTTGCTCTAAACCATTCTATGCCTTTTAATGTTGAATTTTGTGACTGTATTACCTATACAAAAATAAAAAATGGATTAGCAAAAGAATTTTGGAAAGGTAAGGATCAAGTCCAAAAACTAAGAAAATATGTATCCAAAGTTTTAAAAAATAAGCATTGCCTTTGACCCAGCAATTTTTAAGTCTAGGAAATCAACCCTCAAAATAATTGAGGTTGAAAAAAAGGGAAACATTAAGACAGCCTGCATGACAATGGGGGTTTCAAGTTCAGGTTTTAAAAGCAACCTCAAGTATCCAAAAACCCAGACCCGGTGAGCAAATTGTGCTAAGCCATTCCAGTGGAAATTCTACAGTCACGAAAAGTGATGTGGACGTATGTTGGAAAGGAAAGCTGATCCTGATATAGGGTGAAAAACATCCAGGTTACAAATCAAGATATATCACTTGATTCCAATTTTGCATTCTATATACACACACGTGCAAAAAAACTAAAAATGTAAGCAAAAACTGTTATGCTAGGTACGTCCTAGCATTAAGATTACTGGAGCGAGCACAGTGGCTTGCGCCTGTAATACCAGCTACTCAGGAGGCTGAGGTGGGAGGATCACTTGAGCCCCCGAGCTTGAGACCAGCCTGGGCAACAAAGTGAGAACTCATCTTTACAAAAATCAAAATCAAAAAATTAGGCTGGGCACGGTGGCTCACGCCTGTAATCCCAGCACTTTGCTGAGGCAGGTGGATCACGAGGTCAGGAGTTCAAGACCAGCCTGCCCAAGATGGTGAAATCCTGTCTTTACTTCAAAGACAGAAAAAAAAAAAATTCATAATTGAGGTTGAAAAAAAGGGAAACATTAAGACAGCCTGCATGACAATGGGGGTTTTAATCCTAGCTACTCGGGAGGCTGAAGCAGGAGAATTGCTTGAACCCAGGTGGCAGAAGTTGCAGTGAGCTGAGATTGCGCCACTGCAGCCAGGGTGACAGAGCAAGACTCCATCTCAAAAAAAAAAAAAAAAGAGTTAGCTGGGCATGGTGGCATGCAACTGTAGTCACAGCTACTCAGGGAGCTGAGACTGGAGGATCACCTGAGCTGAGTTGGAGGCTGCAGTGAGCTATGACTGCACCACTGCTCACCAGTGGTGCAACACTAGGCAACAGAGCAACACCTCATCTCAAAAAAAAAAAAGGAGGGGGGGGAGTATATATGTACAGTTGTAATATGTCAGTTAAAAAAAAAAAGATTGGGCCAGGCACAGTGGCTCACACCTGTAATTCCAGCACTCTGGGAGGCTGAGGTGGGCGGACTGCTTGAGTCCAGGAGTTGGAGACCAGCCTGGGCAACATGGCAAAGTCTCTACTAAAAGTACAAAAAATTAGCCAGGTGTGGTGGCAGGCACCTGTAATCCCAGCTACTCAGGAGGCTGAGATGGGAGACTCACCTGAGCCTGGGAGGTAGAGGCTGCAGTGAGCCAAGACTGCGCCACTGCACTCCAGCCTGGGTGACAGAGTGAGACCCTGTCTCAAAAAAAAAAAAAAAAAAAAAAATGGAGCTGGTCAACAGAGTTAGGCCCTGCCTCTAAAAAAATTAGAAAATCAAAAAATTAAAAGATTGATGATATATCTGAATCTTATATTAAAAATAGTTTGTTCCCAACACAAAGAAATGACGAATGTTTGAGATTATGGATACGCTAAGTACCTGATCTGATCACTGTACTTATCAAATCATCACTGTGTACCCCATATATTTATGAGGGTATATTAATTTAAAAATAAAATTTTTAGAAAGATGATGGGTGGGCCGGGCACAGTGGCTCACACCTGTCATCCCAACATTTTGGGAGGCTGAGGCAGGCAGATTATGAGGTCAGGAGATCGAGACCATCCTGGATAACATGGTGAAACCCCGTCTCTACTAAAAATACAAAAAACTTAGCCGGGTGTGGTGGCGGGCACCTGTAGTCCCAACTACTTGGGAGGCTGAGGCAGGAGAATGGCAGGAACCTGGGAGGCAGAGCTTGCAGTGAGCTGAGATCGTGCCACTGCACTTCAGCCTGGGCAACAAAACGAGACTCCATCTCAAAAAAAGAAAGATGATGGGTGATTGTTGGCTTCCTTTAGCATATGTGTGCACTGAACAAGTCCTCATGAGTAATAGCAGTGAGACAAGAGCAAAGGGTGAGTAGGACAAATTATGGGAAGGCCTTCTGGGGACCCTCAGTTCCCACACTGCTCTAGGGTGAAGGTTAGAAAAGGTGTGCCCTAGGCCGGGCGCGGCAGCTCATGCCTGTAATCCCAGCTACTCAGGAGGCTGAGGCAGGAGAATCGCTTGAACCCAGGAGGCAGAGGTTGCAGTGAGCTGAGATTGTGCCACTGCACTCCAGCCTGGGCTACAGAGCGAGACTCTGTCTCAAAAAAAAAAAAGAAAAAAAAAAGGAAAAAGGTGTGCCCTGTGGCTACGTCTGCATCCCCTTAGTCCGGGCCTGGCATCAGTGGCAGCGTGCTAGCTGGGTGGGTGGCCAGTCTTGAGGAGCTGCCTGTGTGTGTTATATGCGATCCTCTTCTGGGGACAGGGTGCTCTGGAGGTCCAGCCAACCTCCTCGCCAGGGCTTACCTTGAAGATGGTGTTATCTCCGTCCTGGCTGGGACCATGCCTCGTGGCATGCCTCCAGGGGATGTAGAATAATTTCTTTTCCCCGTTGACCCATTGAAGCCCTGGGTACTGGCAGCTGTTCACCTGGGCCACCAGCCAGGGCTTCAGCCGCACGCGGCGGGGCGGGGTGGGAGCGCCTGGGATGGACTGGTTCATGGCAGAAGGGTCTGCAGGAGAAAGCCAGGGGGAGCCTCAGCAGGTCCGCAGGTGGACGGGGACAGGGTGCTCAGAGGTCAAGCTGTGGGCCACAAGGGATGGTCTCTCCAGTCCATCTAGGTATTTAAGGCCAATTGTCTTTTCTAAGCATCAACTTTCTTGTCTAGTGTCATGGAATTTTGTGTTTGGGTGAAGGGAAAGAGAGTTACGAGTTAGTGAATGCTGCGGGCACAGCCCCAGACGCCCTTTACCGGGCGGAGGCATCTATTCTGCAACTGCTGACAGTAGCGAGCAGCCCATTGGCCAGAGAACTGCCTTCCACTACTCACCCCACAGGTTAGGCCCACCCCTCGCTCTTGGGGGGGCAGCCCACAGCCAGACTGCCTGACACAAGGGACAAAAGCCTGGCTATCTTGTCTCAAGCTGGGCTACTTGGGGCAGCGAGTGCTCCGTGGGATCAGCCTGAAGGCAACCTCCCGCTCAGTCCACACCCCTGGTTCAATTCTTCTCTGCCCAAGTTTTCTCACCCCCTGTCCCCTGAGAGTCCCCTCCGGAGATGCCCTCAACAAGAATCTCATCTCGAGCTCTCAAGGACACCTGCCCTCAGAGGAAAGCAGAACATGTGAATGGAGGGTGGGTTTCTTCACCCAACTCTCAGAGCTACCTTTCTTCCTCAGTTTCCCTCCGGGAGGAAGTTCCCCAACCTCAACGTCTTTAGATAAATCCCATCAACCAACTCAACCACCTCCAACGACAGCGGCCACCAAACTTAGACGTTACTTCTCTAGGGCCATTCATCTAGATTCTTGGTCCTCCCCCTTCTCCTCCCACTGGACACGCATTGGTGTAGCCCTTAGGAAGGCCCTAACGCCTGCCGGAGCCTGTTAGGAAGTCTGCAGGAAACAGAAACCACAGCTCTAACCACTACCTACCCAGGGGCACGATCCCCACCTCTCAGGCCACAGCTTCGCTGCCTCCCTGGAGTCAGGCCAGAGGGACCCTGCCTCCTCCCCTCCACCCGCCAAACTCCCTCTCCAGCCCAGAACCGGAAACTCTTCACAGTCCTGAGCCCCCTCCTCTCTCTCTCTCTCCTCCCCTTACCCATGCCCTTGGCCCTTCACTTGAGACCCCTGTGTGGAAGACAGAAAGGACTGGGCCATTATACAGCACAGCCCATCAGAAGTGAACGTGTCGCTCAGCAAGTAAGGAGCAAAGGTTCGAGCTGAACTCCCTCTGTCTTTCTGGGCCTGCTTGGGCCTTGCAGCACGGAACCTCAGTTTCCCCTGAAATTCCCTGCCCAGTACCTTTTGGGTTTGCACCTGCCTCGTGCTGCCTCTGAGCTGCTAGTGTCTCACATTGTAGGCCTCCCTCAGAGCCCAGCTCGGCTGCCACCAACCCAGGAGACGTAAGGCCGGCCGGCCTTGCCTGGCCCAGGGGCTGGGACTGGGAGGTGTTCAGAACGCTCCAGCCCTGCCCCGACCTCAGAACATGGGGGCTCAGTTCCGCTTTCTGCCCCAGCCTCCACCCAGCCCCAGGGGAAACGAAAGTGGCTGGACTGGGACAACTCAGAAACCAAACTGACTGTGGGCTGACGGAGGGAGTCGAGTGGGTCCCCCAGACCAAATTTCCAACCTCCCACCCAGAGCTGTTCCCCACACCCCACACCTGCAGGCAGTCTTTGTGCATTTGGTGTGGTTTGTAGCATGGGCGTGCACCCACCCATATTTGTATTTGTAGATCCCTGAGAGGCCTTGACCCTAGAATAGAGGGGTGCCAGTCACCAGCAGCACACAATTCTGGCCGAGTGAGGGTGGACAGAGGAAGCTCTGTCTGTGCAGAATCGGGGAGAGCTTCCCTGATGACCCCCTGGGCCGAGGCCGGGAGGTGCTGGTGCCACTGGGGAGATCAGAGGGTCCAGCTGCCTGCCCCCTGCTGTCAGTCCAGCAGTCTGGCCCTGCCCAACACGGCTGTTTAATACAGAGCAAGGTTTTGAAATGACAACTCCGGCCTCAGTGTCAGAGGGCTGCGTCCATACAAGGAGCTTAGGGAGGGGTCCTTGTGGAGAAGGAGCTCCCGCGACAAGCGCATCTGTGATGAGCGAGGGTCTGTCCACCATGCCACAGAAGGGACTCAGCCTCAAGGCTTTTGCCTGCAGCCAGGTCCACACAAGCTCTAACCCAAGCAGCATCCATCCTCCCAGAAGCTCCCTCCTGCTCAGAAAAGGGCTAGGTCTGATTTAGACCACCCTAATCAAGGCCCATGACTTTGGAAGTTTGGTGTCAGAACAGGTCTGCCATCGTAGGGCTCCGGAGGCTCTGGGTGAAATGCATGCAGCCCTAGACCTAAGTCAATGGACCTGAGCCTCAGAAAGTGGGGAAATCCAACAGCTGAGGGCCTGAGGAAGCCCCTACAAGTGTGTGAGGGAGCGAAGCATCCAGTGGGCAGTCCTAGAGGACCTGCTGAGGTGGGGCGAGCCCACAGCTCACCCCAGAACCCTGCTGGAGTCCCAGAAGACAGTGCCCCCACCACCCAGGATCTGCAATTCGTGGGCACCGGGGGGCCACTAGGGGAGGAAGTGCCACAGCAGTCCTAGTAAGAGTGGCCAGACAGCAGGAGCCCTGCTGCTCCCAGGGTTGGTCTGGGTCACATGTCTCCTTGCAAACCCACACCCAGCTCAGGGAGAGGACAAGGGGTTCCCTGTACAGGCCCTGACCCCAAATCCCACCCCTCCGGGTGAGCTTCCCACACCCTGGGCCCTGCTGCCCACCTGGTCCGACAGGCTGAGGCTCTGGGGCAAAGGGTGCCCAGGAAGAAGCTTCCTCCCAGGGTCAGGGTAGGGGAAGACCAGGGTACAGGGGGAAAACCGCAAAGTAGGGCCTTGAGATAAAAAGGGGTGATTTCCCAGTGCTTCCCTAGACTCTTGGAGCCCCTCAGCCCCAGCACCCCAGGTCCCATAACTACTGGGGGTGGGGACAGGAAGGCGAGGTCATGCCAGAGGGCCTTCTGAGGGCCTACAGTTTCCTACATCGATACAGCCGAGCCCTCTCTGATCCTGGCCACTTATCCTCATTCTGGGCCCTCGAGGAGCCCAGGCCCAGCCCAGTCCTCCGCCCCTGCTCCCCCCTCCCCTCCGCCCCCACTCCTCTCGCGGGCTCCGCTGGGGCACACCCCTTGGGCCAGCCCGCGGAGCCACCCCCACCTCCAGGGTCGGCCTCTGGACCTCTCCTCCTGCTGCTGGAGGAGCAGCACCCCGTCCTCGCCCTGCTGTGCCCAGAGTGGCTGCGAGACTGGGAAAGTCCCCTACTCCCGCCTCTGCTCCCGGGTACCCGCTCCCGCCCCTCCCGGGGTCCGGAGACAACCATCTCCCCACGCATCCCGGCCACGCTAGCCTCACTTTTTTTCAACGTTTAGCCTCTTCATTGTTGCCGCCTTGAGTTCTGGGACAGGACCTACGGAAACCAGCCCAGGAACTATTGCACCCCATCCTTCAGCCCAGGAACTATTGCACCCCATCCTTCTCCGCTGCTCGGGAGACCAGAGTCTACCATTCCCGGCCGCAAGCCCAGGGACAGACGGAGCCTCTACCTAACACCATCTTCCCCCAAACTCTTGGCAGTTCCTGCCATTGGCCTGAAGATCCCGAGGGATGAACGATTTAACCTCATCCTCTTTTCCAAAAGGGTGAGGGTGGCCCGGTAAGAGCGAGGGCGAGTGCATCGAAAGTAAGGATCGGGCCTCGCTCCTCAGGGGCCCAAGCCAGCCTCCAGCGGGGTGCCCGGGAGCCCCCATTCTGGGCGATGGCGAGGGAGAGGGAGAACAGCAGAGTCGGCGCCCCCCGCTCCCTGTAGCGGTGCCGACTGCGCCGCCTGGGTCACGGGGCTCCCCGGGCGCCAGCACCCCAAACCACGCCTTGGAAGTCCCAGGCCGGTGGGGCGCACCCTGCTGTAGGCACCCACCCGTTCTCGGTCCTCAGGCGCAGCTGGACGCGGACCCCGCCCTACTCCAGTCCCCATCCCGCCGCCCGCGGGTGCCTGGAGGGCGCGGGCCCCAGTCTAGGCCTAGACTTGGGGGCAGTAGCCGGCACCGCTCCCGCCACCCTCAGGGCGCGCCAGGCGGGGACGCTGAGAGAAGAGCGCGGCGGACTGGACCCACCTGTCTGCGGTGCGCCTGCGTGGCTGCGCTCGGGAACACCGGCCGGGCGGCGGGACCAAGCTGGGCTCTGCCCAGGCTGCGCCTCCCGCCGGTCCGCCAACCAGCCGGGCACTTCCGTGTCTCACCGCCCCCGCCCCTGGGCAGCTGCTGCCGAGCTCCGGGCGCGGGCAGTGCCCCGCCCCGCCCCGCGAATCCACTCCGGGCCCCGCACTGACCTGGCAACTGCAGATCCGGGCTGAGCCTCGGGCCAGGCCCGGGGCCTCCAGAGAGATGCCAGTCGGCGCGGTGCGCTAGACTGGCCACTGGCTCTTTTGGCAATCTGGAACCGTAAAACTGTCATTTGACAACCCCGTGCCTCCCGCTGCAGTGCTCGGTTGGGCCCTGGGAGAGGGTGGGGGTGCTTCCCCACGCTGGTCCTCCGGGGCTGCACACAAATGAGGGCGTAGTGTGGCCAACCCACAGCCCTAAGCCCTCCTGTCGCCTGTCTGTACCCCTGGCGAGGGCGGCTGTCGCCCCTAGAGCACAGTCGCTGCCCCCAGGATCCAGACACCCCTTCCAGACGTGCTTGCAGGCAGGAATCTTCTAGTCACTCTGTGCCTTTCTCATCCTCAACCCCTGTACCTGTCTCGCCCCAGCTCCCCTCCTAAGTCGCCTTCCAATCATCCCAGGGGCAGTGGCGTGGTCGCCTGTCCCACCTCCTGTCCCACCTCCTCTCACTGCTACCTTGACCGTCCATCTGTGGTTCTGAACCGTTTTCGATTCCATAAAGAACCTGGTCCCAGGACCTCCACATTCACACCTCCTGTTCCTTCTCTTCAAAATTTGTTTCAGCATCACCTTCTCTGGAAAGTCTGCCTTGACTTCCCCTCCCGCGTGGGGTTCCAGGGTGCAAAAAGCTTCCTGGTTAATTTTGCTTATGATTTTGCTATGGATAGCCAGGGGTTTGGTCTAGGTCTGGCCGCTCACCGCACAGAAAGCCTATCACTGAGACAGCTTTATTGCCGGGGAAGAAGGCTTTATTCTGGTGACATCGGTCGGTGAGCTGGTGAGAGGGAAGACAAACCTTCAATTTATCCCTCCCCTTGACTAAAGTTAGGGGCTTTATAGCAGCGAAGGAAAACAAGAGGGATAAGGAAGAGGAATTGGTCAACAGGCAGCAGGAGTACTAATGTAAGTGTCTCAAGCTTCAGTTCTATGAGCATCTGGCTTTTTGGAAAATTGGGCGGGTTTCAATTTAGATGTCTGATTTCCACTCGAATCAGCTTACTCAGGAATCCCCCCCCTCCTGTCTTTTCATTGTTCCTTTTCTTTTCTTTTCTTTTTGATATGGAGTCTTGCTCTGTCACCTGGGCTGGAGTGCAGTAGTGCGATCTCAGCTCACTGCAACCTCTGCATCCCCGGTTCAAGCGATTCTCCTGCCTCAGCCTCCGAAGTAGAGATGGGGTTTCACCATGTTGGCCAGGCTGGTCTCGAACTCCTGACCTCAGGTGATCCACCCGCCTTGGCCTCCCAAAGTGCTGGGATTACAGGCGGGAGCCATCGTGCCAAGCCGAGCCTTGTGTTTTTTAACAAATAAAGTAGTATTTGTTGATGAATCAGAACTTTGACCTTCCCTCCCCTCCCTTCTCCTGGGTTGAACTTTACCTTTAACAAGTTAAAAAAAGACACTCACGTGTTGTGTTTTTTTTTTTTTTTCTCTTCTGTATCTTTCCCTCTTTCCTGACCTTTGTAGCCCTAATATGAAGTGGAAATATCATTTTATATATATGTATTTTATTATTTGTGTCTGCTGAGTATTTCATTATTTCATATTTTTAAAATTTAAAGTATGGATGGGGGAAATGTGAATGGGTAGATCGTTTTCTATTTCTTTCTTTAAAAATGAAATTGCTAGACCAGGCACGGTGGCTCACGTTCGTAATCCCAACACTTTAAGAGGCTAAGGCAGACAGACCACTTGAGTCCACCAACCTGGGCAATATGGCAAAACCTTGTCTCTACAAAAAATACAAAAATTAGCCTGGCGTGGTGACACGTACCTATAATCCCACCTACTTGGGAGGCTGAGGTGGGAGAATTGCTTGAACCCAGGAGGCACACCACTGCACTCCAGCCTGGATGTAGAAGTGAGACTTTATCTCAAAATAATAATAATAAAATGAAATTGCTGTTTCATTGAAAGTGGCTCCCCACAAAATGGGAACCTTTTCCCCTAGAGGTCAGTTATGCTTCATAGAAAAATATTCTATGCTGGTCCAGAAAATGTATCTGGAGCAATAGCTAAGAAGAACCTTCTTTTATTTTCAAATGCTCCTCACCCACTCTGAGGGACTGTGAGACCCTAGAATTCTGCCGTCTGCCCCCTTCCCACTGTCCATCTTGCTCAGGTGAGGCCCCTTCCTTAGAGCCTCTGAACCTCAAGAAGCAGCACGGACTGCGTGTAGAGAAGGGGCTGGCACCTGGCTCTGCTGTGTTCCAGCCAAGTGGCCTTAGGCAGGTCCTCAAATCTCATTTCGTCTCTAAAAGGGGGATCATGTTACTGAGCTGACAGCATTGATATGGGGCTCCTGGGATAGAGGCTGTTCAGGGGCTCAGCTTGGCTCGGGTCCTGCCTTCCCTCAACTGAAAGAACCTGAGCCAAGAATCACCTGGGGCCAGAGACATGGCCTGGGAGGAAGGAAGGACAGAGAGCAGCACTCCAGTGCTTCCAGGATCCGGGATCCCCTGGCCTCCCAGTGCCATCCTGGGGGTGGAAGAGCAAGTAGACGGGAAGTGAAGCCACACCCGGCCCCTGTGTGAGCGCTCCCAGTTCCCCCTTGATGGGGCAGGAGGCGGTGGGGACAGGGAGGTCTGTCCAGGCCCCCCACTCCCCACGGTGAGAGGGCCCCTTCCCCCATTTCCCCTGGCTGGAGTATCACAGACTGAGGGTGTGGTAGGAGGCACCCTCCCCTGACTCAAGTAGAAGCTACTCTGTGTGAGTGAGAGTAGAGTGGGGTGGCAGGGGTGGGGGACGGCGGGGGGAGGAGGGAAGCCGTGTCACCAAAGGGAACTGAAAGAAACCCAGAGGCCCATTGGGCAGCTGAACAATACACCCTGGCTCTGGAACAGCCCCCTTCAGTGCAGCCTGGGTGGATGATAACTGCCTTTGCCTCTCAAAACCACCCCAGGAAACCCATCCCCTTAGCCTGGGCTCTCAGGAGTCCGTAGGATGGCCGTCCTATTTCTCAGAAACCCCAAGTTTCTGAGAACCTGTTGGCTGGACATCAGGCTCTGAGGCCAACAGGTCTGAGTCAAATCCTTACTCTGCAATCTAGAATTGCGTGACCTGAGCAAGCCATTCACTCCCCCAGAAACCCCATTTCCCATCCGTAAAGGAGAATGGTGACCCCAGTGTCACAGATAGGCTGTGAGTCTACATTCAACAATGCTTCTCAGGCATGTTGTACCTGCCAGGATAAAGTGGTGGACAATTTCTACTTTGTCTAAAAATCCCTGCCCTCCTAGAGCTTCCATTCTGCAGAGTAAGATAGACAATAAATCCTCAAGTAATGAAACTGGGTGAGGCCTTCAGGGGTACCTCACAGGCTATGGCTTTGCTAGGGACAGTCACTGGAAGGTTCAGACCTGAGGCATGACACAGTCTGATTTAGGTTTTAACACCTTTTGGCCGGGTGCGATGACTCACACCTATAATCCCAGCAGTGTGGGAGGCCGAGGCAGGTGGATCACTTGAGGTCAGCAGTTCAAGACCAGCCTGGCCAACAGGGGGAAACCCTGTCTCTACTAAAAAAAATACAAAAATTAGCCAGGCGTGGTGGTTCATGCTTGTAATCCCAGCTACTCAGGAGGCTGAGGCAGGAAAATTGCTTGAACCCAGAAGGCGGAGGTTGTAGTGAGCCGAGATCGCACCATTGCACTCCAGCCTGGGTGACGGAGCGAGACTCCGTCTCAAAACAAAAAAGAAAAAAAAAAACACCTCTGGTTCTTGTATTTGAAGTGCTCACTTGCTTTGAAGTTTCTGGCACATAGAAGTGGTATCTTTTTTAGGATTAATACCCAGGACGCCACGGCTGGGCCTTCCCCCCCATTTCTTACTAACTAACACCGGCTCAGAGCTTTTTGGGGTGTGACCTGGAAGTCCCCCATTCAGCCAGCCTGTCACATGAACACTTCTACACTTGGAGTCCCCACCTTTCCCAATCCATGGCTCTGTCTTCACATGGCCTGTGAAGGAAGCTGCCCGGGCCCTTGCTCCAGGCCCTGACAGGTCCACCTGTCCTCTCTGATGCCTGCAACCTGGCTCTTGTCCTTGTCCGTGGAATCTGTTCTGGCCTCACACCGTCCTCCAGGCCTTGGATCCACAGCTCAAGCAAGCCCTGAAACCCACCAGAACTCCCCGACAACTCCGGTCTCTGCTGGCCTCCTGTAGCTACCTGTCTTTCTCACTTAAACCCTCAGATCTTGGGGTTTCACTCTTTCCTAGATTTCTCACCATTCCCTTTAAATAAATGTGCTGAAGCCCTCTCACTTCCCTCTGGGATTCCTCTCCCAGCTCAGCTCCCTGAGTCTGCGCCCCTGCCCCCCTGCCGCCTACTGCGGGCCTCCAGGACACCAGCCCAGAGGTTCTCTCCTCCCCTACTGGCTGCACGTGGTCTGATTCAGTGTTTCTAAAACTTGCTTAGCTCAGCACTGTGCTCAAACCACTTCCCTCCTGGCTCCTGGGCTCTGTCACGGACGGGGTGGGATGTCCGTCCTTCCTGCATGTCTCGAGGGCTCGCTGTGGAGCACGAGGCACCTGGACAAGGAGGAAAGGGAAAAGGACAAAGTCTAGCTAGAGACCCCAGCCTTCTGGGGCCCTTGCTTTGTGGGGACAGATGCCAACCCAGCCCCACAGGCACCAGCTGAAGACCTCTGGTATGCTCTTTTGTCCCAGAATGAGCCTGGTTGGAGCTCAGCATCTGCAGGTGTCCCCACCAGGCCCATGAGGTCCACCTATCTTTGATGTGCAGTGCAGGGGGCCCCCGGCCTCAGACTCCAAAACATTTCTGAACCAGATCCATCTCAAGCCCTTGCAGCTTAGAACCAAGGCTAGGACTGCTCCTGGGTAGGATGGTGGTCCCTCCCAGGTGGGCTCAGACGGGAAAGGGGGAGAGACGCAATTCTCTCCAGGATGGCAGGGCCAGCCCAAGGGCATGGGGTGCTCTCCTCAGAGTGGTGGGGAGGTGACAGAGCCAACCCTCTGCGAGGGACCTCTCCAGGGCTGACCCCGATACTCTCTGGCCTGCAGTCACTGATGTGTGAGGTCATGGGAGGGGTGTGGGGTATGACATTCCTCTTGTGTGGCCTCTCGACACTCAACCATGAGGAGGCACGTCCCAGTGGTCCCTCTCTGGCCCCTGAGGGGTGGGGTGTGGGGGTGGGTTGCGAGTTGAGCATTTCAGGTGTGAGGCAGGGAGGAGAGGGAGCACTTGGGGGCTGGCAGCTGAATGGAGTTGCAGGGCCTGGTGTTTGGCTCTTGCCAGCTGCTCCCCGGGCCAACACTATGACCCTGTGGGTCAGGCCTTGGGGGCTCTGGGTGGGGCACCTTCTAGGAGTCTCTCGTGTTCCTGTAGCCTCTGATTCTGGGGGCAGAAAGTCAAGAAAGCGGAGAGCCTAGGGGCTGAAGAACCCTGTGGGGGCCATGGGCCAGGGCCCCCTCTCCTGTCTTGAGCCCTTTCAGGGAAGAAAAGGGTGTCAGGCCTCATTGGAGGGGGTTCTGGGGGCAGGTTCTTACCAGGCCAGTGTCCTGGAGCCTTGATGCTTTGCAGTTCTCCAAGCCAGGAGCCAACTGAAGCCTGAGGCCCACCCAGACCCCCGTGCCGGGCAGACTGGACCCCTGAGCGCGCCAGTGGACCTGTGGATTCAGGAGCGTCTCCGCCAATCCGTGCCTGTCTCGAGGGTCAGGTCTCCTCTGTGTCTTCTAGTCCGTCCTCCTCCTTTCTCTCCTGGAGCAGCACCTCCAAAGCCATGGGGATACTGGCATACCCTGATAACCTGTCCAGGGGCCATTGCTAGGGAGCGGGGGTGCAGGAGAAGTTAGGAAGAAGAAAGGGGCACCTGCTCAGGCAGGAAAGAGCTTATGGGGCCTCTTCACTGGCTCTAAGGAGGCTCTGCTTTGCAGTAGCAGACCATAGGAGAGCCCAAGAGGACTGTGCCAGGGGCCAGACAGCCGAGCTCAGAAGGGTGGGGCAGTTTACCCAAAGGCACACAGCAGCTAGTCACATGAGGCACTGGCACTTGAACCAGACTAAACCATCAGTGACATTTTATCCTTTGGGAACCAGACAGACTTGGGTTCAGGTCATAGCTGGATGAGCTCAGCAAGTTGTTCGACCTCTCAAGTCTGGGTGTCCTCACTGTGAAATGGAACTAATGATACACCGTCAGCAACAAAGAACTGCTGTTCCGCGGTGAGGATCAGGCCCAGCCCAGCGCTGGACACACAGTGGAAATGATTCTACTAAACATAGCAGTAGCTGCTCCATAGAACATGTCCGGTGCTCCGGCGGTTCTGGGCGACTGCCTCACCATGACCAGCTGTCCTGCCTGATTCCCTGGGGCAGGCAGAGCCGGGAGGCATGCAGGTTCCCACTCTCCCTCAACTCAGAGATCCCTAGACTGCCCCTGGGCCACGCCCTCCTTTTCCCCTCTCCCTCCACTGGGCCTGACACGGTAGGGGAAGGGTGGAAAGCAGCTGGCTGCTGGCGGCCTCCTTCCTCACCCTGGCCCTGGAGTGTTCTCTATGTAGAGAAGGAGGCCCATGTACCGAAAGAATGATCATGGACCCCCAAAGAGCCTGCCTGCCACCCCCTACACAGGCTGCCTTACTATAGGAACAGGCCCAAGAAAAATCAAGAAACGGAGAACGAATTAGGGGATGGGATGTGGGGAAGGGTCGACCACGAAGGGACGGCATGAAGTGATGGGAACAGTTCTGTCTCTTGACTGTGTCAGTGTTTACACAACTCTCCGCCTTTGCCAAAACTCCTAGAACCGTACGCTAAAAAGAGTGAATTTTACTGTATGTAAATGTAAAAATTTTTTAAATGTTTCATGATTCAGAAGATTCAAACTCCAAATGTCAAGAAGTTTTGGCTGGGCACGGTGGGTCATGAATGTAATCCCAGCGCTTTGGGAGGCTGAAGTGGGCAGATCACCTGAGGTCAGGAGTTTGAGACCAGCCTGGCCAACGTGGTGAAACCCTGTCTTTACTAAAAATACAAAAAACTACTCAGGCACAGTGGCACATGCCTGTAGTCCATCTAACTTAGAAGGCTGAGGCAGGAGAATCACTTGAACCTGTATTCAAAAAAAAAAAAAAGGAGTTTTTAGGAAAAGCTTAACTAATTTATATGGTTTATATTTTCCTTCATACCTAAAAAAAAGACTTATATGTAATTATGTCTTAAATAAGTCTTTCAAGTATGTTTAAAATAAAAATTCTAAGTAATTTTCTTTTTTTTTTTTTTTTTTGAGATGGAGTCTCGCTCTGTCACCCAGGCTGGAGTGCAGTGGCACGATCTCGCTCACTGCAACCTCCGACTCCCTGGTTCAAGCAATTCTCCTGCCTCAGCCTCCCAAGTAGCTGGGACTACAGGCACCCACCATGATGCCCACCTAATGTTTGTATTTATAGTAGAGACAGGGTTTCACCATGTTGGCCAGGATGGTCTTGATCTCCTGGCCTCCCAAAGTGCTGGGATTACAGGCATGAGCCACCAAACCCAGCCCTAAGTAATTTTTTTAAAAAGGAAAAAGAAAGAAAAATAACAGATCCGAGAGGCATCCTTCACAAAGAGGCAAGGTGGTGCCGTCTTCTCTTCGCACTCCGTCCCTCCAGTCTGGCTGTTCTGGGCCATCGCCGAGTTGTCCTGCCAGTCCCTCTTCTGCTTCCCTCCAAGCTCTTGGGAGACTGAGCACTGTCTCCAGGGATTTGGTTATGTCTATCAGGCTCCCTGACTGCCCCACGGACCCAGGCCAAGAGTCCACCCTCCATGTGGGTGGCTTCAGGTGAGGGTCCTGGCAGGAGACAGGTGATATTGGGCAGAGGAGAGTTGAGTGAAGTGGACACTTGCAAAGGTGTAGACAGGGTTCTGAAAGCTACTGTGGAACTTCCAGACATCCAGGGCCTAGCATCAGCTGGGAACCACCTCCACCCTCAGAGGGGCCGTCCTTTGGGACCTTTGCCAGGGGAAGATTGCAGGCAGAGGGAAGAAATCCCTTTTGTCCCATTCTCTTGGCCTCCTGTCTCTTGCCCATACCTCCTGGTGGGAGGGGCAGAGCTGGCCCGGGGGCCATGCATATTCCGAGTGCCCTGGAAAGCAGGACTGGTGGCAGCTAATGAGGGGAGGGAGTGCTTTCCTCTTGGCCCCTGGCAGGGCTGGGAGGGAACTGACACTGAGCTGGGCACCTGCACACCTGTGCATGTGCATTCTCTGACCTGCATATCCCACTGCAAGTCATGGTATGCTTGTTAATCACCCCTCTTGCTCCAGGTGCATCTCCCAGGAGAGTCAGGGGTTTGGTGGAGGCCACATGGGCCCACCAGCCTTGACTGTCCAAGGGTGCAGGGGCGGAGAAGCAGTGAGGCCCGGATCTCATGGGGAAGACCTTGCAAGGGGCTCTTAGTCTTTGGGTTCCAGGAGCCAGCACTGGGATTGGGGGTGAGGGCCAGGGTGGGAGGTCAGAGGCCTAGGGCAGGCCCTCTCCTCTGCCGTCTCCCACGTGGGTCTTCAGACACTGTACCCCTACCTCTACCTTGGACCAGAGCTTGGCAGGCAGCACCCTGCACTACTGTGTGGTGGATGCCAGGAAGCTGAGCATCACTGGGATGAGGGGCAGGGGCCTGCAGTGAAGATGAAAGGGCAGTGCTTCCCTCCTGTTATGCACCCCAGCCCCAACCAAGAGCTGAACTCTGTTCCCTCAAGCCCTCAGTCAGGCCCCTGTGGAAGTCTGAGTGAGTGGCAGGGCACCCTGTCCTACTAGGTGGACTCCGGTGTGTAGGTGACCCTGGGTCTTCACCCATGGCACAGGTGTGCCGTGGTCTCTGGTCTGTTTCCAAAGATTTCCAGATGTGCGGAGAGTGGGTTCCAATAGGGACCTGGTACTTTCTCAGCAGGGCTTCGGCTGACCAGAGAAGGGAGAGCATTTCAGCGGCCTCCACTCCCGATGCCTCCCCACATCAGATGCCCCGCTCTGCCCTTCATCCCCTCTCTGTCCTCTAGCCAGTCCCAGCTCAGGCCTTGACACATTTTAGGATGTGCAAGGGAAGGGTGAGGCAGCTGCCATTCCCACTGAGCCCTGCCCTGCTTTTATTGGCCCCTGGGGCAGAGGGGAGTGTGGACAGTTCAGGGCTTCATGATGGGAGGCAGTCAAGGTGTGGGACGGGGGTGGCAGAGGAAGCTGCCAAGGCAGCCTGACAGCAGTGGTGCCCAGACCCTAGGACATACCCTTTAATGCTCACCCCTGGCCCCTGTCCTAGGGCCAGGACATCTATTTTGACTCATAAATCTGAGGTGATCACCAGGGCCGTGCAGCCCAAACACATGCCCATCAAAGCCACAGCCGCTGTTTTGCTCACTGGGGCCACCCTGTGGCCATCTCAAGGCCCCAGTTCTCCTCCTTGGGGCTCCCTTGTCCCAGGCGGTGCATCCCTCTTCAGGCAACTTTCCTGCCGTTGCCTCCGCCCAGGACCTTTGCTGTGTGCAGCTTACCTGGACGGGACAGGAAGACAGTATAGTATGCTGCCCACAGGTAAGCCCTAGACCAAACATGACGAAAATCACTCAAAAATGTAGTTAAAAAATCACTAAAGGATTTAAAATGTCCTACTAGAAGTATTCACTTAATGTAAAAAAAAAAAGCAGTGAAGGAGAAATAGAGGAGCAAAAAAAGACATGAAATGTTTAAAAATAGCAGATGGAAATTCAACTATGTATATTGATAATGTGAATGGATTAAATCAGGGGTCCCCAACCCCTACACCGTGGATTGGTAGTAGTCTCTGGTCTCTTAGGAACTGGGCCTCACGGCAGGAAGTGAGCAGCAGACAAGCAATGAGCATTACTGCCTGAGCTCCACCTCCTGTCAGATTGCGGTGGCATTAGACTATTATAGGAGGCCAGGCACAGTGGCTTAACCTGTAATCCCAGCACTTTGGGAGGCCAAGGCAGGCAGATCACCTGAGGTCAGGAGTTCGGGACCAGCCTAGCCAATATGGCACAACCCCAGCTCTACTAAAAATATAAAAATTAGCCAGGCGTGATGGTGGGCACCTGTAGTCCCAGCTATTTGGGAGGCTGAGGCAGGAGAATCGCTTGAACCCAGGAGGCAGAGCTTGTAATGAGCCAAGATCTTGCCACTGCACTCCAGCCTGGGTAATAAAGTGAGACTCCGTCTCAAAAAAAAAAAAAAATGATTCTCATAGGAGCTCAAACCATATTGAGAACTGCACATGAGAGGGATCTGGGTTGCACACTGCTTATGAGAATCTAATGCCTGATGATCTGAAGTGGAACAGTTTCATCCCGAAACCAGCCTGCCCCCCAAACCACCCACCACCACCACCCTCCACTGTCTGTGGAAAAATTGTCTTCCACGAAACCGGTCCCTGATGCCAAAAAGGTTGAGCACTGCTAGATTAAACAATTCAACCAAAAGGCAGAGATAGTCAGACCCAATTTTAAAATAAGATCTGTCCAGTTGCAGTGGCTCGTGCCTGTAATCCCAATATTTTGGGAGTCCAAAGCAGGATGATTGCTTGAGGCCAGGAGTTTCAGCCTGGGCCACATAGAGAGACCTCGACTCTACAAAAAATAAAATGAAATAGAAATTAGCCTGGCATGGTGGCACACACCTGTAAGTCCTAGCTACTCAGGAGCCTGTAGTGGGAGGGTCGCTTGAGCCCAGGAGTTCAAGGTTACAGCTAACTGTGATAAACCACAGTACTCCAGCCTGGACAACAAAGAAAGACCCTGTCTCCAAAAAATAAAAATAAAATAAAAATAAATTAATTTAAAAACATACAAATTAAAAACAAAATCCAACAACATGCTATTTACAGGAGGCACACTTTAGATTTAAAGATATAAATAGATTTAATAAGAGGGTAGAAAAAATTGATACCTACCATCATGGTGACGCACACCTGTAATCCCAGCTACTCAGGAGACTGAGGCACAAGAATTGCTTGAACCCAGGAGGCTGAGATCATGCCACTGCACTCCAGCCTGGGTGACAGAGTAAGACTCTGTCAAAAACAAAACAAAACAAAACAAAACGAAAACCAAATATGCATCCGAAACTCTAGCTGAAAAGTAATATTTCCCCTTCACTTTGAACAGCCCTTGAATGACCTGCAATTGATCAATAGATTTTGGAGCGAGAGAGCCAGCACACTGATCAGGAGCACTAACAAGGAAGTAAAAGATCCCTGGAGAGTGAGGAGTGAAGCCCCAAAACTGGTCCCCAAGGAGTTAGATACCAAGAGTCAGGAAGATGTGCTGTGGTAGGAAGCCGTGCATCAAGATATTGCCCATTCTTTTGAAGTGATAACCAAGAGTGAAATGTTTGCAAAACTTTAGGAAAGTAAGTGGAGGTATTATCAGAGTCATATGGCATCTGTTGTCCTAATGTTGTATCATACTATTTCATATTAATTTAAATTTATTGTATCATGTTTTGTCATGTCACCAATTGTAATTATGCAAATATTTATGTACCACTAAGAAAAAAAAAACTGCCAAATAAGCCAATACAGTATTTTTATCTGTGTTTTAGCTTTTCTTTTTAAATGGTCTTTTGAATTTATTGAGACAAACATGTTAATTATATATAATTCTTGTGAATAAACAAGGGGAAATGTAAGAGGAATAAAAAATTAAAATTCTTTAAAATATTATATATATATATATGTACATATATGTGATGATGATGAAGGGGCTCAGAAGTTTATTAGTCAAACTTCCAAGCAGATGAGTAGAGCAGAGCCAGAAACTCTACCCTAAACTAGTAGTTCCCAGTGACTATGCTGATACCCAGAGGTTTGTCCTGATCAGTTCTGAAATGTGTTGCAAGGAATTTCTTACAGCAATAAACCACCAAAGTTCTTGAATGATTTGCTTTTTAAAATATACAATGTTGATTTATCATTATCCACTTTAAAAAATGTTATTTACTCTGGTTTGATTTCCAATGTGTTTCATATATATACACATATATGTGTGTATATATATGATTTCCTATATATATAGAGAGAGCAAACAGCAACCATAAGAAAACTATCATACAGAGTAGATTTAAATTTTTTTTAATTACTAAAGATAAAGAGGGACATTTTATAATGATAAAAGTGTAATCCATCAGGAAGATATGATAATTATAAACATACATGCAACTAACATCAGAACCATACTTCACACAATATATAAAAATTAACTAAAATGGATCGAAGACCTATATAGAAGAGCTAACGCTATAAAACTCCTATAAATAAATATAGGGATAAATCTTCCTAACCTTAGATTAGATAATGATTCCTTTAAAATGACACCAAAAGCACAAGCAACAAAAGAATAAAACATAAATTGGATTTCATCAAAATTAAAAACTTTTGTGCTGCAAAGGACACCATCAAAAAAGAGAAAAGACAACCCACAGAATGGGAGAAAATATTTGCTAACCATATGCCTGATAAGTGACTTGTATCTAGAATATGTAAATAACTCTTACAATTGAATAAGAAGAAGACAAATAGCCCAGTTTAAAAGTGGGCAAAGGATTTGAATAGACACTTCTCCGATTAAAATATATAAATGTCTAGTGTGTACGTGAAAAGATGCTCAACATCATTATTCATTAGGAAAATGTAAATCAAAACCACAATAAAATACCACTCACACTTACAGGATGGCTATAATAAAAAAGACAGATAATAAGAAGTATTGTCAAGAATGTGGAGAAATTGGAACCCTCGCATACTGCTGTTGTATGTGAAATGTACAACAGTGCAGCCACTTTGGAAAACAGTCTGGCAGTTGCTCAAAAGCTTAAACATAGAGGTCGGGCGTGGTGGCTTCTGCCTGTAATCCCAGCACTTTGGGAGGCTGAGGTGGGTGGATCACTTAAGGTCAGTAGTTCGAGACCAGCCTGGCCAACATGGTGAAAGCCCGTCTTTACTAAAAATACAAAAATTAGCCAGGTGTGGTGACACACACCTGTAATCCCAGCTACTTGGGAGACTGAGGCAGGAGAATTGTTTGAATCCGGGAGGTGGAGAATGCAGTGAGCTGACATCGTGCCACTGCACTCCAGCCTGGGTGACGGAGCAACACTCTGTTTAAAAAAAAAAAGCTTAAGCATAGAAGTACCATATAATGCCACAATTCTCTTCCTCATTACAAATGAAAGCTCATGTCCACACAAACTTTGTATATGAATGTTTAAGCAATATTCTTCATAACAGCCAGAAAGTAGAAACAACCCAAATGTCTGTCACCTGATGAATGGATAAATAAAATGTGGTATATAAATGCAATGAAATATTATTTGTCAGTAAAAAGGAACGAAGTACTGCTACATGCTACAACATGGATGAGCTTTTAAAACATGCTACGTGAAAGAAGTCAGATACGAAAGACCACATATTGTGTGATTCTGTTTAAATACAATGTTCAGAACAGGCAAATCCACAGATTAAGAAATGTAGATTTGTGGTTTGCTTTGGGACAGGATAGGGTACAAGATTTCTTTTTGGGATGATGAAATGTTCCAAAATTGGTTGTGGTGATGGTTGCACAACTCTGTGATTATATTGAATTTTTTTTTTTTTTTGAGTCAGGGACTCGCTTTGTCCCCCCAGGCTGGAGTGCAGTGGTACAATCATGGCTCACTGCAGCCTCGACCTCCCAGGCTCAAGCAATCCTCCTACCTCAGCCTCCCAAGTAGCTGGGAATACAGGCATGTGCCACTATGCCTGGCTAATGTTTTATTTATCTTTTTTGTAGAGACAGGGTCTTGTTATGTTGCCCAGGCTGATCTCGAACTCCTGGATTTAAGCAGTCCTCCCGCCTCAGCCTCCCGAAGTGCTGGGATTACAGGCATGAGCCACTGTGCCCGGCCTAAACTATTGAATTGTACACTTTAGATGGGTAAATTGTATGGTATGTGACTTATATCTCAATAAAGTTGTTACCAAAAAAGGGGAGTGGCCTGAGATCACCACTGGGTGCCAGGACACCCGGTGCCCTGAGAGGGCCCCAGCTGCAGATCCACTGGCCTCTAACTAGCCGCTTGCATTGGACGCTCCTACTTCCCATTACTTAGCAGCAGCAGCCGCCATTCCCACGGCCTCGGCCCCTGTCTAAGGTCCTGCTTGCCTCCAAACAGTGGGGTGGGACTTATGGTGGGTGAGGCCAGGCTGTTGTCCAGAGGCCTCTTGGCTAGTCTTGACCCAAGTTCCTGAGAGATAATGTCTCCTCTGGCCAACCAACCGGGGAAGGCAAACATTGGCAACTCAGGGCCTGACTGCTAAGGGAGTCAAGAGAACAGCTGAGAGGTGCTGAGCTGCCCCAAAGCATAGGGCCCTTGGCAGGTGTGGGCTATGCCCCTCCTCACCCAGCCCCCAGGCTGCTCAGCCCCAACAGGCATTGTCTGTTGGAGATCTGAATTCTGCAGCCACAAATCAGGATCACAAGAGCAGGGGCCAAAGCGGCTTCCGAGTCTCAGGACCACCCCCCAACCCAATTCCTGGGCACTGCATGTGGTTTGAGGCAGTTGGAGGCGAGACCTCTGTGTGTGTCCATCCAAATAACCCTCAGGGCCATTCCTCTCTCTAAAAAAGCAAGGGAGTGCAGAGATGGTAAAGCCCAGCTCCCAGGGCACTCCTAGCCTGGCGCCCCAGGAGATAAGCCTGGATGCCGTAGCAGAGGGAAGACGCAGTGCTGTGGAAACCATGGAGAAGCTGAACTTCTCAGTGTGCAGAGAAGCCATTTGGAGGGTGTGGGGCAGGTGCAGGGGCTGAGGGGGGCAAGCAGAGGTCTGCGTTGTGGTGGAGAGTCTAGGGCCCACCAGAGTTGGGATGGAGAACCAGCTCCTCTCCTCTGCCTGAGCCTCTTAAATTCTCCAAGTCCTGGGTTTGGAGTTTCCTGGGGACCATCGTAGCACCTACCTCCTAGAGCAGCTGTGAGCACAAATCACCATCATCTGTGTAGCCCACCTGGCATGGGCCTGGCACCCCTTGAGCACTCGGCCCAGGAGTCATTATCACTGCCCTATTGGGTGCAGGGGGGGCTCCTGAAGCCGGGGCTGCCACAGGGGGAGCTTTGTGCCTCACAACTCTAGGGGGCCTTATTCACATCATAGCCGTTGTGGATCTGTTACAAAACTGTCTCAGCCTGTGGGAGTAAATTGTCTTGAGAATTGGAGTCTTCGAGGTCTAAATATGTGCTGCCCAGTACGGTAAGTCACTAGCTACACATGGCTAGTTACATTAAAGTAATGAAATTAATTAAAATGAAAAATTCAGACACTCAGTTGCTCAGGTGCCAATAGCTTTATGTGGCCATTACATTGGACAGCACAGATCTAGAACACGTCCATCATTGCAGACAGTCCTACTGGACTGTGAGAGGAGGCACTGTGGAAGCTTGAGAGTAAGGCCAGGAAGGACAGGAAGAGCTGAGGTGGGAAGAAGAGAGAATGCCAGGTGGGGGGCACACTTCCCCAAACCTCTTAGCTTCTCCAAACCCTAATGGGATCCCCAGTGGTCAGCCTTTGAGAAGTCAAAAGGGATTAAAGAAGCCCCAGGTGAGAAGAGGCACGAGGCTCTACTGGCAAGTTTTCCTCCAGCTGCAGAACCTCCAGGCTTGGGGGGGTCACTGTGTGAGTGTCTGGAAACCTCCTGCCCAGCCCCCAGGGGCAGGCTGTGGCATGGGGTTCAGATATGCAATGTGACTGGGTGCAGTGGCTCGCACCTCTAATCCCAGCACTTTGGGAGGCTGAGGTGGGAGGATAGCCTGAGTCCAGGAGTTCGAGACTGGCCTGGACAACATAGGAGGAGACCCTGTCTCTACAAAAATAAAAAATAAAAAAACTAGCCAGGCATGATGACACACACCTGTAGTCCCAGCAACTTGGGAGGCTGAGGTGGGAGGATTGCTTGAGCCCAGGCGGTTAAGGCTGAGATGAGCTGTGATTGCACCACTGCACTCCAGCCTGGGTGACAGAGCAAGATCCTCCCAAAAATTAAATTAATGTGTGTGTGTGTGTGTGTGTGTGTGTATATATGTTTAGTAAACTTTATTTTATATGTATTACATATATAAAGATATATATCTTTATTTTATATATATTTATTATATATAGTGCAATACATTTTTTATATATATAGCAATCTGAGTGCCTTGGTCTTTCTATACTGGAAACAAAACAAAAAACTCACACTCACACACACTCCTCAAATCCCAGCAGGTTCCATCCAGCAAGGAAGTATTGGGTCCCAACCCTGCATATGACCCGGCAGGCCGGCCGGGCGTGTGGATCGACATTTTGTACTTGAGTGGGCAACACTGCAGCTTGGCACCGTGCCTGGAATGCAGTGAGGTGGACCTGTGGGGCATTTTAAGGACGGGCAAACGAAATCCCTCCCGGGAGGGGACTGGTGGGCTACCTAGTCTGAATTTACGAAAGATGTCGCCGGGCTGTGAGATATGAGTTGTGGCATTAGAATCTCAGATTTCTGATAAAAAGCACATCCCCCCGCCCACTGTGGTTGCTCAGCTGGCCCGTTAGCTGATTTCATTTGTCACAACTGTCGTGATTTAAAAGATATCAAATGAAGCAGAAAAATCTAATCATTTACTAATCCCTTCTCTGCCTCCCTCCCCACAGTGACCTTTTGCTTCCAGCCACCAAACTCAGAGAAAAAACCAACCTGCTACGTGAGCGGTGCACCCCAAAGGCAGTAAGAATGGGAGTCACTTATGCTGGGGCTCCTGTGTGCCAGGCACCACACGCACAGGAGCGAACCAGCATATTAGGTTTGCCCAGTTGAATCCTCCCAGCTTCAGGTAGGGAGTATTACTTCATTTTACAGATGAAGGGTTTGGGCTTAGGGGTGGTTAAGTAACTGGGTGGAGCAAGTGGGTAAGGTTAGCATATCAGTTGAGGACCCAGGAGGAAACAGAATTCCCCCAAAAACAATTTAGCTAAAGAGAATGTGAAGAAGGAGCTGTTCACAGATGTGCAGACATGGTTATAAGGACCAGCAAGGAATGTTGAGGCCTCCCAGGGACTAACAGTAGCAGGAAACCACTGTCACCTCCCGGGCTGAGGGGACAAAGGGGAAGGAATAGTGTAACCTCGGGAGCCCAGGCAGAGCAGGAGGAGGGTGGGGAAGAAATACGCCAACCATTCTCCCTCCTGCCCGCTCATCCCCTGTTGGGGCCTGTCATTTGCGGAACCAACAGGAAACCGGAAGGCATGAAAGCACAGAGTGATGCCTTCTGTAGGAGACCAAGAGGGACAGGGAATAAATGGCAGAGGAGGAGAGGAGGGATAATGAGAGGACACTCAGCGCAGTTAGTAAGTGGTAGCACAGGAGTTGAATTCGGAACTCACTGACTCTGAACTCCACCCGACTGAGCATCGTATGCTGCTACTGCGGCCATATGCCTCCCAGGGGTTCATGCATCACGGTAAGGGAACCAGCAGTGTCCCCACAGAGGGGCTTCCAGGTCAAGCGAGAACTCAAGCCTGGACCCAAGCCGTTCCTTCCTTCCTTCTCTAGCCAAATCCCCTTCTTCTAAAGAAAGAGCTGTTTCTGGTCAGAAAGGCTGCACCAGGGCCCCCCACCGCCTAGCAGAGAAAAACAGACCAGATGCTTATTCCAAGACTGACATTTGTGTGGACCTGAGTCTGGTGCTCATGCTGTTCCCTTTACCAGGAGTCTTGTTTCCCGGAAGGTTCAGGGCAGGAGCCTGTCTCATTCGCCACTGTATCCCTGCATCGAGCACAGTGCCTGGCACCCAACAGAGAGGCACTCAGTGATCATACTCAACTGTGGAACTCAAGTGCCTTGCAAATAACACCCTTTCCTCGGGGCCCTGGGCTTTCACTTCATAGGGTGAGTTTTCCAGAAGCTTCTTTACCTTCTGTTGCAGATTTTTAAAAAATGTTAATATTGACATTTCAGTTTGGACCTTAGAGGGAGATGATGATTATGACAATAAAAATAATAACAGATTGCGGTGCTTAAAATGTGCTGGGCATTGTAAAAAGTTTTCTGTGCGTATTATCCCACTTAACACCTGTGCTGGCCACCTCTTAAGCAAGTCCTCTCAGTCGTACCTCATTCCAGTCGTATCTCATTCCAGTCGTACGCAACTTGCAAGCAGCTCCACACAGTGCATCCTGACAGCGTTTCTCCTCAGGTCCTGGCTGCAAATCTACCTCTCTCATGTTGGAATTTCTCTGATGCACAGCATTGGATACACTCGGGAAACCACGTGAGCACTGGCTCATGCATAACTGGGAGCAGTCAACGCCCTGGGGGCCTCCCAGTGCCAATGGCTTCTACTGCCTGCCTCCCTTTCATATGGCTCCCCCAGACCTGCAGGACTGGACGCTGATGCCCACCACAGTGGTCGGCGCCATTGCATAATGCACCCTTGTATTGGCTCTCCATCCTTCCCAGTTTCACACTTCCCATCCTCCCTCCTGCTCCTGGGGATCATATTCCAAAATCAGCCTGCATACAAGCCTTTATTTATCTCAGGCTCTGATTTCCAGGAACTCAGGCTAAGACAATCGTTTTTTGTTTGTCTGTTTGTTGTTGTTTGTTTTATTTTGTTTTTGAGACAGTCTTGCTCTGTCACCCAGGCTGGAGTGCAGTGGCACGGATCTCGGCTCACTGCAACCTCCACTTCCCAGGTTCAAGTGATTCTCCTGCCTCAGCCTCCTGAGTAACTGGGATTACAGGCGCCACCACACCCAGCTAATGTTTGTATTTTTAGTAGAGATGGAGTTTCACCATGTTGGCCAGGCTGGTCTTGAACTCCTGACCTCAGGTGATCCACCCACCTCAGCCTCCCAAACTGCTGGGATTACAGGTGTGAGCCACCGTGCCCAGCCTAAGACTATCCTTAACGACAGCAATGACAGAGGTGCTCTTATTACCCCCGTTTCATAGGGGAGGACCTGAGACTGAGGTTCAATAACTTGCCAAGATCACATGGCAAGTAAGGGGCAGAACCACTGGAAGTTAAAAAAAAAAAAATGCTCCTCTCAGGGACGGGGAGAATGATTTGCCAAGAGATTGTAGGAGGATTTCTGGCAGCGTCCGGTGCTCGTTGAGGTTTGTGGCCACGAATCTTAATGGAAGCAATGGAGTGATGAGATGCTGTCCAGCAACACTCAGGGGCTCTGATAGAGGCATGAAGAGGGCAGGTGGGGGTGCTGGGGTGTGGGACTGGGCAGAGCAGGGGGTGAGCTGGGCAGGAAGCAGCTGAGAGTCACAGTGACCAGGGAGGGCGAGGAGGCTTGGACTTCTCATGACAATAACTTTTCCAGGGAGAAGGCCTAGTAGGTCGTGCCAAGGATAGGTCCACGCTACTTGGCTGGAGGTCAGTGTGGACAGGCCTGGCCAGCCCCCAGGATCCTAAGGACCTCAAATTGATTCCATTCTCTACAGCTTATTCCCACTGTGACTCTGAGCTTATGCTAAAAAATTGTGCTGTTTATTTGAAATTCAAATTTAACAGGACGTTCTGCATTTTTATTTGTGAAATCTGGCAACACTATTCCCCTGTAAACCAGTAACACCCCCCTGCGTAGCCATGACCTCCTCTTCCTCGCAGCTCTCTTCACGTCCCCAGCACCACTGCTCTCCTAGTGTCCCAAACTCGGCCTCCACTATTCCAGGGGACCCAGCCAGTCACAGACTCCTGCCCGTCCTTTAGAAACCCCCCCCTTTCTCCAGCCCACGGGACCCCTGGCTCCATGCCTAGATAACTGCTGTCACAGCCCCGATGCCTCTGTCTGCATCCAGCCCCCACCAGGTGAATATTCCTCAAGCGCCCCCTTGACCATGCCACACGCTGCTTCAGCCTTCAATGCCCCCCACTGCCCATAGAAGAAAGTCCTAATTGCAAGGCTTCCAGCAGCCTGTTCCCATGGCCTTCCCACGTGGACCTTCTGCAACCCACCTCTCTCCACCCTGTCCTTGTGCAGGGAGGACCCTCACATACTCCCTCTCCTTCAGGTGGAAACCCACTTTCCCATGAAGACCCAGCTCAAAGGACTCATTGTCTGGAAAGGTCCCCTGACTGCCCAGCCTGGACGGGCTTCTGCTGCCTCCTGTGCCCTCCTCTGGCAAAGCACACACTGCAGTCTTCCACACCTCCTCTTAATTTGCCCAATGGTTCTTACATCTTGTGGTAGCTTGGCTATGAGCTTATCTTCTCAACTAGATTGGAGGCTCCCTAAGGGCAGGAAAAAGATTTTGTGCCTGTTTCCCTATGGTCTCTGGCTCAGTTCCAGGCCAGAGCCAGTATTTGCTGACTTGTGCATGGGTTCTGCACTCCCCTGGCCACTGTCAGAGTGAGAGGACAGGCACCCCTGGGCATGTCCCCAGACTCGTTGACCCTCAGGTGGCAGGTTGTGGCTGTGGGCCACAGAAGGCATGCAGGAGGTGGTGTTGAGGCTGGCACATGGCTGACCTGGCTCACAGTGCAGGCAGCATGCTCCTGGCTTAGGGCAGGGTCCTTTTGGGCATGGCTTCGGGGTGCAGGTGATGGTCCCTTCCTGTGGGAGCAGACTGAGGTGGCTGCACAGGCCTCAGAACCCCAGAGGGCAGGGCCTCAGCCAAGGCTGGGACATGTCAGAGGGGCAACAGGATGAGTCGGCTCTGAGGGTGCGGGCTACCCTCTGTGTGAAAGCAGAAAAGAGACATCCTGCCCCAACTCGAGTCGTCTCTTGATTTTTTTTTTTTTTTTTTTTTTTTGAGACGGAGTCTCACACTGTTGCCCAGGCTGGAGTGCAGTGGCGCGATCTCGGCTCACTGTAAGCTCCGCCTCCTGGGTTCACGCCATTCTCCTGCCTCAGCCTCCTGAGTAGCTAGGACTACAGGCGCCCGCCACCGCGCCCGGCTAATTTTTTGTATTTTTAGTAGAGACGGGGTTTCACTGTGGTCTCGATCTCCTGACCTTGTGATCCACCCGCCTCGGCCTCCCAAAGTGCTGGGATTACAGGCTTGAGCCACCGCGCCCGGCCTGTCTCTTGATTTTTTGTTTTGTTTTGTTTGAGACAGGTTCGTAATGTATTGCCCAGCCTAGAATACAGTGGCTTCATCATGGCTGACTGCAGTCTCCACCTCCCCATGTCAAGTGATCCTCCCGCCTCAGCCTCCAGAGCACCTTGGGACTACAGGCGCTCACCGTCATGCCCGGTTAATTTCTTTTTATTACTTTGTAGAGACTGGGTCTCCTTATGTTGCCCATGCTGGCCAGCTTCTGGACTCAAGCGATCCTCTTGCCTGGTCTTTCCGAAGCCCTGGGATTACAGGCGCAAGCCACCACCTGGCATCCTAACGCTCTTGACCCGGGAAAGCATCTCTTTCAGGTGCCAGTCCCACCGAGAGCGTGGGCTAGGGAAGACCTGAGGACCCTTCAGAGCTGGGAGGAATCGGGGGCGGGGCGCGGGGGGAATTTGGGGTTGAGGAATTACTATTTCCCTGTTCCAGACTGCCGAAGCAGCCCAGTGGTGGTCTAGGCCACCGCGCTGTCTGGCCCAGTGCTCAGTCCAGGTACGTAGTCACCGCCGGTAAGTGCCGGCCGCCTTGGGTGGTCTCCCCGGGCGGGACCTGCGCGATGCAGAAGAACCCAGCGCAGTCCGGGCAGAGCCAGCTTTGCCCCGCCGTCCGGACCGGTGCTCCAGGGCGCAGCCACGCAAGCGCACCGCAGACAGGTGGGTACCCTCAGCCGCGCGCTCCTCTCCGCGTCCCAGTCCGGTGCGCCCCGAAGGTAGGGGGAGCGGTACCCGCTGCTGCCCAACCCCAAGTCTAGGGCTCCACCAGGGACCGCGCCCCTCAGGCACCTGCGGGCGGAGGGATGAAGACTGGAGTATGGCGGGTTCCGCGTCCAGCTGTGCCTGGAGACCGAGCTCGGGTGGGTGCCTACAGCAGGGTGCGCCCCGCCGACCTGGGACTTCCCAGGCTCCCCTCACGCCCCATCAGTTTGGGGTGCTGGCGCCCGACGAGCCCCAAGGCCCAGGCGGCGGAGTCGGTGGGGGGCGCAGTCTCTGCTGCTCTCCCCTCGCCATCGCCCAGGATGGGGGCTCCCGGGCATCCCGCTGGAGGCTGGCTTGGGCCACTGAGGAGCGAGGCCCGATCCTTACTTTCCATGCACTCACCCACGCTCTTATCGGGCCACCCTCACCCTTTCGGGAAAAAAAAAAAGGTTGAGGTTTAAAGCTTTCATTCCCCCCCCCCCCCGGGATCTTCAGGCCAATGGCAGGAACTGTGCAAGAGTTTGCGGGAAGACGGTGTCAGGTAGAGGCTCCATCTGTCCCTGGGCTCGCGGCCGGGAATGGTAGACGTCGGCCCCCCAAGCAGCGGAGAAGGATGGGGCGCAATAGTTCCTGGGCTGGTTTCTGTAGGTCCTGTCCCAGAACTTAAGAAGACAACAATGAAGAGGCTAAATGTGGAGGAAAAGTGAGACTAGTGTGGCCGGGATGCTGGGGGAGATGGCAAGGACCAGCGCTGGCCTCGCGCAGTTGTCTCCGGACCTGGGAGGGGCGGAGCGGGTACCCGGGAGCAGAGGCGGGAGTGGGGGACTTTCCCAGCCTCGCAGCCACGCTGGGCACAGCAGGGTGAGGACCAGGGTGCTGCTCCTCCAGCAGCAAGAGGAATGGTCCAGAGGCCATCCCTGGGGGTGGGGGTGGCTCCGCGGGGCTGGCCCAAGGGGTGTGCCCCAGGGGAGACAGCGAGAGGTGTGGGGGCAGAGGGAAGGGGGGAGGAGGAGCGGAGGGGAAGTGGGGAGCAGGGGCAGAGGACTGGGGTGGGCCTGGGCCTCCGCGGACCCAGTCACCAGGGCCCGGAAGTGCACCGGCTGTGTCCATAAAAAAAACTGGCAAGACCTCCCCTCCCCCTGCCTCCACCCTCCCCCTACCCCATAGCTGTGGGGCCTGGGGCTGGGGCTGAGGGGCTCCAAGAGTTTAGGGAGGCACTGGGTAATCACCCCTTTTTACCTAAAGGCCCTGCTTGGGGGTTTTCCCCCTGTACCCTGGTCTTCCCCCACCCTGCCCCTGGGAGGAAGCTGAAAGAAACTTCTTCCTGGGCACCTGTTGCCCCAGAGCCTCAGCCTGTCTGGACCAGGCGGGCAGCAGGGCCGGGGGTGTGGGCAGCTCACCCGGAGGGGTGGGATTTAGGATCAGGCCCAATGCAGTGAAACCTTTGTCCTCTGCCTGAGCTGGGTGTGGGTTTGCAAGGAGACATGTGACCCAGACCAACCCTGGACACAGCAGGGCGCCTGCTGTCTGGCTACTCTTACTAAGACTGCTGTGGCACTTCCTCCCCTAGTGGCCCCCTGCTACCCAAGCCTTGCAGCTCCTGGAGTGACGGGACTGTCTCCTGGGACTCCACTGGGGCCCTGGGGTTGGCTGTGAGATTTTACCAGCCCATCAGGAGCACTTGTGCATCCCCTCCTCATATTCCAGATCTGGGGCTCTCCCAACAAGTTTATCTGCTTTTTCCCTGGAGCCCCTCCAGTCCTCCCTGTTGACCCACCTCCTCCCCAAAGCCCTCCCAGGTTAGTCCAGCCACACTCAGCTTCCCACATTTGAGTGCTCATGCACCCACAGCTGACACAGCCCATCAGGCACTTGCCTTGTGCTCTCAGCCTGCTTCACACAGTGTGGGGCTCTGCCTTCCTCAGCCAGGACAGGGCACATCATCTCTCATTTTCCTGGTACCCAGCACAGCTAGGCTAGTGCCCCTCAGAGCAGGTATGCACCGAGGATTGCACACTGGACCCTGGTTCCTCCTGTCCCCAGGCTGGGCTGGCAGGCAGGGGCCAGGCTGGGCATGGGGAGGTGGCGGCTTCCCACAGAGGCTGCCGAGGGAACTGGAGCCCAGCCCCTCTTGGGCCACAAGCCCTTCCTGCCCTCAGCCTTGCTACCTCTGGCCTCTAGGTGTGTCATCAGAGTTCATCGTGAACACCCTGAACGCCGGCTCGGAGGCCTTGTCTGTCACCATTGATGGCCCCTCCAAGGTGCAGCTGGACTGTCGGGAGTGTCCTGAGGGCCACGTGGTCACTTACACTCCCATGGCCCCTGGCAACTACCTCATTGCCATCAAGTACAGTGGCCTCCAGCACATCGTGGGCAGCCCTTTCAAGGCCAAGACCACTGGTGAGTGCTGGCTTCGGGGAGGCCCATCCAACCTGCAGCCCAGCCCAGCCTGGAGGGCTCCGGTGGCCACGCACATCCAGACCATAGTCTGACTCCAGACACCATGGTCAGTTTACCAGGGCTAGAGGTGGGCCTGGCTCTACACAGCACACATTCTGTGGAGTCAGGCATGATGGTGTAAAAGTCCCATTCTTCCTCTCCATCGCGGCCCCTCACTCCTTCAGCTCTGGCCTGCGCTGGCTCCTCAGGCTCTAGCATCACTTTCTCCCCTCCTGGCTTCCCATATTCCTCGGCTCCAAGAAGACACAGTCAGTATTGAGCAAGCTCCCCTCTTGAGGCTGTCTGTAGGATGCGTTGGGTGGGTGTTCCTTTGTAAAGTGACTCTAACCCTGTGAGTTAGCCTGAGTTCCCAAAGCCTGCAAGGGTGAGGGTCACAGCATCTGAGGCCCCAGCCCTGGGGTGGAGCACCAGTTGGAGCTGGCAGCTCAGGGCCCTGGCTGGGAATGGGGCTGTGCTTCTAGAGTGGCCCTTGGAGGAATTTTGGGGGGAGCCGCGAATGCAGGCAGTGAGTCCCACAGGGTGGCAATGCTGACCGAAGGTCCCCTGCCTGGGGAAGAACAGGAAGCCCTCCTGACCAGGTTTGTGCCCCCTCCACCCGCCCCTCAGGTCCGAGGCTGTCTGGAGGCCACAGCCTTCACGAAACATCCACCGTTCTGGTGGAGACTGTGACCAAGTCTTCCTCAAGCCGGGGCTCCAGCTACAGCTCCATCCCCAAGTTCTCCTCGGATGCCAGCAAGGTGGTGACTCGGGGCCCTGGGCTGTCCCAGGCCTTCGTGGGCCAGAAGAACTCCTTCACCGTGGACTGCAGCAAAGCAGGCAGGTGGCGGGGGGAGGGTGTCTCCCAGGGTGTGAGCAAGAGGCCGTCAGGGAGCAGGGTGTGGGTCACAGTAGGGGACTCCCTGGTGTGAGCCCATCCCTCTGCCTCCCTCTCCAGGCACCAACATGATGATGGTGGGTGTGCACGGCCCCAAGACCCCCTGTGAGGAGGTGTACGTGAAGCACATGGGGAACCAGGTGTACAATGTCACCTATACTGTCAAGGAGAAAGGGGACTACATCCTCATCGTCAAGTGGGGTGACGAAAGTGTCCCTGGAAGCCCCTTCAAAGTTAAGGTCCCTTGAATGCCAAAAAAGTACCTCCCCAGCCTCAGCCCCCACTTCCAGCCAAACACATATTACACACACACACACACACACACACGTGCCACACCCAGACACACGCACAGAATCAGACACTACAAACACCTGCCTTGGGGGTGAAGTAAAGTCACAGCCTCCTCACCCCACTGTGCCCCTGGGGTTGGAGGACCTTGTCTGTGTCAGGACAGTGTCCCTCCCCGGGAACGTGACATGAGGGCAGACTGGGGCCAGGCTCAGGGGCAGAGGCTGGAACATGAGGGACTGGAAGGGGGCTGTGGGACCAGGGAAGCCTTGTACGTCTTCCCAGTGTGGTTTAGAGCTGCTCACCCTGATTCTCCCTGATTCTGTAAAATGGGGATGGAGGTGCCCCCATTCTTCATAAGGGAAGTAATAAGTGCTCATACCTCTGTGCCAGGCACCATGTGGTACTAACCCTTACAAACACTCCATGAAGTGGGTGCTGTTAGAGCTCCAGTCACAGCTCAGAAAAATCAGCCACCAAAAGTGAAGTGACCTGCCAGAGGCCCCAGAGCAGAAAGCGTGAGCTCCAGGATGTGCCGTGGCAACCCTGCCGGAGTCTGTGCTCTGAACCGTCCCACTACCTAGCCCCCTGCAGGACTTGCCTTCCAGAGGCACCCAGTCAACAAAGCCACTTTCCTTAAACCTGCCAGGAAGCCACTTTCCTTAAACCTGCCAGGAATAGCGCTGCCGCTTCCTTGTTCCTCTTCTGGCTGGCTGGCCCTGGCTTTCCTCTGTGACCCCAGATCCAGGCACTGAGGCCAGGTCTTACAGTGGCGTTACAGCCTCCCTGCCGCCTGTGGCAAAGGCTCAGGCCCACTAGGGGCCCAGACTCTGGGGCAGAGAAGCTGCCCTCTCCTTACTGAAGCTTTAAGCTCTGTGGAGAGTGGGCTGGGGAGACCTCAGTCCCTTCCTGGGCTAGGGGGAGGGGTAGCTTCTGACTTCTGGTCTTTATGGCAGGGAGGGAGAGCTTTGGAAGGGTTCACAGCTCCGCCCTCAATGTCCCTTTTTGCCTGTGAGCTTCGCCTGCGAGACCCAACCCTCTGCTTCCCAGCTGCAAGGAGGAGTTTCCCAGCCCTGTGGGCCCACAGGGACGGCTGTCCTCACTTCCTCCCTTTGGCCCCCTCCGCCTGCTGAGCCCAGGGCTCAGCCCTGCCCCCTACCCAGGCTCACCCCACAGCCAGGCCTGAGCTCAGGTGTGGGAATGGGGCTGAAACCAGCCAGTGAAGGGTGGCCTTGGCATTTGGGGCCAAGCCTGAGACTACTGGAGTGGGAAGGGGTGTTGAGTGGAGTCCAGGAAAGAAACTTATAGGTGGAGAGAGGAATACACTGGTCATGTCCATGATTTCAGAGATGAGGACTACTTATTATTTGTTATTTACTGAGCATTTACCATGTGTCTACCAACTCTAAATTCTTATATAATCTCACTTAATGCTTACTCAAGTCTATAAAGTAGATGTGGTGATCCCCAGTTTACAGATAGGGAAGTTGAGGCGCAGAGAAGTTGGTGGTCTAAAGCCACGTGGAATTGGCTGAGCAGGGATTTAAACCCAGCTCAGTCTGCTTCTTCTGTAAACCTGTGAGAGAGAGGAAAAATCCATCTGGAAACTCCAGGCGATGGAGTAACTTAAAGGGGCAGGGAGACTGTCCAGGAGCCCCAGAGGGGTGGACTTGGGTTTATTTTCTTTTCGGAGTCTCCTCCTGGATCTTAAGCGGAGACAGGGCCTGTACCCACGTTGGGCTTCCTGCGAGCTGGAGCTGCTCTCTGGGGTCAGGACCGGCCGGGGCCGGGGAGGGTGGAGGTATCCATGGGAAGCCTTTCCCATGGCGCGCGCGGTGGGGGTTTGAGCCCTGCCTGAACAAAGCCTGGGTGGGAGCGGCCTGTGTGTCCCCACCCCGCCTCCCCCAGCGCCTGCTGAGCCGCGACGACAGACGACGGCAAGCGAGGCGGAGCTAGCATGGCCGGGGCCGGGGCCGCTGCGCTGTCCCTTCTCCTGCAGCTCGGGGGCCTGGCGCTGGCCGTGGGCGCGGGCGCGGGAGGTGAGTCCAGGCGCGGGAGACCTGGGGTCCGGCCAGGTGCGCCCCCTGCCTCCTATCAGCCCGGCCTGAGGGGGCCGAGCGGGGCCGGGGGCTGCTTGTCTTAGCCCTGCCTGAAGTTCACACGCCTCCCTGGCCAGCCCGGTCCTCCCCGTCGGGGGAGCGAGCAGGGTTGGGAAGACCGCGGCCAAAGCAGGGGGTTCAGGAGCGGGGGGGTTCCTGCAGCCGGCGGCGGGAGAGAGCGCGGCTGCCCTGGCATCTGGGAGTCTGAAGTTAATTATTTGTCTTGACGAAGGAGGGGGAGAAAGCAGGCCCGCTGTGGAAGCTGACTTTGAGTCTGTGTCTGGCCCTCCCTGGAGCGGGACAAGCGGGAATGGAGGGCTCGGTGCCGGCAGGGGGCCAGGGGAGGCTGAGAGGGGAGCCCGGTACAGTTCCTGGGGGACCAGTCAGGTTTTTGCCACTCGGAGCTCTTTCCGCAGGTCTCTCCAGGCAAGGCTGGCCCTAGCTTCACCTAGGGGTACCAGAGGATCCAGCTTCTCCCGGACTCCTTCTGCCTGCCTGCTTAAGCAGTACTGGAAGAGGGGCCTGGGAGGAGGGGCCCTGGGCAGCAGGGTGAGGTCCCACGGGAGTCCAGATTGGGTAGAAGGTTTCAGATGCTGACACGCCCTTCGTGGCCGCCCTCTGTGTGCTTGGGAAGGACTGAGACCGAGTGCCATTCCGGGTGACAGGATGCCCAGTATAGGGATGGAGATGGGAAAGGGTACCTGGGGTTTGGGGGCCAGCATCTGCCCATGGTGCGGGGTCGGAGTTAGAATCCCTGATATGAGCGGGCAGTAGCGGGGCTGGAAAGGTGGGCGGTGCTTGTGATCCGTTCCAGCGGGACTTACTCCTGGGAGACTTCAGCTGTGTGATTCAGAAAGGTCGAGTGGAGAGAAGGAACGCAGATGGAGGCAGGGACAGGGCTTTGCCTTCTGAATGGAGAAGGTGGAGAGAGGAGAAAAGGGGGATGGATTAGGGGACAACTCAGACAATAAAAGAGGGGAGCTGAGTCCCAGCTTTCTGGCTTAAGTAACTGAGTAAGTGGGATGGCATTAACCAAGCCAGGGAACTTGGGGCAAAGCAAGTTCAATTTTAACCTAGAATCCCCTCCGCCTTTGATGGTGACAGTGAGTGACATTGTTCCCCTATCTCACAGGCCTAGTGTCTGTGAGAAACCCTTTTAAGCCACTCCAGGCCTGGCCTCACTAATGAGCTGCCATGGTGGGAAAGACCCAGCCCTCTCCCTCCTCCTCTCTCTGTTCCTGTTGCATCCCGCTCCAGACCCTCCACTTCCCTGCCGATCCCTGCCTGGAGGAGGGACCCATGTCTGCCTCCTCCCCTCCTGCCTTTACTTTCCTGGCTGCAGGAGAAGGATCAAAGTGAAAAGGTGAAAGTGACCATCCCCAACCCCAGGCCAGAGCTCAGAGGTGCCCTGTCCCCCTTTCCTGGACATAGTGTCTTCTAGAATCAGGGACAGGCTGCCTTCACTGGATCTGTTGTGTTCAAAGCTAGTGGAGGCCTTGCCAGCACCTTTCTCAAACCCTTCAGGAAATGCAGCCAAGTCCCACTTTTGGAGCCCACCACACCCAATGTGGGGGCCCCCAGGACCCCCTGTCACAAGCCTGGAAAACTGTGCTCAGGGTTGAGAGCAGGAGCAGGGGGAGCAGTTGTCCTTCTCTCAGCACTTTCTCCAAAAGTGATGGCTTTTCTGACAGGTGTAGACAGAGAGTCAGGGGATGGGAGCCGCTCGTGTTCTCCCTGAAAAGACTCCCAGCCAGACCCCAGGCCCCTGAAAGCAGCTCCACCTGGCGCATGTCTGTGGCCTTCCCCTGTGTTTCAGCCTGTGCTGGCTTCCAGGCCCTCCCAGCATGACATGTCAGCTTCCCAACCATCCCTGGCCAAGCCCCTGGCCCAAGAGAGGCGGGATGATCCTGACATGCTCACCATGGCTGGGGACATCAGCCGGGGCAGGCTGCAGAGCAGCCCTGCTCCAGAGACTGCTCCGTGTCCCCCGGTGGGCCGGGGGGCCTGTGGCTCACCCAGACAAGCAGGAGAAGCTGGTCTGGGCCACATTTGTCCACTCAGAACTTCCTTCCCCTTCTTCCATGCCCTCGCCTCCAGCTTTCACTCCCCAACCCTCACAGACCACATCTCCTTCCCTGGATGGTGGGCGGGCAAGTGGACAGGGTGGGGTGCACAGGATGACCCCCTTCCCCTGTGGGTCAGAAGACAGAACCCAGGAAATGTGGCCAGGCCAGCCCCTCACCCTCAGGCCCACATGGGATTCTTGTGCCCTTCAGGTAGGACTGTCCCCAAGGAGCCCCCTGGGCAGCAGACACCTGTCCACTCCTCAGCCCCTTCTGGGGACCCCCAGGAGCAGTGGCTCCCCCTGCGAGAGTGGCTGGGGCGGCTGGAGGCTGCAGTGGTGGAGCTCAGAGAACAGGTACCATGGAGACAGGGCTGGTGTGCATTGAATGGGGAGGGCTTCTCATAATGGGAAGGAGGGAAAAGTTCACCTTGGAGGGGGGTTCCTAAAATAGAGCTTTCTTTCATTGCACATGGAAAGGAAAGGCTCTTATCTGAACAATTTCCTTCCTTCTTTTCTTTTCTCCTTCCTTCCTTCCTCCCTCCCTCCCTCTCTCTCTCTTTCTTTCTTTCTTTCTTTCTTTCTTTCTTTCTTTCTTTCTTTCTTTCTTTCTTTCTTTCTTTCTTTCTTTCTTTTTTGTGAGATGGAGTCGCCATCTGTCACCCAGGCTGGAGTGCAGTGGCACGATCTCAGCTCCCTGCAACTTCTGCCTCCTGGGTTCTAGTGATTTTTGTGCTTCAGCCTCCTGAGTAGTTGGGACTACTAGTGTGCACCACCATGCCGGCTAATTTTTATGTTTTTAGTAGAGATAGGATTTCACCATGTTGGCCAGGCTGGTCTCGAACTCCTGGCCTCAGGTGATCTGCCTGCCTCAACCTCCCCAAGTGCTGGGATTATAGGTGTGAGCCACCATGCCCGGCCTGAACAGTTCTTAACATTTATTCTTTCATACAAATGAAGAACCTGCAGGCTATTTGTTTTGTCAGTTCATGTTTCATGCTGTTCCATGTATTTGGGAAATGTCATGGAATGTGCTCTGCATAAGGCATCATCAAGAAATATTTTGGATGGGTAAAGATGTCTTTAATTCTTGGGGCAAGGGTTGGGTCCCCATTTTGTCCAAAGAAGAGAATGGAGCTCATGCTCCCCTGAGAACGGTGATCATTTGAGCTGGATGCTGACTGAGGGGGACCCATCTCTGCTCTGGAACTGGCAAACTTCTTTCTCATCCCGCCTCATTTTCACACCCCTCATCTCTGCTGGAGATGGTGGGGACACTGAGCCAGTGCCTGCTATTCCATCTCCTTCCTCCAGAATAAGGACCTGCAGATGAGGGTGAGGCGGCTGGAGTCCTGTGAGTGCCACCCTGCATCTCCCCAGTGCTGGGGGCTGGGGCGTGCCTGGCCCGAGGGGGCGCGCTGGGAGCCTGACCCCTGCACAGCCTGCATCTGCCAGGATGGGACCGCTCACTGTGGCCCCCAAGCCCACCTGCCCCATTGCGGGGGTAAGTGCCACCCTATCCGCCCACCGGGGCCACCTAACGGCCTGCAGATGGCATGGGGTGCATGAGTGACACTGCTGTCTCCTCAGGCTGCAGCCAGAATGGCCGGACCTACGGCAACGGGGAGACCTTCTCCCCAGACGCCTGCACCACCTGCCGCTGTCTGGTGAGCTCCCAGGACCCACCTGGGATGTCCCTCACCTTTCTGCCTCTCTTCAGCTACCTGTCACCACAATGTGGCACTCCAGATGTCGCATAATGGGCTCTGCCTGCCACTCCCACACATTGCCACGGTGGCTTTCAGTTGATTTCAAGTAGGAAAAGGAGCTCAACACCCATGGACACTGGGGGGCCCTCAAGCCACTCAATTCAGACCTGGCCAACAGTGGCGTGGAGGGCAGAGAATGTATTAGGTTGGTGTAAAAGTAATTGCGGTTTTTGACATGACTTTTAATGGCCAAAAAACCGCAATTACTTTTGCACCAAGTTAATAGTTGCTTGTCCTCCTATGTCACCTCCCACTCTTCTACTGCCCATCTTCTACCTCGGAACCCCCTCTCCTGCCTGTTCTCCCTCTGCATCCACCTTCCCCCAGTCTTTCCTTCCTCTTTCCTCCACTGAGAAAGTCTTTCGTCTTCTTCCTAGGATCTCCCCTCTCTGGGGAATTTGCTGGCACCTGGAACAGATGGTTCCCCAGGGTTAAGAGCATCAGGAGATGATGGGAGTGGGGGCGGGATGTCTCTTTTCTGCCTTTACAGAGAGGGTAGCCCACATCCTCAGAGCCGACTCATCCTGTTGCCCCTCTGACATGTCCCAGCCTGGGCTGAGGTTTTGCTTCCAGAGGCCCTGTGCTCTGGGGTTCTGAGGCCTGTGCAGCCATCTCAGTCTGCTCCCACAGGAAGGGACCATCACCTGCACCCCGAAGCCATGTCCAAGAGGACCCTGCCCTGAGCCAGGAGCGTGCTGCCCGCACTGTGAGCCAGGTCAGCCTCCTGCCAGCCTCAGCTCCACCTCCTGCATGCCTTCTGTGGCCCACAGCCACAACCTGCCACCTGAGGGTCAACGAGTCTGGGACATGCCCAGGGGTGCCTGTCCTCTCACTCTGACAGTGGCCAGGGGAGTGCAGAACCCGTGCACAAGTCAGCAAATATTGGCTCTGGCCTGGGACTGAGCCAGAGACCATAGGAAAACAGGCACAAAATCTTTTTCCTGCCCTCAGGGAGCCTCCAATCTAGTTGAGAAGATAAGCTCATAGCCAAGCTACCACAAGATGTAAGACCCAATGAGCAGATTAAGAGGAGGTGTAGAAGGCTGCAGTGTGTGCTTTGCCAGAGAAGGGCACAGGAGGCAGCAGAAGCCCGTCCAGGCTGGGCAGTCAGGGGACCTTTCCAGACAATGGGTCCTTTGAGCTGGGTCTTCATGGGAAAGTGGGTTTCCACCTGAAGGAGAGGGAGTATGTGAGGGTCCTCCGTGCACAAGGACAGGGTGGAGAGAGGTGGGTTGCAGGAGGCCATGTGGGAAAGCCATGGGAACAGGCTGCTGGAAGCCTTGCAATTAGGACTTTCTTCTATGGGCAGTGGGGGGCACTGACGGCTGAAGCAGTGTGTGGCATGGTCAAGGGGGTGGTTGAGGAATATTCACCTGGTGGGGGCTGGATGCAGACAGAGGCATCGGGGCTGTGACAGCAGTTATCTAGGCATGGAGCCAGGGGTCCCGTGGGCTGGAGAAAGGGGGGTGTTTCTAAAGGACGGGCAGGAGTCTGTGACTGGCTGTGTCCCCTGGAATAGTGGAGGCTGAGTTTGTGACACTAGGATAGCAGTGGTGCCGGGGACGTGAAGAGAGCTGGGAGGAAGAGGAGGTCATGGCTATGCAGGGGGGGTGTTACTGGCTCATAGGGGGATACGGTTGCCAGATTTAGCAAATGAAAGTCTAGAATGCTTTGTTATATCTGAATTTCAATAAACAGCATGTCAGTTTTTAGTACAGGTATATCCTATTCAATATTTGGGATATTCTTATACTGAAAATGATGTTTTATTAATCTGAAATTCAAATTTTACTGGGCATCCTGTATTTTGTCTGGCAGCCCCACCAAGAGAGGAGTCTCAGCTGGTAGTTAGAAAGGTGGGACAGGGACTCAGACCAGTTGGGTCTGGAAATGCAGCCTGGGGTGTTGGCTGGAGAAGAGGACTAAAATCTTGAGGGTTTATGAATCTCAAAGAAAAGACACACAAAGAAAAGACACACACACACTCTCTCTCTTCAGGGCACGTGGTGCCTCAGGGCCACCGCTAGCCTATATAATGTCTTTGGTGAAATTTTAAAAGGCATCCTTTCCTCAAGACACTACTTCCATCTGTTGTAAAATAATGGAACTGTGCCGATGATGTGCCTGTCTGACACTTTACTGCCATCTGCTGGAAAGGTGTAGTAAATATTAAAATCGCTGATGTCCGTCACGTGAATGGTGTCCCTTTAATGTGGCACCCAGTCCTTTGGGTCTCTTACTTGTGGGCCAGGGCCTGGTTATCCAGGCTGCCCTGGGGCCACGGGGCTGGGGAAGCATGGCATCCAGAGCCCTGTGTCATCCACACCTGCCAGGTAAAGGAATCAGCCACCACCCATATCCCTGCTGCTGGGCAGACTGCCGGCCTGGCCATACCAAGCCCAAATATGGGGGCTAGGCAGGGCTGCTACTGACGCTGCCCAGGCATCAGGGCTGAAGCCTGCCAAGCCTGCAGAGTAAGCCAGCTCTGGCAATGGAGAGGGACGGAGCAGGAAGGGACGAGAAGGGAGAGCAGAATAGACAGAAAGAGGGAGGATGGTGTGGGGAGGGAGGGCTGGCTCAGTATCTGCCCTGCAGGCAGGGGCTGTGCAGTGCCAGCGGTTCTCATGTTCAGAGCTCAACTGCTTGGAGAGCTGCACCCCACGTGGGGAGTGCTGCCCCATCTGCCGGCCCAGTGACCTGCCCTGTCCTGCCCTGCCCTGCCATCCCTTCAACCCCAAGGGTCCAGTACCTACTTGGGGTCACGCCTTCCCTCAAGTGATGTTCACCCACCCTGCTCCCTGGTAACCCACTTGTCATCCTGCCAACCTTCACAGGCTGTGAGTATGAGGGGCAGCTTTATAAGGAGGGGAGCACCTTCCTATCCAGTTCCAACCCTTGTCTGCAGTGCACCTGCCTGGTGAGTCCACCTGTCCCCTCGGCCTAGGCCCTGCTCCTCCCTGGATACCTGCCCTGCCACTCCTCCAGCCCCCTCACATGCCTCGCAAGAGCTGGAGCCAGCTAGGCTCTCCCTCCATCTCTGCCCTGTGTCCCCCTTCTCTGAGGGTGCCCAACACCCACCCACCCTGCCCTCTGCGGGAGCCAGATCAGAAGCCTCACAGCCACTGGTGCATTACAGAGGAGCCGAGCTCGCTGCATGTCCCTGAAGTGCCCGCCCAGCCCCTGCCCACAGCCAGTCCTGAGGCCTGGGCACTGCTGCCCGACCTGCCAAGGTGAGAGCCCCTGGCCCTTCCCTGGTAGAGCCACAGGTAGGCTATCGTGCCATTTCTTGAATTCCAGAACCCACCTTGCTGGCCTCCGGTGGGTTTGGTCCATGGGGGAGCTGGAATGCCTGAGCTCAAATTCTGCCATTGCCATCTAGGGCTTGTGTGACTCTCTACCACAAGTTCCCCATGTGTAAGGTGCAGATAATGATATTCCATACCTCATTGTGCTGCTTAATAAATGCTTGCTTTCTACTTTGTGCTCCCCAATCATTAGACATGGGGTCAGCCCTCAGGAATGACCACTAGAGTGTGACACTGAGTCAAACACTAATGCAAAATCCTGTACCAGTCAAGGGCAGGAATAGAAGCAGGTACCAGCCACTGTGCAGATTCAGAGGAAGGAGACCCTATCCAGCCTGGGCACAGGAGGGAAAGCGGCCTGGAGGCAGCTGGTCCCCAGGTGGCCCTTAAGGATAGAGAGCAGTTAGCTTGGTGAAGGGCTGACGAAGGCAGTGAACCTCCCAGGAAGTGGGGAGAAATCAAGCACAGGTGTGGCCCTGACACTCAGGGTGGGTGTGTGATGTTGGCTGGGAAGGTGCGAGAGGTGACGAGGGGCCGGAGATAGGTGGGGCACATGGGTGTGGCCATGCTCTGTCCAGGGAAGACCAGAAAGGGTGGGCTAAGGAGCTGAGGCCTCACCCTGCCTGGGGCACTGGGAGCCACTGGGGAATCTAGGCAGAGATCTGACCCCATCTAGTCTTGGCTCAGGAGAGAGCCCTCAGACGGCATGTAGACAAGGAGGGCGGGCAGGCTGAGGCTGGGGTCTAGGCCAGCTCCTACCAGACCTCCCTCTGCTCACCCCCTCAACCCTAGGCTGCACAGAAGGTGGCTCTCACTGGGAACACGGCCAAGAGTGGACCACACCGGGGGACCCCTGCCGAATCTGCCAGTGCCTGGTGAGTCCTGAGGCTGCTCCTGGTCTGTCCCCTTCCCTGCCCTCAGGCCCACTGTATTCTTTCCCTCATACCATGGAATACTTCGCAGAGGTGTTGAAAGAGAACCCAATGGAGAAGACCTAGGCACTGTCTGCTGGGGGCTGGGCAGAGCTCATCTGCGTGCTCAGCTCTGAGCCCATTGGTGCTCAGCCTGGGTTAGTGAATGAACTCAAGGAGCTCAAAGGCTGGAGGAGGAGGCTGGGCAGGATATGGCAGGCAGCAAAAGCTCCAGGGCGGGAGAATCACAGTTTGACTTGAGACATCTAGAACTGTGCTGTCCAATTTACAGCCACTACTACATGTGGCTACCCAGCCCTTGACGTGTGGCCAGGTCCAAAATGAGATGTGCCATAAGTGTAAAATATATGCCGGATTTCAAAGACCTCCTATGAAATAGAGGGATGTAAAATAGTAATCTATTATATGTTGATTACATGTTGAAATCACAGTTTGGATATATTGGGTCAAATGAAATATGTTTTTAAAACTTAATTTCATCTGTTTTGTCTTCATGGTGGGGGCAGTGTTTACTTATGCCTCAAAGGGCAAGTAGGGTTTGAGCAGGGAAAATGAGGGGAAGGTACCCCAGATATAAGGAATAGCCTAGGGGAGGTAGGAACATGTAAGCCGTGATGGCCAGGTGGGCACCTGAGGAGGGCTGTGTTTCATGGGAGCTTCCTGACAGCCTGCTAAGTACTAAGGACTCTGTGCGAAGGCTACAGGGCACCCAACCCCAATGCAATTGTTACAGGAAAGGGGTCCCAATCGAGACCCCAAAAGAGGGTTCTTGAAACTCGCGCAAGAAAGAATTCTGGGCAAGTCTACAGAGTAAGGTGAAAGCAAGTTTATTAAGAAAGTAGAGGAATAAAAGAACGGCTACTCCATAGACAGAGCAGCCCTGAGGGCTGCTGGTTGCCCATTTTTATGGTTATTTCTTGATGATATGCTAAACAAGAAGGGATTATTCATGCCTCCCCTTTTTAGACCATGTAGGGTAACTTCCTGACATTGCCATGGCATTTGTAAACTATCATGGCGCTGGTGGGAGTATAGCAGTGAGGACGACCAGAGGTCACTCTCGTCGCCATCTTGGTTTTGGTGGGTTTTGGCTGACTTCTTTACTACAACCTGTCTTATCAGCAGGTCTTTATGACCTATATTTTGTGCCGACCTCCTATCTCATCCTGTAACTTAGAATGCCTAACCATCCGTGAATGCAGCCCAGTAGGTCTCAGCCTCATTTTACCCAGCTCCTATTTAAGATGGAGTTGCTCTGGTTCACATGCCTCTGACATTTTCCCCCTCCCTTTTATAAGAGAACCCTTAATCCTAAGGGGTGCAAAGGGACAAAGATCCATCTGTAATTTCTTCAGGCTGAATAGGGGCAATGACATTCCTGCCTAACTATTAGGGTCTCTCTCTCTTGTGTTCAGGGTAGAGAGGTGCTTAATCAGAAAGCATCAGTATGGCAAGGGCCATTCATAACTCCGAGTTCTGACAAAAGTTGATATCTGGAAGATTAATAAATGTTTAATTTAAGAAAATGTTGAGTAAGCTTATCCTTATTCCTACCCAAAGAGTACAACAGAAACATATTCCACAAGAGTAAAGCAAAATCAGTGAAATTATCTCAAGTAAACTAAATTAGAAGGTTTTCCATGAACTGGACAACTGTTGGAACCAAGCTGATATGGGATTGCTAGATGATTCCAGTACATGCCTAGAATTAGAATATTGACTCCAGATTTTTACATAACCCATCCTTTTTGTTTCTTTTCTGCAGCAGCCAGAGATCTCTGGTTGGGTCACAGGAACAAGCAGTCAGTCTAAATTGCAAAAACAAACTTAAAAACAACTGCCAAGACTAGAATTTAATAACAAGTATACCATAGTTCTTGAAATATAATATTTCTCTCTCCAGTTTCCCATTTTTACTAAAGACTAATCATGGTAACACTGATTTGCCTTATTATATTTGGCCTGATTATTTGTATAAAGTGTGGCAAGAATAATTATTTTTTATATAAGCTCTTTGAAATTGGCTTTAATGGAACTCTGTTCCATAAAGAATCTCAGATAGGATTTTTTTTTGAGCCAAGCCTTGCCATGGGTTTGTACCCTCAAATACCTATGAGTTGAGTAAATTCCTCTCCTCTTGAGGTTCCATGATAACTTGGGGCTCCTGGGCCTGTTAGAAAGTGACATTCTTTACTTACCACAGGTCAGAAGCCCTGTACAGGCACTGTGTAGGCAAGGTATGAGGCCAGTTTCCCCAAGGGGCGTTTATGGGCTCTACAACTCAAGTTTGATTCCTTAAGGGAAAGTATGCCATTCCAGTCAAAGCCTTGGTAAAATAGCCAGTTTCTCCAATTGTGTCCTGTTACAAAAGAAAACAGATTTTTGTTGCACACATGCAAATAGCTATATTGCCATAAATTAAGAATACTCACAAATAGTTTCCAAATTCTGGATAAATTAGGTAGAAAGAAAGAAATATGCTTCAAATTTTGTTCACAGGAGTATACTTTACTCAATTGCCAAAAGCTGTAAATAGCTCAAAAAAAGTTTTTTTTTTACTATGAAAAATAAAACAAAGGATCAGCAATGTTTTGAACAAAAAGTCAAATAGATTATGTCAGAGTCCATGCAGTTAACTTCTGTTTGACATTCATGAACATTTCAGCTCTCTATGAGAGTTCTGAAAGTTTTTTCATCTATTCTGATATCACAGTCTCCAAAGTTATCAGAAAGCCTGCATCTAAGTGCACCTGTTGAAGTTCTATAGTTGATTATAAAACCACCTTTTAAAGAGGGTTAAAACAAGATAACAATTGTTTGTGGATGGTAAAAAGTTTTAGGACAGCCACTATAAAAGCTACAATTGATAAGAAAATTTGGTTACTCTTGTGGCATATAATAAAAAGAAAAATTGGTTACTCTTGTGGCATATAATAATTTCACATAACAATTATAATTATTAATAACATACACTGTCATATCAGCATTATAGGAGTTTCTTATAATTTTGGAACATATAACACATTTATATAAACACAGCCATAAGAAAACCAAATACCATTTCATATTTGACAGTACTTCCTATATGACTTTTATACCAAATAAGCCAAATGTCGCTGTTGCATGGGTGCATTATTGCTGTCAAACTCAATTCTTAATAAAACCTTATAGACAAATATTTCTTAATCAGTTTGACTATAAGGTAAGATTTGCATAAATGTTTTATAACCCTTTACAAATTTTTGTTAAAGAGCAGATTACAAGCAGGTTTTGCTTTAAGAAAAACCTGTTGCACTTTTATTCCAATGCTCAATTTACAGAAAAACTGGATAATACCCCTTTAACCTTAACCAATATGTTCACACACAATTTATTTTACAAGATTAATTTTTCACAAACCTTCCACAACTTGCTCAAACCTTCAGCTTTATTCTGTCTAACTTAAAACAATCTTTTAACCCTCTAAATTTAGGCAATAAATCCATATTCCCATGACTTTTTATAATCCTTTACCAAAAGTACATTCTACTTTTCTTATATACCTTGCATGTAGAACTATTTTTTCAGTAGTCTCAATCACATGTTACAATGGTAACCCTTAGCAACTTTTACTTTTGGTGAAAACCTTGGTAAATTCAGGATTTTAACTATGTACTAGGTGTGGAACCTAGCCTAGGACACACCAGGCAGAAGTGTAGATAAGGTATGACTTTTTCCAGCATAGCTAGGGGATGTGGCAAACTCCACATGTCCCAGGACTTACCTAACTGTAAAGCAGGCAAGTTGTATAGTTAAGAGTCATAGTGTGGCTGGGTGCTGTGGCTTACACCTGTAATCCCTGCACTTTGGGAGGCCACAGTGGGCAGATCACTTGAGGTCAGTGGTTTGAGACCAGCCTGACCATGGTGAAACCCCATCTCTACTAAAAATACAAAAATTAGCTGGGCATGCTGGTGCATGCCTATAATTCCACCTACTCAGGAAGCTGAGGCAGGAGACTGGCTTGAGCCCAGGAAGTGGAGGTTGCAGTGAGCCAAGATCGCACCATTGCACTCTAGCCTGGGTGACAGAGTGAGACTGTCTCAAAAAAAAAAAACAGAAAGAAAAAAAAAGAGTCATAGCGGCATTTTATGAAACTTTTAGGAGGCCTAACACCCTTTAAATTGTACAACATTTATTGCATAAATTCCCTTTCACGAATTCTTTCATGACTTACACAGACAATCTATAATATGCTTGGAACTTTCTGACTTGTCTTAAACATTCCTCTCTTTAAACAACCAGTCATTTTACTTTAGAACACGAGTTTACCATACAAGATCCTTTCTTATATAAAATCTGTTTGCTTTATAACCTTTTTTGCATAGCTAGGAGACATGGCTAATTCCACATGTCCCCAGGCCTTATCTAGAATCTAAAGCTCCAAAATAAATTGGATAATTTTCAAAAGTCAAAGAAGCAGTTTATGACCTTAAAGCATTTAGCAAATCTAATATCTGACCTGCATAATTTAGACCAAATGTTTAAATATTTGAAGATATTTTTATTTTATCAATAATCTTTAAGACTGTGCTTATTTCCCAAAGATTACTTAAGTCACATGAACTAAAAGGCATTAGACTTTTTACTTTTCTGACAAAATATTTAAGCTCTTATTATTATTAAACCAATTAGTTAAAGCTCTTTTCTATATAAACATCACACACACCACACATATAAATACACAGACAAAAGAAGATAAAGGGCCGGGCGCGGTGGCTCAAGCCTGTAATCCCAGCACTTTGGGAGGCCGAGACGGGCGGATCACGAGGTCAGGAGATCGAGACCATCCTGGCTAGCACGGTGAAACCCCGTCTCTACTAAAAAATACAAAAAACTAGCCGGGCGAGGTGGCGGGCGCCTGTAGTCCCAGCTACTCGGGAGGCTGAGGCAGGAGAATGGCGTAAACCCGGGAGGCGGAGCTTGCAGTGAGCTGAGATCCGGCCACTGCACTCCAGCCTGGGCGACAGAGCGAGACTCCGTCTCAAAAAAAAAAAAAAAAGAAGATAAAGGGCTCATCCTCTAAGTTGTGAATTGAACCCTGAACCCAAGTCACCATTGTGATGGCAGAGACCAAGAGAGAGTACTGCCATGTGGTTACAAGGTCAAGCTCCCAAGGACATACAAGACAAGAGGGAAACCTTATCCAGTTTTTTTTCAGGGACCTGCAGCAAAGTTTGTAACTGACCAGTTTGCTGGGTTGTCTTGAAAAGCAGGCTTACAGGTGTCCTAAGCCTGTGTTCTATTCTAAGGTACCTTTCTTTATGACAGAACAACACAGAAAGACACACAAAGCACACCAGATTCACTATAGCTTAAGACTAGCTCACACATTCTTTTTTTCCATTAATCAAAACTTTGCAGAGGAAATAAACGGTGATTTTTACCATTCATTCAACCAACTTGCAGTGGAGGGCAAAGGGGGAAGCATTGCCTGAGGCAGAGTGGGAAAGGTGAAGTGCTCAGGGAGGCCAGAGAAAGACCCACCTGTTGCTCAAAAGTTTGGGTGGCCGCGTATCAGTAGTGAAGGGATTTTTTTTTTTTCTTTTTTTTTGAGATGGAGTCTTGCTCTGTCACCAGGCTGGAGTGAAATGGCATGATCTCAGCTCACTGCAACTTCTGCCTCCTGGTTTCAAGTGATTCTCCTGCCTCAGTCTCCCGAGTAGCTGGGACTACAGGCGTGTGCCACCACGCCCAGCTAATTTTTTTTTTTTTTTTTTTTTTGGTCAGATGGAGTCTCGTACTGTCCGTCGGGCTGGAGTGCAGTGGCGCAATTGTGGCTCACTGCAACCTCTGCCTTCCGGCTTTAAGTGACTCTCCTGCCTCAGCCTCCCAAGTAGCTGGGATTACAGGCACCTGCCACCACGCCCAGCTAATTTTTTGTATTTTTAGTAGAGACGGAGTTCCACTATGTTGGCCAGGCTGGTCTCAATCTCCTGACCTCATGATCCTCCCACTTCAGCCTCCCAAAGTGCTGGGATTACAGGCATGAGCCACCGCGCCCGGCCAATTTCTGTATTTTTAGTAGAAACAGTTTCACCATGTTGACCAGGATGGTCTCAGTCTCTTGACCTCATGATCTGCCCTCCTTGGCCTCCCAAAGTGCTGGGATTACAGGCGTGAGCCACTGCGCCCGGCCACGAAGGGAGCTTTTTCGGCAGTCCTATCAGCTCTTAAGTTTTCCCTTTTAGCGAGGAAAAAACTCCTCATGTCCCACGATCCTGTATTTGCCTAATCCTGTCACCCACAGCCGTCAGCTGTGAGTACAAGACAGATTAATCCCAAGAGAATAGCAGTTAACATCCTGTAGTGCCAAACCCATTCTTAACTGGGAGAGACTTTACCCAGAGGGGCCTCTAATCGTTTAAATCTTAGAACAGACTCTAACCCTCCTGAGTTGGGCCTCTATCCCAAGGCCCATCAAGTGTCCATGCCTTTTATTAAGAGAGGCCTCTAACTCCCCTAAGTGGGGCCTCTGACCCAATCCCATTCTTTCCCTGGGTATATGCACCCCACTGGTGCAGCCTATTTAGAAGGTCGGGGGATTTCTTCAGTATTGTTCCTTCCATGGCTCATCAGAAAGATGTTACCAGACCCCATCACTTACCAAAATTAGCCTGTGGGTCGGGGGTAACTGCACTATCATCCCTTCAGTGGTCGCCAGAAAGATGTTACAGGAAAGGGGTCCTGATCCAGACCCCAAGAGAGGGTTCTTGGATCTTGCACAAGAAAAAATTCAGGGCAAGTCTATAGAGTAAAGTGAAAGCAAGTTTATTAGGAAAGTAAAGGAGTAAAAGAATGGCTACTCCATAGACAGAGCAGCCCTGAGGGCTGCTGGTTGCCCATTTTTATAGTTGTTTCTTGATGATATGCTTAGCAGGGGGTGGATTATTCATGACGCCCCCTTCTAGACCATGTAGGGTAACTTCCTGCCATTGCCATGGCATTTGTAAACTGTCATGGCGCCGACGGGAGTGTAGCAGTGAGGACGACCAGAGGTCACTCTCATTGCCATCTTGGTTTTGGTGGGTTTTGGCTGCAACCTGTTTTATCAGCAAGGTCTTTATGATCTGTAGTTTGTGCCGTCCTCCTATGTCATCCTGTGACTTAGAATGCCTAACCATCTGGGAATGCAGCCCACTAGGTCTCAGCCTCATTTCACCTAGCCCCTATTCAAGATGGAGTTGCTGTGGTTCAAACTCCTTTGACACAACCATATCCTCCCTCTCCCCACCCATGAGAAGTCATTGGCTGCTCAGACCCTGACGGAGCTGGAGGCAGTGGGCCCAGGGATGTGGGTGTGAATTCAAGGCATGGGGTCTTTTGGAGTCAGGCCGTTGGGGAGTGGCAGCAGTCACCATGCTAAGTACCAGCTTCTAGAGGTAGGCGCCACACCAGATCCCTTGTTTCCTTTGATCCCACAACAAGCCTATGAGAACAGGACTACTATTGTCCATTTTTTTTCAGATGAGTAAACTGAGTCACAGAGAGCTTAAGTGACATGCCAGTTTGTGTATCCGTATGAGTTTCTTGGGCTGCTGTAACAAAGTGCCACTTACTAGGTGTCTTGAACAATGTAAATATATTGTCTCTCAGTTCTGGAGGCCAGAAGTGTGAGACCAAGGTGTGGGAGGGTTGGTTCCTTCTGGGACTGTGAGGAGGAATCTGCTTCAGCCTCTGTCCTCGCTTCTGGTGGTTCGCTGGCGATCACTGGCATTCCTTGGCTTCTGCAGCACCTGAACCTCTGCCTTCTCTTTTCCATATCGTTCTCCCTGTGTGTGTATGTGTGTGTATGTGTCTGTGTGTAAATTTCCCCTTTTTAGAGGGATACTGCCTGGCACAGTGACTCACGCCTGTAAACCCAGCACTTTGGAAGACCAAGGCATGTGGATCACCTGAGGCCAGGAGTTTGAGACCAGCCTGGCTAACATGGTGAAACCCCGTCTGTGCTAAAAGTATAAAAAATTAGCAGGGCATGGGGGTGCGTGCCTGTAATCCCAGCTACCCGGGAGGCTGAGGCAGGAGAATCGCTTGAACTCAGGGGGTAGAGGTTGCAGTGAGCTCAGATCACACCACTGCATTCCATCCTGGGCAACAAGAGTGAAACTCTGTCTCAACTTACAACCTGTAAACCTGCAACTTGTTTTATCAGCAAGGTCTTTTTCACCATCTCAAAAAAAAAAAAAAAGATACTAGTTATATTGGATTAGAGACCAACCCTGATCCAGTATGACCTCATCTTAACTAATTACGTCTGCAATGACCCTGTTTCCAAATAATGTAACAGGCTGAGGTACTGGGGTGAGGAGTTCAACATATGGATTTGGGGATGGGGCCACACAATTCAATCCATAACAACATCTAATAAGTGCATAGCGGGGATTCTAATGCCATTTCCTCCTCTCAGTTGAGCCCTGACAGCCCCTTCCCCTATTCATTCTCCCCACCAGGAGGGTCACATCCAGTGCCGCCAGCGAGAATGTGCCAGCCTGTGTCCGTACCCAGCCCGGCCCCTCCCAGGCACCTGCTGCCCTGTGTGTGATGGTGAGTCGGTGGGTAGGGCAGGGACCTGACCACGGGGGGCAACCTGGAGAAAGCTGATGGGTGGCCCTGCTCGGAAGCCCATGGAGGCCAGGAGAGGGCAGGGAGGGGCCCCGGAGGAACATCTAAGGCCCCCCTTCCCAACAGGCTGTTTCCTAAACGGGCGGGAGCACCGCAGCGGGGAGCCCGTGGGCTCAGGGGACCCCTGCTCGCACTGCCGCTGCGCTGTGAGTGTGGCTGCCTGGCAGGGAGGGCCTGGCTCCCGGGCCTGCCTCTGGTGTCCTGACCAGGCCCTGTTGGCAGAACGGGAGTGTCCAGTGTGAGCCTCTGCCCTGCCCGCCAGTGCCCTGCAGACACCCAGGCAAGATCCCTGGGCAGTGCTGCCCTGTCTGCGATGGTGAGTGGGGGCCGGAGTCACTGCGGGAGGGGCAGCCTTGGCCACAGAGAGGCTCCAGGTGTGGGGGATTTGCTTCTCTTGGACCTAAGCCCCTGTTACCCTGTTCCCAAAGTGAGTCCTCACCACACCTTCTCATGACAAACTGGCACCATGCTGGGGCCTGCGCTTCTGTGGCATAGCTGTGGGGGGCGGGGGGCTGCTGGCAGGGCACCCTGGAGAACTCTGCTGGGTCTTCTTTGTCTGGGTGGGGGTTGGACGTCTTGGGGTGATGTGAAGCTTCCCGTCTGCTTCCAGTCCTATTACCCCACGCCCCTGTCATCCCATCCAGGCTGTGAGTACCAGGGACACCAGTATCAGAGCCAGGAGACCTTCAGACTCCACGAGCGGGGCCTCTGTGTCCGCTGCTCCTGCCAGGTAGGCGGTTCCTCCGCTCACACCCAGATCTGCCTCATTCCTTCAGGGTGTCTCACCTGCTTCCCTCCTAGGCTGGCGAGGTCTCCTGTGAGGAGCAGGAGTGCCCAGTCACTCCCTGTGCCCTGCCTGCCTCTGGTCGCCAGCTCTGCCCAGGTGTGTGTGAGAAGGGGAGGAGCAGCTGCTACGGGCGCTGCCTCCGGGGGCTGCAAATGGAGGGTGCTCCTTCCCTGGATGGCGTACGGGTTGCTACATCCACTAGCCATTCTACAGTGTCAGTGGGGATGGTGAAGCTGGGGTCCCTGTGTCCTGGGAAGGACAAGGATGAGTGGGAGGTGTGCAAGCTGCCATGTGACAGCCCCCTTACTACAGCCTGTGTGCTGGATGGAGAGGAGTTTGCTGAGGGAGTCCAGTGGGAGCCTGATGGTCGGCCCTGCACCACCTGCGTCTGTCAAGATGGGGTACCCAAGTGCGGGGCTGCGCTCTGCCCCCCAGCCCCCTGCCAGCACCCCACCCAGCCCCCTGGTGAGTGCCTGGGCTGATCCTGGCTTTCTTCCCCTGCATTACCCAGCTCACCCTGACCAGCCTGCCCCACCCAGGTGCCTGCTGCCCCAGCTGTGACAGCTGCACCTACCATGGCCAAGTGTATGCCAATGGGCAGAACTTCACGGACGCAGACAGCCCTTGCCATGTCTGCCGCTGCCAGGTAGCTGCCCAGCCTTGCTGCTGCCCTACTGAGCCCCTCCTGGGCGTGCCCCCATTGCTCTCTCCCCTGCTGTCTCCCAGGATGGAACTGTGACATGCTCCTTGGTTGACTGCCCTCTCACGACCTGTGCCAGGCCCCAGAGTGGACCGGGCCAGTGTTGCCCCAGGTGCCCAGGTATGTGGGCACTCACTGTGCCTGAGGGGATCAGGGCCCCAGAGGCTGCTGTCCCACAGCCCCATGGACCCAACAGATACCTTAGAAAGCATTGGCCTTCTGAATTGTTTCAGTCCTGTTTCAGAGCTTAGAACTCTCTGGAACTCTGGGGGTGTGTGTGGGTGGGAGGGAGAGTAGAGATTTGTTTATTCCTGCCTGTACCTACACCACCCTCCCCTCCCATGCTGCATTTCCTCTTTTAGTAACTACTGTCCCCCACCACCACTCTAGAGCCCCCATCCCCCACCCCCCAGGTATCTACCTGGATAACACAGGTTCATGAGCAGACACTTGAGCCTGCCACATAGGAGGCCGGGTGCTGGGATGCATGGGACATGTCCCTGCCCGCATAGAGTCTGTGTGAGGGCGTGTGTCAAACACAGGTACACACGTGTGTAAGCACTCCCCTTCTTCCCCTCAGAGACACACATCTGCCTGCAGGTGAATGATCCCCAGTGCACATGCACACACACGTGTGTGCTCAGAATGATACACACGCCTGCACACATGTGCACATGGCCACTTCCTCCTCTTCCCTATCGAGTCAGCTTCCAAGTGGGCACTTGGGCAGCGGCTCTGGACTCCAGGGCTGGAGGGGCTGTCAGGCTTTGCCCTCATACCTGCCCCACTGTCCACCGCCTAGACTGCATCCTGGAAGAAGAGGTGTTTGTGGACGGTGAGAGCTTCTCCCACCCCCGAGACCCCTGCCAGGAGTGCCGATGCCAGGAAGGCCATGCCCGCTGCCAGCCTCGCGCCTGCCTCAGGGCCCCCTGTGCCCACCCGCTGCCTGGGACCTGCTGCCCGAACGACTGCAGCGGTGAGCTGGGCGAGTCGGGGCGACCTTCTGGGATGACGTGGCCCTGGGAAGGCAGCAAGTCCTGGGGGAGTCGCCGTCTCCCAGGCTATAGCCGCTCCCTCCCACAGGCTGTGCCTTTGGCGGTAAAGAGTATGCCAGCGGAGCGGACTTCCCCCACCCCTCTGACCCCTGCCGTCTGTGTCGCTGTCTGGTGAGTCTGCATCTGGGTGGGAGGAACCTAGGGGAGTGGAGGCGGGACTTGCGGAGGCCAGGAGAGGCCCGCCCAGGTGGGAGGGGTGGGACCTGGTGGCACCTGGTGGCAACTGGATGGGAGGGGTCTCCTCGGCCTCCCCCAACTAACCCACCGACCCGTGGTGCGTCTGTCGGTCCGTAGAGCGGCAACGTGCAGTGCCTGACCCGCCGCTGCTCGCCGCTGCCCTGTCCAGAGCCTGTCCTGCTGCCGGGAGACTGCTGCCCGCTGTGCCCGGGTAGGGGCCTCATCCCTCGGCTGCTCCTCCCCCGAGGTCCCCTCGGAGGTCTGTTCCTGGGCCCCTTTGACGCGCGCTCTCGCCGCAGCCTCCCCGGCCCCCGCCGGCTGCCCACAGCCCGGCGCGGCCCCCGCCCGCCACCAGGAGTACTTCTCCCCGCCTGGCGATCCCTGCCGCCGCTGCCTCTGCCTCGACGGCTCCGTGTCCTGCCATCGGCTGCCTTGCCCGCCCGCGCCCTGCGCGCACCCGCGCCAGGGTCCTTGCTGCGCCTCCTGCGACGGTAACGCCCTGGCGGCGCCCCTCCAGGCCACCAGCGTCCTGCAGCGCCATCCCGGCCCGCCCCGGCCCGCCCCGCCTCGGAGCGCCCTGCCCAGTCCACCTCCTCCAGGCCCTCTCCGCCCTCGTTAGGAATGTAATGTCCGGTCAGCAAGGCCTGGGAGCCAGCCCGCACGGCCCCCAGCCCCCACGACCCCCAGCCCGCACGGCCCCCAGCCCCTGCCCTTCTCCCCAGGCTGCCTGTACCAGGGGAAGGAGTTTGCCAGCGGGGAGCGCTTCCCATCGACCACTGCCGCCTGCCACCTCTGCCTTTGCTGGGAGGGCAGCGTGAGCTGCGAGCCCAAGGCATGTGCCCCTGCACTGTGCCCCTTCCCTGCCAGGGGCGACTGCTGCCCTGACTGTGATGGTGAGGGTCAGGGGATAGGGAACTGCGGGGGTGGGATGGGGGGACCAGAGGGCTGGGTCAGCATAATCTTTACTGCCCCAGGGTGGATCTAAAATATTTATTACAGTAAGAAAAAGCCCTGAGGCTGGGAGCCTAGATCGAGCCTGTGACCCCAACAATTTGGGAGGCTGAGGCAGGAGGATCGCTTGAGCCCAGAAGTTCAAGACCACCTTGGCAACATAGAGAGATCTTGTCTCTACACAAAAAATTTTAAATCAGTTGGTTGCGGTGGCTCTGGTACTACTTGGGAGGCTGAGGTGGGAGGATTGCCCAGGGGTTTGAGGCTACAGTGAGCCATGTTTTCGCCACTGCACTCCAGGCTGGGTGACAGAGTGAGACCTTGGCCAAAAAAAAAAAAAGCCTCAGACAAAAGCCTGGATCTTCTCCTGCCTCTGTTACTATTTGGTGCGTGGTCTTAGGCAAGTTACATAACCTCTGGGCCTAAATTTGGCTCTTGTAAAAAGACCCAGTCCCCCAGTCCTCCTGTCCTCCCTCACTCTTGTGCAATCTTGGCAGTTTGGGCCAGTCGCCCTCTACCAACTGCAATTTTGTTTACTACTTGCCTTCCGATTAACTCACTTATTAATTTAAATTGATTTAGAAAGGAGTTTTATATCATACTGTAAGTGGAAAAGTAGACTTGCCAGGACCACATTACCATAAAAATGAATACAATTAAAATGATCATGTTGTTAAATCCTAGTCAGATACTTTTGCCCACCAAGGCTTTGAGCCTGAAATTCACCCTCTCTTTTTTAAAAAGGGAGGTGAGCAAATGGCAGAGGTGCCAAAGGCAGGCTGCCACCACCCTGGGACCCCACCCCCTCCTGGATTCATCAGTGGGCTTGGAAGAGCGTGGGAAAGGTGCTACCTTGGGTTCGCACCACCTGAGTGAGCTGGGGCTACTCCCAGCTCTCCGGGTTGGAAAACTGGTGCCTCTGGCAGTGGCCTGCTGAGTATTTAACCCTGGGGCAGCAGATTCCTTGTGGGTGTTTTTCTACAAGTTAAATAGGAAAGTTTTTTGCAGGACAAAGGGGAGAAAGTTTGCCGTTTGGCCAATCCAAACCCCGCATCCCTCACGACTGCTTTGCTCCCTGGGCTTGGACTGTGACCCCCACCCGCTACTCTAGATCTTTGAGATCTTGGACGCATAACAGGCCCAAGCTCAGAGCCTACAACTGCTGTGCTCTGATCCCTTTCTGTCCCTCCCCTCAGCCTCTCTGTCTCTTCTCTGAAAGGCTGTGAGTACCTGGGGGAGTCCTACCTGAGTAACCAGGAGTTCCCAGATCCCCGAGAACCCTGCAACCTGTGTACCTGCCTTGGAGGCTTCGTGACCTGCAGCCGCCGGCCCTGTGAACCCCCGGGCTGCAGCCACCCACTCATCCCCTCTGGGCACTGCTGCCCGACCTGCCAGGGTAGGGCCACACCTGCCCTTCCATTGCCCCTGCTGGGGTTCCCAGGAGTGCCTCTCTCACCGATTCCGCTTTCTTACCAGCCCTCCCACTGCCTGTCTCTCCACCATACTTTCCTCTCACTCTCCGACTCCCTCACCTTTGATAGAGGTCCCGAGCAGGGCTGTGTGTTTGTGTGTATGTGTGGCTCTGTGTATGTGTGGCTGTGTGTGTGTGTTTGTGTGTGTCTGTATGTGTGTGTGCGTCTGGCTGTGTGTGTGGCTCTGCGAGTGTGGCTCTGTGTGTGTGTGGCTCTGTGTGTATGTGTGTGGCCATGTGTGGCTGTGAGTGTGGCTGTGTGTGTTTCTCTATGTGTGTGTGGCTGTGTGTGTGTATGTATGTGTCACTGTGTGTGTGTATGTGTGTATCTGTGTGTGGCTGTGTATGTGTTGCCCTGTGTGTTTGGGTGTGTGTGTGTGTGTGTGTGTGTGTGTGTGTGTTGCTCTGTGTGGGTGTATCTGTGTATGTGTGTGTGTTGCTCTGTGTGTGTGACCGTGTGTGTGTGTCTGTGTATATGTATGTGTGTGGCTGTATGTGTGTCTGTGTGTGTGGCTATGTGTGTGTTTGTGTATGTATGACTGTGTGTATATGTGTGTTTGTGTGGCTGTGTATGTGTGTGGCCCTGTGTGTGTGTGTATATGGCTGTAGCTGTGTATGTGGGTGTGTGTGTGTGTCTGTATTTGTGTCTATGTTTGTGTGTGGGGGGGCTGTGTGTGTGTGTGTGTGTGTGGGTGTGTGTGTGCTTGTGTGTGGGTGTGTGTATGTGGGGGGGCCATCTCTGTATGTGTGTGGGTGTGTGCACATCTGTGTGTGTATGTGGGGGTGTGTGTGGCCATGTGTGTGTGGTTGTATGTGTATGTGTCTGTGTGTGTGTGGCTCTGTGTGTAAGTGTATGTGTGCCTGTGTGTATCTGGATGTGTGTGTGTGTGTGTGTATGTGTATGTGTCTGTGTGTATATGGGTATATGTGTGTATGTGGGTGGGTGTATGTGTGTGTGTGGCTGTGTGCGTATGTGTGGAGGGGGAGGGGCTGTGCGCGTGTGTGTGACAGTGGCAGTTCCGTTGATGGCAACTCTTCTGTTGCACTCCCCCCTGCTGTGTGTATGTGTGTATGTGTGTGTGTGTCTGCGTATGTGTGTGTGTGTATGTGGTTGTGGGTGTGGCTGTGTATGTGGGTGTGTGTATGTGTGTGTGTGGCTGTGTGTGTATGTGTGGAGGGGGAGGGGCTGCACGCATGTGTGTGTGACAGTGGCGGTTCCGTTGATGGCAACTCTTCTGTTGCACTCCCCCCTGCTGTGTGTATGTGTGTGTGTGTGTGTCTGCATATGTGTGTGTGCATGTGGTTGTGGGTGTGGCTGTGTGTGTATTTGGGTGTGTGTGTGTGGTTGTGGGTGTGGCTGTGTGTGTATCTGGGTATGTGTATGTATGTGGGTATGTGTATGTGTGTGTGTGGCTGTGGGTGTGGGTGTGGCTGTGTGCATATGCGTGGAGGGGGAAGGGGCTGTGTGTGTGTGTGACTGTGGCAGTTCTGTTGATGGCAGCTCTTCTGGTGCACTCCCCGCTGCTGTGTGTGTATGTGTGTGTGGGGAGGAGCTGTGTGTGTGTGTGACAGTGGAGGCTCTGTTGATGGCAGCTCTTCTGTTGGACTCCCCACTCTGCCAGGATGCCACTACCATGGCGTCACTGCTGCCTCCGGAGAGACCCTTCCTGACCCACTTGACCCTGCCTGTTCCCTCTGCACCTGCCAGGTGAGGCAGCCCCTTTGGGACTTTGGTCACCTTTCCTCCCTTGATCCTCTTCTCCGGCCAGGAAGAGGCTGTCTCCTCCACTCAGGTGGCAAGGGCTACACTCTGCCCTTGACATCTCATGGGACAGGACTGGGCTCAGGTCTCCCGGGCCAAGGGAGGGTGTTTGGGCCCCTGCAGGCTCAGTAGGGTCTCCAGCCCTGGGGAAATGTGCAGCCCAGTTGAGGGTGTGATGGGCCTCTCTCCCCTAGGAAGGTTCCATGCGCTGCCAGAAGAAGCCATGTCCCCCAGCTCTCTGCCCCCACCCCTCTCCAGGCCCCTGCTTCTGCCCTGTTTGCCACAGTGAGCTGCCTTCCTCGTGCCCGGCCCCCACGCCCTTCCCCACCTCTGCCTCCCCCTTCCCTTCCTGCCAGGCCTAAGGTTGGGCTGAGCAGGGCAGGGTGGTACAGGCCCTCCACCCAGGAGGTATGTCCCCCACAGGCTGCGTCTCTCAGGGCCGGGAGCACCAGGACGGGGAGGAGTTTGAGGGAGCAGCAGGCAGCTGTGAATGGTGTCGCTGTCAGGTATAGCAGGAGGTGGGAGGCATGGAGTGACGGCTGGACCATAGCACCTCTGGGGCCCAGCCTAGGCAGCAAGTCAGTATCTCTGCATCTCCTACAGGCTGGCCAGGTCAGCTGTGTGCGGCTGCAGTGCCCACCCCTTCCCTGCCAGCTCCAGGTCACCGAGCCGGGGAGCTGCTGCCCTCGCTGCAGAGGTATGGCTGCCCCCAGCCCTACCCCTTGCTTCAGCCCCTTGGCCCTATGTCCCTCTGTCCACCCCACCTCCCTCCCCTCAGCCAGCTCTTCTCCCACCTCCCTGCCCCCACAATTGGCGCTTGCATACACCCTTGCCACCTTCAGCTTCTCCTACCTCTCCCTGTCCTGGACTGCCCAGACCATCCCTCTTCCAGGTGCTGGTTAGAGTTCCCTCAAAGCTGCCTCTCTTGGTTTGGGTGCAGCAGCTCACACTTGAAATCCCAGCACTTTGGGAGGCCAAGACGGGAGGATCACTTGAACCCAGGAGTTTGAGGCTGCAGTGAGCTGCATTTGCACCACTGCGCTCCAGCTTGGGCAACAAAGAAGACTGTCTCAAAAATAAAATAAAAAGCTGCCCCTCTTTCTAATCACACCCCATTCATCATCATCATCATCATCAAGATACCTGACATTCACTGAACAGGTAGCATGTGCCAGGCCCTGAGCACTTTACGTGTATTATCTCATTTAATCAGCACAACAACCTTACCAGATAAGTACTCTTATTCTTCCTATTTTACAGATGAGAAAGTGGAGGTACAGAGAGGTAGAGAAGGTGGCAGAGCCAAGATGGGCACTTGGGCCATCTGGCTCTGAACTTGAGCCTTTCTGAGCCTGCCCACTGCCCCTCACCCCACACACTGCCCAGCCTGGTGGTGTTTCTACAGAACCACAGAACTGTCATAGCATTTCACTTGCTCTGTGAGGGAGGCAGGACAGAGGAAATCCCCATTTAACAGATGAGGAGACTGAGGCTCAGAGAGATTGAGTTATCTTGGGCACACAGTTAGCAATGGAGCCATTCACCTGGTCCACATGCATTCATGACACAGCTGCTACATGCCAGGTACTGTGACCGATACGGGCTGCACTGGGCAGTGCCCGCTGCCTGGAGCTTGGTCTTCAGAGCAGGCAGGAACAGAACAGGATTAGAACCCAGGTGTTCTGAACCCCACCCAGTGCATTTCCCCTCCACAACAGACAGGAGTTCTGCCCCATCCTTTCTTCCTGCCAAATCCCTGCAAACCCACTACTCCTGGCGCCACGTGCCTAGCTGACCACTGAGGGTGGGGGGCTAGGGGCAGACGTCCAGATCTCAACCTCCAAGCTCGTCCCTGCCCACCTTGCACCACAGGCTGCCTGGCTCATGGGGAAGAGCACCCTGAAGGCAGTAGCTGGGTGCCCCCCGACAGTGCCTGCTCCTCCTGCGTGTGTCATGAGGGTGTCATCACCTGTGCACGCGTCCAGTGCATCAGCTCTTGCGCCCAGCCCCACCAGGGGCCCCATGACTGCTGTCCTCGATGCTCTGATACTGGAAGCCTGGGACGGGAGGGAAAAGGCAAGGAGGGAGCCCTGGGCCCATACCTCCCTGCCTGTGCTGGGCTGGGTGGCAAAGACAGGTAGTTGGAGAAGTGGCCTCCATCCTTGTGCACACTCCACTCCCTGGGGTCAGGGGGAGGCTGGGGACAGAGGACTCTACCCCGGCCTCGCTGCCAACCTGAAGGCCCCCTGATCCCGTTCTGCTCTCACCCCAAAGACTGTGAGCATGAGGGCCGGAAGTACGAGCCCGGGGAAAGCTTCCAGCCTGGGGCAGACCCCTGTGAAGTGTGCATCTGCCAGGTAGGTGAGGGCTCAGTGGAGGGGCTAGGGCACCTCGAGGGGTGGGGAGTGGGCAGCATGGGATGAGGCCCAGCCAAGCTGGTCACTTCATGGAGCGGGCACTCTGGGGGCCAGACGAGTGTATCCCTGTGGCCAGGAGACAAGGCAGGGCTGGGACCAACAAGGCCTGGAGGCCTGGGTTTAGACAAGGAGCCCACGTTCCAAGTGTGCAGGAGGCCATGGGTGGTCCCCCTGCTGCAGTGCAGGGTGAGTGTGTATGGCCGGAGGGCCACCTGGGACGTGACTAGGGTTGTGGAGATTCTATTTGCAAGGCCCTGGAAGGGCTTGGAGCAGGCAAATGACATCACAGGCCAGGGGACTAAGCCATGGGCCTGGGGAGGAGGATGGCATGAGCCTGCTGGAGGATCAAAGGTCACATGAGGGCTCAGGCCCAAGTGACTGAAAGGAGAAGGAGACATCGTCTCGGAGACTAGGGCATGGGGTGAGGAGCATGTCTAGAAGACTCTGAGTCTCTCTTCAGCCTGGAGTTCAGGGCCCAAGATGCGTCCCGGAAGAGGTTGCAGCAGGCAGAGGGAGGGGCCGGAAGTCCTCGCCAAGGGCAGCTCTGGGTTTTTGTGGCCCGGGACCCACCGCTGCTCACTCATTCTTGTAGCCACAGCCTGAGGGGCCTCCCAGCCTTCGCTGTCACCGGCGGCAGTGTCCCAGCCTGGTGGGCTGCCCCCCCAGCCAGCTCCTGCCCCCTGGGCCCCAGCACTGCTGTCCGACCTGTGCCCGTGAGTACAGGGATGAGCCTGGTACTGGAAGCCTGGGGCAGGAGGGGAAATGCGGGGAGGAGGCCCTGGGCCCACACCTGCCTGTCTCTGCTGGGCCGGGTGGCAGAGACAGGCAGTTGGAGAAGTGGCCTCCGTCCTTGTGCACACCCCGCTCCCTGGGGTCAGGGGGAGGTAGATGAGATATGAGTTATGTATTATGCCACCCCTCCACCAGCCCCAGATTTTTCCTGACTCCAGTGGACTGTTCTGGAACCCCATGCCAGGCCGGTGAGGGCTGCACCATCACTAGGGGAACTGGGGAAGCTGGCAGGGACCCTTTGCCTCTCCGCAGCTGAGTGCAGTTTGTGGAGCATCTGGCCAGCAGGTGGCGCTGCAAGGCGACAGTTGTGCTGAGACGTGAGGACAAGACAGGCAGTGGGTGGCCCAGTCACAGGGGTGGGCGAGCATTTTTTTTTTTTTTTTAGAGTAAAGATTTATTAAGATTGGGGGGGAAAGTAAGTAAAGAAACAGTTTTATTTTTATTACAAATATTGAAAGATGGCCAATTTCTGTCTCCTGGATTTAACACTTGTGGTTTACTCAACACAGCCATTTTACATTTGTTGTGAAGGGAAATTTTTTCTGTTTCTGGTTCTATACCAGCACTGAAATGATAACCTACCTTTGCAATACAGGTGAACGTTAGTTATCCTTACATAGAAAAAACAGACCAGGGCCAGTAGCTCACGTCTGTAATCCCAGCACTTTGGGAGGCCGAGGCGGGAGGATCACAAGGTAAAGAGATCGAGACCATCCTGGCCAACATGGTGAAACCCTGTCTCTACTAAAGATACAAAAATTAGCCAGGCGTGGTGGTGCATGCCTGTAATCCCAGCAACTTGGGAGGCTGAGGCAGGAGAATAGCTTGAACCCGGGAGGCAGAGGTTGCAGTGAGCCGAGATTGCGCCACTGCACTCCAGCTTGGTGGCAGAGTGAGATTCTGTCTCAAAAAAGAAAAAACATACTCTTTTAAAATGATAATCCTCCTGTTTTCTCCAGTTTGGTTTTTTGATTTGGGTTTTGGGTTTTTTGAGACAGAGTTTCGCTTTGTCACCCAGGCTGGAGTGCAGTGGCATAATCTCAGTTCACTGCAACCTCTGGGTTCAAGGAATTCTCCTGCCTCAGCCTCCCAAGTAGCTGGGATTATAGGCATGCACCACCACGCCTGGCTAATTTTTTGTGTTTTTAGTAGAGATGGGGTTTTACCATGTTGTCCAGGCTGGTCTCGAACTCCTGAGCTCAGGTGATCCTCCTGCCTCGGCCTCCCAAAGTGCTGGATTACAGGTGTGAGCCACCACGCTGGCTTTTCTGTTTTTTTATTTTTTATTTATTTATTTTTATGGTGTAAGACACTAAAATGTACGATCCTAACCATTTTTTAAGTGTACAGTTTGTGGTATTAAATATGTTCATAATGCTGTGCAGCCATCCCTGCCATCCAGCAGGGAGGTCAACACTTGCTTGGGGGTTCTTCAGGAGAAGGGAGGAAGACCAACATTTATTAAGCACCTACTGCATGCCACACACTGTACCTGGTGCTCTTAATAAAGTCTCTCGCTTTGTTTTCACAGTTACCCAGTGAGGGAAGTATTAATCTCTTTTTACAGATTAAGAAACTGAGGCTCAGAGAGATGGATTAATCTAACCTAATGAGCACAGGCACTGAGTGCTGGCATCAGGATTCGAACTCGGGATGCCTGGCTGTGTGCTTCCCTGCGCTGTTGTAGCCACACTGTATTACAGATAGCAGGAGGGAGAGCAGGCCACAAGCTGGCCATTCTTAGTGACCTCAGGCTAAGGAAGCCATGCTTGGTCTGTTTCTAGTCACCTTGCACCCCTACCCGGCCCCACATAACAACCTAGCAAAGTTTCTTTGCAAACGTGTGAACGTGACTGAATTAAAGAGAAAGAGAACTTGTCCTCCCCGGAGTCAAGGTGCTGGGATGCGGGTATGCCCAGGAGTTCAAGTTAGAAATCTGGGGACACGGTGCATGGGGACAGCTGGGATTTCCAGCCCTGCGCCCCTTTTTCTGTCCCCCACTCTGGGTTCTTGTCTTCACAGAGGCTTTGAGTAACTGTTCAGAGGGCCTGCTGGGATCTGAGCTAGCCCCACCGGACCCCTGCTACACATGCCGGTGCCAGGTGAGCCCTCCTGCCTTGGGGACTCACAGAGCCCCTCTTCTTCCTTCTCTGTGGGCTGTGGCTGCCCCTCCTCTCCCGCAGCAGCTCCGGGGCTCTCCACTCACCCTGACATTTGCCCACTTGTCCTGACTGTCACATCATGACTACGCCTTACTCCTCCACCAGCTCCCTGAGATCCGCCATTCTCTACCTCTTGTGTTCACATGGGTAGGACCTGACATGGCTCTGCATCCACCAAACCTGTCCTGAGCTCAGCTGTCCCCTCTCAGAGCGCCACACTCCCCCTGGGAGCTGCTGCCCCGTGTGCCAGGGTAAGTGCCCAGCCCTGGCCGCCACCCTCAGAGAGGAGCCCAGGGGGAAGACAGGAAGGGGAGACATTCATGGGCCAAGTGGGCAGTCCAGGGTTTGTACTCGGTTTTTAGAAAAGAATACAGGGTTCATTCTTTTCTAGAAATGGAGGGGGGCTGTTCTTGAGGTGGGGAAGAGACCCATGAGGCAGGGGGAAGCTGGGATGAAGCCTAGATTCTCAAAGTCTGGCCTGATGCCTCTCAGGAGGCTTGGGATCTCCAGGCCCATGAAGAGGGCATTGCACTACTGAGTGGGCAGCCGGCCCAGAGTGGGGTTCCAGCCTCTGGCCCTTTGGGCTCCTAGGACCCTAGAGACATCCCCAGCACTGATGCGAGGCCTGATGTCTAATGGGCCCTGTGGATATTGGTTGAAGAAATCAACACCATCAGGGTGGTAGGGAAATTGAGTGGGTGCTTTCCTGCCATGAAATGCGGAGTAAGCTCCGAGGAGGGAGGATACAGCTGGAGGGACAGTGCCTGCCCATCCCATGTCTTCCTCCTCAGAATGTGTGGTGGAGGCCGAGGGCCGGAGCGTGGCAGATGGAGAGAGCTGGAGGGACCCCAGCAATGCGTGCATCACCTGCATCTGTCGTGTGAGCTGGGGTGGGTCTGGGAGGGTAGAGGATCTCACAGATGGATAAAGGGAGGAGTGTCCAACACTCCACCAGCAAATATGGGGTCTTTAAGGGGCAAGAGCATCCCTGCACCAGGGCACGGAGCCGAAGGTTGGATTTCATTCTCCACTTGAACTGTGAAGAGTGTATTGTGGGAGGGGCAGGCAGAAGTCCATGCCCAGATGCCCCCAGAAGCATGAGGCCAGGGACTCCGGCCCTGCAGAAAACCCCAGAACAATGATGTCTGTCCTCAGTGGGGCCATGTGGAGTGCCACCTCGAGGAGTGCCAGGCCCTCTCCTGCCCCCATGGCTGGGCAAAGGTGCCCCAGGCCGACAGCTGCTGTGAGCGATGCCAAGGTGTGCAGCCAGGATGATGGGGGAGGGGGTAAGTCAGACCTTCTGGGCATGTGGGAGGGGCAGCTGACCTCCCAGCTCCTATCCCTTCAGCTCCCACCCAGTCCTGCGTGCACCAGGGCCGTGAGGTGGCCTCTGGAGAGCGCTGGACTGTGGACGCCTGCACCAGCTGCTCCTGCATGGCGGGCACCGTGCGTTGCCAGAGCCGGCGCTGCTCACCGCTCTCGTGTGGCCCCGTGAGTACCGAAATCTAAGGAGGTGGGGAGGGTCAGGGTGGGGGCACATGGTACCACCATCCTGGTGTGATCAGGCATCCGAGAGGGAGGCTGGGCTCCTGCAGCCAGCTGGGAGCTGGGGACAGTGCTGTTCCCAGTGCGACCACAAAGTGGTGCCCTGACCTTGCTCGCAGGGAGCCCGGGCGCTGGAATCCTGGAGATCCCTGGAGACTCCTGGGAGATGCTTGGTTTTCTGGGAGGGTCTGCGAGAGGCATGGCCGGGAGGGTGGCGTGTCTGACAGTGTCTGGGGCTGAATGCAGGACAAGGCCCCTGCCCTGAGTCCCGGCAGCTGCTGCCCCCGCTGCCTGCCCCGGCCAGCTTCCTGCATGGCCTTCGGAGACCCCCATTACCGCACCTTCGACGGCCGCCTGCTGCACTTCCAGGGCAGTTGCAGCTATGTGCTGGCCAAGGACTGCCACAGCGGGGACTTCAGGTGTGCATCCCCCGTCTCTCTTCTCCCCAACCCCTACACCCAGCCCTGCTGACCATTGGCACCTGGGACTTTCCCGCCCACAGTGTGCACGTGACCAATGATGACCGGGGCCGGAGCGGCGTGGCCTGGACCCAGGAGGTGGCAGTGCTGCTGGGAGATGTGGCCGTGCGGCTGCTGCAGGGCGGAGCAGTCACTGTGAGCAAAGCCGATGAGCAGAGGAAGGTGGATCCCATGCTGTCCACCCATGTGCCTCGACATCGCCCCTCCTCCCACCTCCTTTATCCTCCAGGTGGATGGGCGCCCAGTGGCCTTGCCCTTCCTGCAGGAGCCACTGCTGTATGTGGAGCTGCGAGGACACACTGTGATCCTGCATACCCAGCCCGGGCTCCAGGTGCGGCTCCAGGGCGAGTCTGGATGGGCTGCCTGCTGGGAACTTCAGTCCTGTTTAGGCCTCTGTATCTATAGGGGGGTGGGGATGCCAGCTACCTCCTGGCCAAAAGAGGCCAGGAGTGGGGTGCAGGGCTGTGAGGGGAGGTGGATCAGGGTCAGAGATCTCCCCGGGCAGTCAGAGGAGTTCTGAGTTCTGAGACTGATTTCTAATCTTGACTCAGCCTCTTAAGTCACCAACAGCCTCCCCTGGGCCTCAGATTTCTCATCTGTAAAGTGGGGAATGGGAAGGGTCAGTGGCAGTGGGGAGGATGTCAGCTAAAGTCTCCTGGCGGGTGTCTCAGGTTCCTTCCAACCCTCATGTGGAAGGAGTAATTTGCCCCCTGCGCCCAGCAAGAAACACAACTTGTAAATTCATAGAATAAGGGTATACACTTCTAATCTGAACCCTAATTGTGCTTTGTCCTCTGCAAGGCCGGAATGCCCATGAGAAAGTGAATCCCTGGAAGGGGGTTGCATTTCACGTGGGGCCCAGTTGAGGGATGGCGGCAGGAGAAGGTGCCCTCATGCAGGAGCTGTGGGCAGCTCCTCCTGTCATCTGTCTTTGCCCAGGGCTGGCACAGAATGTATCCACTTGGCCTTGGCTAGGGCTGTGTTTCTTCCAAGGGGAGCCTCCATCTGTCCATTCTCCTCCCCTGCAGCACTGGCCGCGCTGAACACAGTGCCTGGGGCCATAATGGACCCTGAGCTTCTTCAGGCCCCTGTCCTTACCTGCTCCCCAGTCCCAGGCCTCTTCACACAGGTGCTGTGGGACGGGCAGTCCCAGGTGGAGGTGAGCGTGCCTGGCTCCTACCAGGGCCGGACTTGTGGGCTCTGTGGGAACTTCAACGGCTTTGCCCAGGATGATCTGCAGGGCCCTGAGGGGCTGCTCCTGCCCACAGAGGCTGCGTTTGGGAATAGCTGGCAGGTGAGTGGCACAGGAACTGGAGATGGGGGTTAGGGAAGACGCAGCTGAGCATGAGTCTCAGAGCAACCCTCTGGCATGGAAAGCGGGGAAAGGGAGTGAAGTCACACAAGATAGGCTTTTGGGCTTTCAGGGAGGTGTGTAGGCTTCTTGACTGTCTTGGTGCTGGAGAGGTAGGGTGGCTTGTTAAAAGAGGCCTCGTTGGCCAGGCGCAGTGGCTCATGCCTGTAATCCCAGCACTTTGGGAGGCTGAGGTGGGTGGATCACCTGAGGTCGGGAGTTTGAGACCAGCCTGACCAATGTGGGGAAACCCCATCTCTACTAAAAATACAAAATTAACTGGGCCTGGTGGTGCATATGCCTGTAATCCCAGCTACTCAGGAGGCTGAGGCAGGAGAATCGCTTGAACCCAGGAGGCGGAGGTTGCAGTGAGCCGAGATCACACCACTGTACTCCAGCCTGGGCAACAAGAGCAAAACTCTGTCTCAAAAAAAAAAAAAAAAAAGAGGTCTCGTCACCTGAACCCCCAAGCCTTGCTTTGCCACTCACTGGCTGTGTGACCTTGAACAAGTGCTGACCTACTCTGGCCTTGGTCTGTCCATCTATAAAATGGGGACAAAAAGAAGGTAGACAGTACTTCCTTTGCGTTCTTTTAGGGAGGTTTTGGGGACTAAAGCAAATGACTGGGTGGGAAGTGCTTTGAAGAGCATGGCATGCAGAGGCCAGCTGCCAGTGGTGCTGTCACATCAGGGCTGCTCTCCCCACCCAGGTCCCAGAGGGGCTGGGGCCTGGCCGGCCCTGTTCTGCAGGCCGAGAGATGGATCCGTGCCGGGCAGCAGGTTACCGTGCCAGGCGTGAGGCCAATGCCCGGTGTGGGGTGTTGAAGTCCTCCCCATTCAGTCGCTGCCATGCTGTGGTGCCACCGGAGCCCTTCTTTGCCGCCTGTGTGTATGACCTGTGTGCCTGTGGCCCTGGCTCCTCCGCTGATGCCTGCCTCTGTGACGCCCTGGAAGCCTATGCCAGTCACTGTCGCCAGGCAGGAGTGACACCTACCTGGCGAGGCCCCACGCTGTGCGGTGAGGGGGTGATGCCCACTGCAGGCTGGGGGAGGGTCAGCACAGAGAAGAAGGGTAGCCCGGAGGGCTCAGGGTGGGTCCACGGTAGGTGTGACGAGTCTCGCAGTGGTACGCACAGCTACTGGGGCAGTTTCAGGTGCCACGGTAACCCCGCCTCCCACTCCCCCCACCCCCCACAGTGGTAGGCTGCCCCCTGGAGCATGGCTTCGTGTTCGATGAGTGCGGCCCGCCCTGTCCCCGCACCTGCTTCAATCAGCATATCCCCCTGGGGGAGCTGGCAGCCCACTGCGTGAGGCCCTGCATGCCCGGCTGCCAGTGCCCTGCAGGCCTGGTGGAGCACGAGGCCCACTGCATCCCACCCGAGGCCTGTCCCCAAGTCCTGCTCACTGGAGACCAGCCACTCGGTGCTCCGCCCAGCCCCAGCCGGGAGCCCCAGGAGACACCCTGAGCCAGGACAGTGCCTGACCAGGGTTCATCAGGCCAGGAGTCTCCCCTTGGCAAGCAGTTCCCACCCTGGTCAGGGCTGTGGAGAGAATGCCCTGCCTGGACAGTGGAGCCTGGGCCCCTGCCCTGCAAAGACCCCTGCTGTGTTGAGTCACAAGCAGTAAACTCTAGGCCTGCCCGAAGGCTTCCTTGTGTGTGTGTGTATTTCCTCCTGGTGCTGGAACAGAGGCTGGGCTGCCAGGAACATGGGGTCTAGTGATCAATGGCCCCAGAATCACAGCACCATGTACCCTCCTTGCACCTGCATGCCTGGGCTGCCCCACCCAGCCACTCCCTGGTGCTGTCTGGGAAACCCTGCAGTGGTAGGAGGAGGACCCTGGTGCCCTGGTCTTAGCCCTGTGCTCATTCTGTGTAGCAGGCATGATGCATGGCCCCATGTGGTACCTTCTGTGGATCCATGTGGGATCCTGCAGGGGCTGAGGAACCATGGAGAAGGGGCTGCATCAGAGAATGGCCTCCCCCTTCCTTGTGGCTGGGGGATACTGAATGTGCAAGCACCTTCTGGGCCACTCCGAGGGCTAGTGACACAATGCCTGGGGTGAGAAACAGGAGAAGCAACAGACCACAATGCAATATGGACATGTGCCTGCGTGTGCACACAGAAACACAGAAACACACACAGAAACATACATCCCTCAGAAGCCCAGATAAACACATGCAATGCATACCTGCCTGCCTTCACAACCACACCCACCCCAGGCAGATGTGTGGGCAGTAGACACTGGCAGCGTGTGAAGACGTCACTGTAGGGAGGGAACATGGGTTTTGAGATAGAAAAAGTCCAGAATTCAAGTTTTCTTTGCCGCCTACTCTGTGACCTTGGTGTTTTAGGGACCTTGGTCATGAGGTCAGGGGACTCCATCCTCATTGCTCCCTGATATTCCAACAGGGAGTGAAGGGCTTTGTGCTCAGGCAGGGATGCAGGAGAGTGCCGGGTTGAATTAGAGGCCACTCAGCCTGCTTGCTCTTTCATTGAGGCTGTTCTCTCTTCCAGCCAAGAGGAGGGTCTGCTCCGTTCTCTCATGGAATGGGGACAAAGTAGCCAGCAGGCCAATCTGCTCACAACAGAGCAGGATGTAAAGATGGCAGAGCTCCTGCACTCAGCCCCTCTTCTGATTAGATAACTTATATGACCTGTCTATTCATCTGTGAGGTGAGGATGATAATAATAAGTGTCAGGGAATGAACAGTGACCCATGGACAGCACTTACTAGGTGGACAGCATGGACAAGCATGTGGGCAGTGCTTGCCGGGGCAGGGCCTCTTACCACTCGCCTCTTGCTGATGGATGGCCTGGGCTCCCAGGACCATGTCTTCCCAGAGGGTATCACATCCATCCATCTCCAGATGAAAAAAATGCTGCTGCATGTTAAGACAAGCTATTCTTTTTTTTTTTTTTTTTTCTAAAGACACAAGGTCTTGCTCTGTCACTCAGGCTGGAATACAGTGGCATGATCACAGCTCACTGCAGCCTTGACCTCCCAGGCTCAATCAATCCTCCCATCTCAGCCTCCCAAGTAGCTGTAACTACAGGCACGTGCTACCACGCCTGGCTAACTTTTTTTTTTTTTTTTTTTTGAGATGAGGTCTTGCTATGTCATCCAGGCTGGTCTCAAATTCCTGGGCTCAAGCCATCCTCCCACTTCATCCTCCTAAAGTGGTGGAACTGCAGATGTGAACCACCACACTTGGCCTAGGAGAGGTTGCTTTCTGAGTCAGTCTTCTTACCTATAAATTAGGGATAATAATAGAGCTTACTTCATAGAGTTGCTGCAAGAAAGGATTATATGTATGAAGCGTCTTCATCCTGGCACAAGCTAAACTTTGGTAGCAGCTGCTATTGCTACCCATATTGGGCATATTGTATGACCAAATAATGCAGCTGTGAAGCTGATGTTCAGATGTACGCGTGTACAGTATATGTCAAACAAATGCTCGCTGGGGGCTGTAAACAAGCATATGCGTACACCTCCCTCTCTCAGGGTCACACTGCTCACTCCATGCTGCCACCCCTAGGGCCACAAAAACCGTCTCCTGAGGCAGGCCAGAGTCTATGAGGCTTGGCTGCGGTCCAGCCGGGACTCAGATGTCAAGCCCTGCATTATTGAGATCAGAGCCTTTGTCCCTCCTTGCTCCTGGCTCTTGGTTGCCTGTCCTCCGTTTCCCTCCAGACTTTGCATGGCACAGGCAGCCACTCCGGGGGGGCTCAGGGCTCCCCTGTAGCCCCAGGCAGGCCTTGGCTTTGTACCAGTATCTCTTCCGGTGCCCCGCAGGTCCAGGCCAGCTCCGGGCTGCACTTTGGCAGGTGAGGGAGGGGCACTGCCTTAGAAGGAAGGAGACAGCAGGGGACCTGACATCACCTTGCCCCTCCAGGTGCAAAAGGGCTGCGGGTGTCCCCCGGGGCTGGAGCTGCCCCTTGTGCTGCTGCAGATGGAGCGGAGCCGGCGGGCCCAGGAGCAGGTAGGGGCTGGCTGGGGGTGTGGCTGAGGCCAGGGTGGGTGCCCCCTCACGCCTTGGCACCCCATCTTCCTGCAGCTCCTGTGGGACTTGGAGCTGCTGACTGGTGTGGAGCTGGGCCTCTTCTGGCCACCCCAGGCCCAGTTTTTCAGTCCGAGGGGCCAGGCCCAGCATGCATGGAGCCAGCACTGTCAGCCAGGTGGTAGCACGGGTGGGGACCCCGAGCAGCTGGTGAGTGGGTGAGGGGGCACGGCGGGGACAGAGGTTCTGGGGACACTGGGGCCCTGCTGTGGTGAGGGCAAGTAGAAGGGGCACGGTTTTGGAGACAGGGCTGGGTTCGAATCTCCATGCTGAACCCCCTGTGGGCTCTGAGTCTACCTTTCCTCAGCTAGAAAATGCCCATGAGGCCGGGCACGGTGGCTCACGTCTGTAATCCCAACACTTTGGGAGGCTGAGGCGGGCGGATCACCTGATGTTGGGAGTTTGAGACCGGTCTGACCAACATGGAGAAACCCCGTCTTTACTGAAAATACAAAAATTAGCCGGGCATGATGGCACATGCCTGTACCTGTAATCCCAGCTACTTGGGAGGCTGAGGCAGGAGAATCGCTTGAACCTGGGAGGTGAAGGTTGCAGTGAGCTGAGATTGCACCATTGCACTCCAGTCTGGGCAACAAGAGCCAAACTCCGTTTACCCCCAACTCCCCCGCCAAAACAAAAAAAAGAAAGAAAGAAAGAAAACACCCACAAGAAGAGATCTTTCTCCAAGGGCTGTCAGGAGGAACAGTGGACTACGCCTGGCACACAGGGCCTGCTCTTCCAGGCAGGCCGTTATTCTCATTCCACAGCTAACGACTGTCTTGGTCAAATCACCTGTGTGGTGATACCTGGAAGCCTTTCCATGTGACCGCCACGTGGGAGGAAAGCAGCCTGGCAGGGCCCCAGAGAGCAAAGGCAATGAAGTGTGCCGCTGAGACACAGGCGCCCACAGCCCCAGCCGCTGGCCTCTCCCTCCAGGGCTGCAGCTGGGCTGAGACTCCAGGAGGGGGTGCTGTGGTGACTGGGCCCAGAACAGAGTGGGGAACTGGGAATGTGGGTCCCAGTCCTGGCTCAGCCAGCAGCTGTCTGAGTCACTTTGGGCAGGTTAGTAGCCCTCTCTGGGCCAAGGCACCCTCAGCTGTAGCAGGAGCGGGTGTTCGTGGTGCAACTTAGGAAGGGTTCAGCCGACATTGCTGGCAAGAACTGTGGTCTCATCTGAGACTCAACTGGGAGGAGGGATCCGTTTCCAAGCCCCTTTGCGTGGAGGGGAAGTGGCGGGCACAGAGGGTATGAATTCCAGGAGGCAGGGATCATTTAGGGGCCATCTTAAAGCCTGGCTGCCACACTGGGGGATGGAGCCATGTGGACTAGGTTGCCCCCAACCCTTCCAGAATTCTAGGCTGCACCTTCTACCCCACGACAGGGACTCCCTGAGCCAGAACCATCAGCTCCTGGAAGGGTGAGTCTCCCTGGGGAATCCTGCCTTTCCCTCTGTGAACTGGGCTCTTTCTCTGTCACCTTCTGCAGTCCTGCCAGTGCCCTTCGTTATGCCTCCTGGGCTCTTAGTTGCACCCATGGTTGCCCCACGGCCCCTGGAAAGGATAATCTCCAAATTCCAGCTCCCAGGATCTGGTGATGGGGGAGGAGGGAGGGCACTGGGGGCCTCAAGTGTTTGCATGCTGGGGTGGGGGTCTCTGGAGACTGGCAGGCAGACTCCCTCCCATTCCAGAGCCCATGGGCCCAGAGAGGTGCATCAGAGGCAGCCCTTGAACTCCTGCAGGGGGCAGGCGGGAGACCCATCATCGGCCCCAGATCTGGGTGAAGCCGGGAGTGGTGCAGGCCAAGGGTGGGAGAGCCCTGGAGGACCTGCAGAGCCCACACGCGGTACGTTGTCAGACAACTGGGAGGGCAGGGGCAGCCAGACTGGATTGGGATGAGGCAGGAAAGTCCTCTCCCCAAGTCCCAGGACTTCATTCTTCATTCATTCTTCATCTCACACTTCCTGATGGAGTGCCAGGACACCCAGCGATGGCAAGTAGGTTTTATTTGATGTGCCAGTTCCACCTGGTTGGTACCAGCTGTCTCAGGCAGTGCGTCCAGTAGGATTCTGATGCTAAACTGGGGTTCAGGGGAGAAAGTTCAGGAATGAGCATCACTGGCTGCCCAGGGACGAGGGAACACAATACCAACTCCAGGCCGCCTACTTGCCACCCTTCAGCCAGGCACAGGCCACCTCTTTGCCACCCTTCAGCCAGGCACAGACCACCTCTTTGCCACCCTTCAGCCAGGCACAGGCCACCTCTTTGCCACCCTTCAGCCAGGCACAGGCCACCTCTTTGCCACCCTTCAGCCAGGCACAGGCCACCTCTTTGCCACCCTTCAGCCAGGCACAGGCCACCTCTTTGCCACCCTTCAGCCAGGCACAGGCCACCTCTTTGCCACCCTTCAGCTGGGCACTGGAGATATACAGAGATCAAGGAGACTGGGTGCCTGTCTTTAGATCACAGGCTAGAAACTGCATGACAATAAACAGGCAGTGGAATGGATACTATGAGCCTTGAGCCTATTAATTTAAATGAAACAGACTCTCAAATTGTTAAATAATAGATGTAGCAAAGCCACAAGCTTTTTATTGTTCCACCATGCACATGAGAGAGAAGAAAACTGCCAATAATTATTTTCTGATTGACAGAGAAGTTTTTACAAGTATTTTGAGAAGACAGGGATATATATCTTGAGAAGACAGGGCTATCAATTATAACATTACCAGAGAAATAAATTTTCTAGTAAGACAACCGATGAGAATTAGAGGTGGGAGGTTGGAGGTTGTTTTTGCAGTTTGTGGCAATTATTTCTAAAGGCCCAGGAGTCTTATAAGACTCCTTTGTTCAAACAACTCTTTGAAAGATGTGTTTTCACAGAGAGTGCACCCATTTGGTTACTGTTATGAATATTCACACGTCTGATATTGCACAAGAGAACAAGATGCAGTATTCTTGGGAAAGATCTCAATTTCAGACCTTATGAAATCCCTTTTAACCAGTTTTATGGATGCAGAACAGCGCTCCTTCTTCCACAGCTGCAGGGGAGCGGCAACACATCAGCTCTGTTTTTAGATTTCTTTTGTTAATTATGAACACTTGCAGTTTTTAGGCCAGCCTCTGGCCTAAAATTTCATCTTGAATTTCCTTTGATTTTGCTGTCAGAAACAAAGAAAAGGCTAAGGGAGGTTTCTTCTAAGTAAGAGTAAAAAGTAAGATGCCCAGAGCGGGTTTCTTCTCTGGGCCTGATGGGCACACCAGGACAAAGCGGGAGTAGCCGGTGCTGAGGGACCCAGGCGCCCAGCACCGTGACCCTTCTCACTCCCAGGCCTCCCGTGGTGGTCTTGAGGAGGAGGCTGTGCAGGTCCCTCTGGAGTGGTCTGCCTTGGCTGGGAGGATGAGAAAGATGGGGTGGGCTGTTGGCAGGCACACATGACAAATAAGTGCGTGGCTGGCTGATGAACTGTGACAGCCTGAGGTTCAGACAGGGCCCTCAGGGCACCCCTAGCCATGTGCTGGGACTCCCTAAACTTCCTGGCTCTAGTCTAGGTGGACTGTGCATGAGGGGACATGAGCTCCCAACACCAGTCTTTCTTCCTCAGGCTCCTTACAAGAGCTGAACCCCACTACCAGGAGGAGCTTTGGGGTGCCAGGCAGCTCAGAGTACAAGGTGAAAAGGTCAAGCGTCTCAGGTTGGGGATGGCAGGGGTGGGTCTGCGTGGGAGGAGGCTGCTGGGGTGAGGGGGAGGCTTTTCAGTGAAGCACCTTCCACACTACATTAAATGGCTTTGACAAATTCAGGAATCAGGCAAGGGCTGGCCCCTGGGGTCGGGTCTGCAGGTTCCCTGTCAAGCCTGGGCCCAAAGTGCTCTTCCTTTCCAGGACCTGGCCCAGAGGGAAGAGAGGAGTGAGGCAGAACCTGAGACCCAGGAAAGAAAGCTCACTCCCAGGACCCCTGGGCCAGGGGACCTGCCCTCCCAAAACCTGCCTTCCCAAGATGCCCTTGAAGAACTGGGCTGGAACCCGCACCTGGGCCAGGAGAGAGCAGAACTTCAAAGACCGCCAAGGATGGACACCCCTCAGAGTCTGAGAGAGGAGGACCCTCAGGATCAGAAAGCAGAGACCCCTCAGCATAAGAGAGGGGAGGCCTCCCGGGGCGAGATCAAAGATGCTCCTCAGCGTCAGAGGTGAAGACACAGAGGGGCCAGAGCCCAAGGGCTCCTCAGCGTCAGAGGTGAAGACACAGAGGGGCCAGAGCCCAAGGGCTCCTCAGCGTCAGAGGGAGGAGGCCCCCCTGGGTGAGAACACGGGCGTTCCTCAGAGTCGAAGAGAATTTAGTCCTAAGTGCCAGGGAAAGGCGAGTCCCCAGAGTCTGGGGAAGATGCTGCGGTCTTGGGAAGGCAATATCTCACAAGCCTGGGAGGTGGCTCCCGGGGAGGCCACTGTACAGCTCCCAGAGGAAGGCGGCTCCCGGAGCCATCAGAGGGACTCCTGCGGGTCCCTGAAAGCACAGACTCCAAAGCCTGTGGGCAGGGAGAGCCCAGACCTCCGGAGAAGGACTACCGCGATGATGCAGGGCAGGATCAGAGGCGAGACACAAAAGTCGGCACCGGCGGTGGCAAAGCTAGGAGTCGCCCAGGAGGGGGCGTGGGCTGCGCTTCCCACCCCGAAGCCCCCGGCCCGGCAGCTGCTTCCAGGTCGCGGAGCCGGAGCTGTGATGCCAGCGACCCTGCGCGCCAAGGGATCCGGGCAGCAGGGGCTCCCCGGGGGTCTCCGGGGGCCTCCAGACCCGGAGCGCAATCCGCACGGGCTGCAGGGCCCTGGAGTGGGCCCCGGCCCGGGAGAGCAGGAGGTGGGCCAGGCTCGGCTTCCGGGTGCCCTCCGGGGTCGGGGGGGCGGTCCTGAGCGTCCCAAGGCCTCGAAGGCCGCGTGGCCGGCGCCCCTAGGCAGGGCCAAGGCGCCTGCGGGCTTGAGCGTGGCACAGCAGGAGACGGCTCTGCAGCGGCTGCTGGAGCTGCACAGCGCAGCCAGGTGGCGGCGCCGGCGGGACCGTGAGCAGCAGCGGCTCCGGGTGCGTCCTCACGCCGGGATTGGGGCCTGCCTGGGGCGGGCGGGGCACCGAGGGGCGGCCGGACGCTGACTGCCCCTCTGCAGGTCCTGGAACGCCTCCACATCGCCAGGAACCGCCACTGCCGGGTTCACCCCGTGGGGCTCCCGCCCTGCTCAACTCCCGCCACAGGCAAGACCCCCAGAAGGCGGTGGGGCCACAAGGAACCTGCACGGGGCAGGGGCCGAGCTTGGTGCGCCCGGGTCCCTTTGAAGTGAGCGCACTGCACTCTGGCAGTGACTCGGGCGGGCGGGGCGCGAGGGGCGGGTGTGCCAGGTGCTGCCCCGCCCGCCCCACTGAGCCGCGGATGCTCAGCGATCTGCACCGCCAGGAGGACGCGACTGGGCGGCGGCGCGCCCTGCGGGAGCAGCTGGAACAGATGCATCGGGAGAGGACCGGGCGGCTGCGGGCCCTCGGGGCCAGGTGAGGGGCGGGCAAGGAGGCGCGTGGCGTTGGCAGGAGTCCCCTTTCCCTGGCCTCCGAGATGACAGGCCGCTCTCCCCGCAGGAACACTCAGAACTTCCTGGAACTACTGTGTTCCCCTGGTGCTGCGGATCCCGTGCCTGCAGAGTAGTGCTCGCCCTTCCCAGCCCCCTCTGGTCATTGCTAGGTACTCAAAGGGATGATTAAAGAGATGAGGGTTACGGAAAAAGCAAGAGGGCAACTTTTGCAGGTCAGATAGTTTCAGAAAGGCCTGAATGCAGCCTCAGGGCCAGGGAGCGCAGAGGGGCACAGACACACACAACAGCTTTGCCCCACCGGGAGGCCTGTTATTTCTTCTTCCCTCCCCTAAGCCCACACCTGGCCCACCGTCAGAGGGCCAGGTCTCGGGGATCAAGCAGTGCGAAGGCCCCGTTCTTGCGGAAGAATGACTCAATGCGGCACATCTTGCAGGAGACCAGTTCTTGCTTCACTGGGGGGCCTGGGAAAAGATGTTAGAGGCCAAGCATGGGTTCCTGAGGGAAGGACACACAGAGCATGGGAGCCCTGTCTGTCTGCACAGCCCTAGGAATCCGTCAGTGGAGTAGCCACTTTGTGGGAAGAAACGGAAAATGCTTTGGAGGCATGGGAGCTACCTGCAAATACTGGGAGCTGGTTGGAGGCCAGGATACATACAGCAGCCATCTGCCATCATTACCCCAGCTTCAGGATCCTCTACCTGCCAGGAGGGGAGCCACCCTAGCCTGCTTGTCACAGGGACAGACTGTGAAGAGATGGGACTTCCTTCTGTCTCCTGCTCCCCCCTTCTAGGGCTTGCCTCCTGCTTTTGTTAGAAAGTTATTTCTCTGACTTTCCCTTTAGGGGCCTGGGGGAAAGGGATGTTTGGGGGCAAAATCTCAACTGAGTCAATCCCCAACCATCCACCTTTTCTGCAAGACACTTAAGCAGCTGGAGAAGGACACAGGGCCGAGGAGTCTCACTTGACATTCATGAGCACAGACAACAATGGGACGTGCAGCAACATCGCCCAGCAGCCCTCTCTGGCACATGCCTGTTCCACACCTTTCCTCTTCATCTCTGCTACTCCACTGCCTGAGCTCGGCTCCCTCCCCACTGATGGCCTTGACTCAACCTCACAGAAAAAAGACTCAGCCCAGATGGACAGCCTTCCTGCCTACGCCATCCCCTACCAGCCTCTGGCTCAGCCCTCCTGCCCCCACTCCCATCAGATTCCAGCAACTTGAGCTCCCTAGGTGATCTCACGGATTTAAATAGCACCTATAGGCCGGGCAGTGGCTCACACCTGTAATCCCAGCACTTTGGCAGGCCGAGGTGGGCAGATTACGAGCTCAGCAGTTGGAGAACAGCCTGGCCAATATGGTGAAACCCTGTCTCTACTAAAAATACAAAAATTAGCCAGGCATGGTGACACGTGCCTGTGTAGTCCCAGCTACTTGGGAGGCTGAGGCAGAAGAATCTCTTGAACCTGGGAGGCAGAGGTTGCAGTGAGCCGAGATCATGCCACTGCACTCCAGCCTGGGTGACAGAGTGAGACTCTGCTTCAAAAAGAAAAAAAAAAAAAAGCACCTATATTCAAATGACCTCCGAATTTGCATCTTCAGCTCTGACTTCAATCCAGACTTATAGAACAGTCACCCTACAGACACTTCAAGCATAACATAGGCAAACACACATGACTAAATAGGACCTGTTCATGCACACTCCAGCCCTGACCTCTCCCAGTCTTCCCTGTCACTGCGGCTTTAGCTAAACACCTGGGTGATTGTTCTCTCTTCCCCTTATTCTCACATTCTATCCATGGGTGAGTTCCACTGAGTCTTCCCCCAAAACATCCTGAATTGATTTCAGCTCTATTGCTGATTCCTCAGGCCACTACCACAGGGTAACAAAATAGATGCCCAACTCACGTGCCAGATTCTACCATTTCCCCTGAAAAAGCCACTGCCTACATACAGGTCAGAGTGACTTTTTTTTTGAGACGGAGTCTTGCTCTGTCGCCCAGGCTGGAGTGCAGTGGCATGATCTCGGTTCACTGCAAGCTCCGCCTCCCGGGTTCACACCATTCCCCTGCCTCAGCCTCCTGAGTAGCTGGGATTACAGGCACCCGCCACCACGCCCAGCAAATTTTTTGCATTTTTAGTAGAGATGGGGTTTCACCATGTTAGCCAGGATGGTCTCGATCTCCTGACCTCGTGATCCGCATGCCTCAGCCTCCCAAAGTGTTGGGATTACAGGCGTGAGCCACCGTGCCCGGCCCAGGGTGACTTTTTAAAAGGTTCATCAGTGTCACTCTTGAAACCTGCTTAGAACCCTCCATCAGCTTCCCTGCACACCAAATAAAATCCAAACCCATCCTTATCATCTGGCTGTTGGCCTCAGGTCCTCAGAAAGGCCTTTCCTGAAAATCCAATAAATAGCAGCACATGGCCGCTGCCTCCCCGCCCACCACCACTCCCTAGTTCTGTGGCACATGTTGACACTTCTTGGTCATCTCCTTGCTCTGTTTATGGTCTGGACCCTTCACTAGGATGCCCACTCCCTAGGACATGGCAGGTGCTCTGTCTTTGAGGTGATTTCCAAGAGGTTGGGCTCACCCAGCTGCCAGCCGTATGTGAAGCTGGTGGTGACGGGGAAGAGGTATCGCGTCTCTGGCATGTCCAGTTTTCGAGTGTTGAGGTAGCGGTAGCGCCCCTGGAAGTCGTGGGAGATGCCTTCATACAGCAGGGCTCGGGTGACAGGTGGTACTGGGTACATTTCTGACTGAAAAGGAGCCTCTGGGACAGGGCTGGGCGCCTTGGAAGGGGCTGACTTGGGGGCGGGTGGGGGTGAGAGTGGGGCTTTGGGGTGCAGGGTGGGCAGTTTGAGGGGCAGGCGGGCTGCAGCCTTAGCCTTCTGCTTGGCCTTCACCATCGACCCATACTTGCGGTACCATTCACAGCGCAACATCTTTTCCCTCAGATATTCCTCCTTCCAGAAGTTCTGCCGTAACGTGTCTATGTTGAGCTGCCGTGACATGGTGGCCAGGGAAGGAGTGGCACCAGGGTGGCTGCAGCTGAGGGGTGAGCACAGCAAGCAGAGTGCTTCTGATGGCGAGTGGCTGCCCTGGCAGTCACCTAGCAACCATGCCTCACCTCACACAGGGCCAGGGTTCTACTTGCTGTGCCCCCAGCAGACCCCATGAACCCGGCTTCCTGAGGCAGCCTGGGGCCAGGGCCCACTGGCTAAGAGCCCTGCTCCCCAAACCTCCCGCAGGGCCCACGCGGGATCTGGCATCAGAGGCTTCCAGGTTTTGTGTGCTTTCTGCGTCTGTCCTTTGGGTCTGGCCCCCTTCCCAGCCCAATGCTGAGCAAGGTGGGGGAGGTGGGGGCTGGGCTCAAGCTTCCTCCCAATCCTTCCCAGACCAGAGCTGGTCTTCTCTGATCCAAGGACCAGTCCTTGAGTTCTGCCTCCCAGCACGATCCTCTTGGGCCAGCTCTTCTATGCCTGTCTTTGGCAGCACCTTTTTCCATCCTTGCCAATTGAATCTGCCCCATGGCCTCACCCCACACATGTACTTTCCAGCACCCAGCCCGTTTGGAGAGAAGCAAGAATATGACTTTAATTTAACATCAACAATGACACTGTGTAACAGCACAGGGAACAGGTAGTGGAGGGAGATGGTCAGGCTTCCTGTTCCTTAACCAGCTTTAACAGCAGAGCCCCAGCAACCTAGAAGTGCCTCACCTAGCCTCTTAATGGAGTGGGAATGGGCAGGGAATTGGAAATCAGAGGCTCAAAAAGTAAAGAAGGCTGATGGCAAGCCTGGGGAGAGGCCTGGAAACGAGGGAAGGGCTGAGGGCTGTGAGGAGTCCCCTAGCGCAGGTCTTCAGCAGTGAACATGCCCCTGGCCCTGCGCAGAATGGAGTCCTTGGCGGCGTCATATGGGTGCTCCTTGGAGGGGATCTCCAGGACAGCGGGGATGGAGTGCTGGTGGGCGTCCAGGGCATGCCGCACCATCTCTGCGATGTACTGGTTGATGAGGATGATGCCAATGTCATCCCGGTTTAGAAACTGCCTGTGGGGAGAGATGAGACGGGAGTCTAGGGCAGCTCTGGGGGCTGCCTTCTCTCCTGCCTCCAAGTTGTTGGGCTGGGCAGTGGAGGAGAATGAGTGTGACCCAGAGGGCACAGAGGACAAGGAGAAAGGCGGCCACGCTCAACCCTATGTCAACTCTACCAAGAATCAATTTCATCCCAAAGCGGAGGGTCATGCTGACTAGGGTTGGCTTCTGCAACGCTGCCTGAAACGCTTCCAAGTGAACTGGTAATGAAAATTAGGGTGCACACTGCAGTGATGGTGTCAACCCTATGTCAATATGCAGTGATGGTGTCAGAAAGGGGAAGGATAAGATTATATGTATACAGATCCTTTTTTATGTGCAGATACTGAAGGCCGGGTGCAATGGCTCATGCCTGTAATCCCAGCACTTTGGGAAGCCGAGGCGGGTGGATCGCTTGAACCCTGCAGTTTGAGACCAGAATGGGCCACATAGTGAGACTCCCATCTCTACAAAAAAAAAGAAAAAAAAATGTGTACATATATACAAAAAATTGGCTCGATGTGGCAGCATGTACCAGCTGCTTGGGAAACTGTAGTCCCAGCTACTTGGGAGGCTGAGGTGGGAGAATCACTTGAGCCTGGGAAGTCGAGGCCACAGTGAGCTGTGATCACGCCACTGCACTCCAGCCTGGGTGACAGGAGTGAGACCCTGTCTCAGAAAAAAAAAAAAAAAAAGGACACATTAACTTTTAGAAAGAAAACAAATTAATTTAAAAATAGGGCTGATGAGACCACTGAAGGCCTCAAGGTCTATGCTGATGAGGGTGGTGGAGGGGTCAGAGGGAAAGTCTGGCATGAACCAAGATCACAAGCTAGGAAGAGGACACTCTGATGAAGGAATCATACTTTCTGCCCAAAAAGAACCTGGCCTCGTGATCCTCCTCTCCTATGATCACCCACCCATTCATTCGTTTATTTTATTTTTTTGAGACAGGGTCTCCCTCTGTCACCCAGGCTGGAGTGCAGCGGCGGATCTCGGCTCACTGCAACTTCCGCCTCCCAGGTTCAAGCAGTTCTCCTTCTTCAGCCTCCTGATTTGCTGGGATTACAGGCACCCTCCACGACGCCTGGCTAATTTTTGTATTTTTAGTAGAAATGGGGTTTCACCATATTGGTCAGGCTGGTTTCGAACTCCAACCAGCCTGGCGGGTGGAACTCAGGTGATCCACCCGCCTCGGCCTCCAGAAGTGTTGGGATCACAGGCGTGAGCCACCGCGCCCAGACTCATTCATTTATTTACTGGTTAAAAATTATTTACTGAGCACCCACCCCCCACCAGTCACTGGGTTAGATTTGATCTCTGAGGTCCCTTTTGATTGGAAACATAAAAAATTCTTGAAGTAAAATTTGTCCTTCTCCCATGGTAACTTGGGTCACTTTACCAGACAGCTTAGAGATCGGCAGGTAACAGCCTACCAGGTCAGGAACTACCTAATACACCAGGCAGCAGGAACCAGTCTCAGCCGGCAGCCCTGGGCTGGACTGTTTGGGGGGAAACAGGTGAGTGGTTTATTCCTGAGACTTAGTACAGCGAACCTGAAGAAGGGGTGAGGGATAGAATAGGAGGCTGTTATCCTCAATTCAGGTCACCAGGACCCCTGGTGGATTAAAGGCATGTCTGCGCCCACACTCTGACCTAAGGCAGGGAGTGAGGGCTTGAGTGCAAGGTCTTAGCAGAAGGCTCTCACAGTCCTGACATTTTCTGCCTACTGTGCTCAAGAGCAAAGGGAAATTCCGAGGCCGACTGAGGAGAGCTGTACAGAGTGTGTACCTGGCTTACCAAAGGCAGAAAGGGTTAGGATTAGGTTCAAATTCCAGGTCTGCCTCTGCCCACTTGTAACTTTAGTGTGTGCCTTAACCTCTCCAAGCTTTAGTTTTCTCACCTGTAAGTAGGACAAAATCACCCCTGCCTTACCGGACGACGGTGAGCCTGTAAAGGAGGGGAAAGCAGAACAAAGTCCGAGCCCACTGCCTAGCCCGTCACGAGCTCTGTTCCCCTTCTTTCCTGACACACGATCATGTGAGGTGGGGAGCTCGTGGACCTGATACAGCGTCGGTGCCACCCAGCCCCAAACGGGAACTTGGGGCGCAGCGGCGGGCGGGCGGACTTTCACGACCATCCCCTAACCCCCGTCCGGGCCTCACGCCTCGGTCCCCGGGCCGCCTCCACCCTCGCCCCGCACTCCACCAGGCAGCAGAAGGGCCCGTTCAGGCCTCGCGCGCTACCGTACCGGAAAGTGTCTTCGATTTCATTGATTGTTGTATCCTTCTCCACCACCAGGAAATTGGGGTGGCGGTTCTTGTTAAGCTCCCCTATGCCGCCCAGCAGGAAACCAGTCACCGTGTCCTCGTCTCCGATGACTGCGATGAGCTTCCCCCTCCCCGCCATCCCCGCTGCCGGGCAGAGCTCACCCGAGAGCACCAAAAGCCGCCGAAGCCCCGCCTCCGCCGTACGGCTCCCCGTCGGCCCCACCCCCCTTCGGGCATGCGCAGTTCTCCGAGCCGCATTCCGGGACATGCGCATGAACAGCAACACGGCCTCCATGTGAATACGCCTGCGCCATAAAGACAGGCCCGAAGCAGGGGACTACGATTCCCAGAAGGCTGCGCGGCACCACCTCCTTCGCGGGCATTCATTCGTTCATTGACTCTTTCCTTGGTTCATTCGTTCAACAAGCGATTTGAACCTGGCGCTGTTTAAACGCCGAGATCCCAGAGAAGAGACGCAGTTACTGATCTCATCGGCAGGGTCTGGGTCTTTATCGTGTATGTGTGTACCTATGACACATATTTAACAAGTAATACGCATTTGTTCAATTAAAGGAATGCAGAAGTTAGTGATGATACTGTCTAGTGAGATGGAAAGTCAAGGGAATAGGCGACTACAGAGCTGTGTGTTAATGGTTAGAATGTGAAAAGTATATGGAAGCACACATCCATGGTAACTAACCCATGGAGAGAGGGGGCATCCAAAGAACCCTTCCCCAAGAAACTTGCTTCAGATCTAAGCTGAGACCTGAAGGACCTGCAGGATGAAGGGGATAGAAGTGAGGACAAGACGGTGTTCTAGGCAGAGGAAGAGCATATGCAAAGGCGTACTGACTAGAGAGCGTAGGGCCTTCAAGGAAAGTTAAAGAATTGGTAAGGCCAGGCATGGTGGCTCATGCCACGCCTATAATCCCAGCACTTTGGGAGTGCTTCCCTGATGGAGGAGGATTGCTTGAGCTCAGGAGTTGGAGACCAGCCTGGGCAACACAGTGAGACCCTGTCTCTGCAAAAAATTTTAAAAATTAGCCAGGTAGGCCAGGTGCGGTGGCTCACTCCTGTAATCCCAGCACTTTGGGAGGCCAAGGCAGGTGGATCACCTGAGGTCAGGAGTTTGAGACCAGCCTGGCCAACATGGCAAAAACCTGTCTCTATTAAAAATACAAAAAATTAGTTGGGCATGGTTGTGGGCACCTGTAGTCCCAGCTACTCGAGAGGCTGAGGCAGGAGAATTGCTTGAACCTGGGAAGTGGAGACTGCAGTGAGCCGAGATTGTGCCATTGCACTCCAACCTGGGCGACAGAGCGAGACTCTGTCTCAAAAAAAAAAAAAAAAAAATTAGCCAGGTGTGGTGGCGCACACTTATAGTTCCAGGTACTCGAGAGGCTGAGGCAGCAGGGCTTGCTCAGGAGTTCAAGGTTACAGTGAGCTATGATCAGGGCACTGCACTTGAGCCTGAGCAGCAGAACGAGACCCTGTCTGAAAAAAAAAAAAAAAAAAAAGGGATCTGCAGGCCAGGTACGGTGACTCACGCCTGTAATCCCAGCACTTTGGGAGGCCGAGGCAGATGGATCACCTGAGGTCAGGAGTTTGAGACCAGTCTGGCCAACATGGTGAAATCCTGTCTCCACTAAAAGTACAAAAAACATTAGCCCAATGAGGTGGTGTGTGCCTACAGTCCCAGGTACTTGGGAGGCTGAGGCAGGACAATTGCTTGAACCCGGGCAAGGGAGGTTGTGGTGAGCTGAGATGGCGCCACTGCACTCCAGCCTGGGTGACAGAGCGAGACTCTGTTTAAAAAAAAAAAAAAGGATCTGGAAGTTATCCTGAGGACAGAGTTATCCTGAAGCCGCTGAGGGTTTTCAAGTAAGAGAGTGCTATCACCAAACTTACGTTTTAGAGCTGTCACTCACTGTGACTGTGCTGTGAGCGGAGGCGAAATTGAGGGAGGAAAAACCAGATTGGGAGGCCATTGTGAGAGATAATGGTGGCCAGAACTCAGGTGGTGATAAATGGGAAACACAGAGAAGTAGGTAGAGCCGAGAGATATTTAGATATTTAGGACAAAACTGATTTCAGAGTGGCGTGTTTGGGGAGTGAGGTAAAAGAGAGACCTGGGTGACTTCCAGGTTTCTGGCCTGTACAGCACATGAACGGGAGTAACACTCCCGGGAAAGTGACCTCTGTGAGATGAGCAGGCTGAAGGGGAAGGGGCCGCTCTTTCCTCCTCCCTTTTAATAAACCAGCACTCCTGGTGTCTGGCATGGGGTTTGTGAGTTTGGAGTGCTTGTGAGTTTGGAGTGCAAGTGGTCTGGTCTGGCAATTGTATGTGTGATAAGCTTGGGATTTGGGCACGCCTGGGTTTCAATCTGTACCCCACTACTTAGAGGTATGGTTTCAGACTCATCACTGAAATTCCCAGGGCCTTGGTTTCTTCAGATGGTAGTAGCCCCACCTCATAGGGCTGTTATGAGGATTAATGAGGGAGGGCCTTTAAGGCTTAGCACCCAGGGCCACACTGGCTGGCTGGAAGTGGGCAGGCTGGAGGTCTGTGAGCTTATCAGCCACACACAGGTGGAGGCAGCTGAAGCTGAGGGGGAAATTAGCACATCTAGGGGTGAGAGTGAGGGGGGCAGAGAGTGAGGAGGGGTGTGTGGGAAGAGGGAGGAAGCACAGAGGCTGGTGAGAGGTGAGAGAGGTGGGGAGGTCAGGGATTAGGAGTTGGGGCCTCGTGGGTTTTTCTGCCAGGCCCACCACCGTGTGCTGAAATGCCCAGGTGGGTCTAGATTGTGGGATCAGGTGAATGAAAGGCGTTTTCCCTGCTCCAGCTACTCAGCTGCTCATTTATTCACTCATACCCATTCACTCACTCATTCACACCCAGGGCCAGGGAGCTCCATCTGGTGGGGGGCCGTGGATACATGGCCACAGCTCAGGGTGGTAACTGCAGCTAGAGATGTGTCCCAGGGCAGTTTGGGAGCTGGGGGCACTGATCCAGGAGGGGTAGGGAGGGGTCCAGGAAACTTCCTGTTGGCCAGGAAGATGAAGAGGGTGGGGAGGCAAGGGTGTTTCCGGGAAGGGGCCCAAATTCAGCATGGGTGCCCAGTTAACTAGTGGTGAAGGGAGGTTGGAGGTGGAGGGTACAATGGGGAGTGGGCTTGCTGCCCAACTCATACGGCTGCGGAGGCTGCTGTCTGAACCTGGGGGGCCTTGGAGACCTTGTGAGGAAGAAACTTTACTCTGGAGCAGGAGGGAGTCACGGAGGGCCCTAAACCAGAGAGGGGTATACTCTCTTTAAAGTGACCCCCCTCAAGCTGCAGCATGGAGAGGAGGTTGGAGGGAGCTGACCAGGGCAGGGCTGGGGCAGGAGTTCAGGAGGGAAGCCCTGTGCAAGCTCAGTGCTGGAAACGGGCATGAAACAGGCCAAGTTGATTCAGTACCAGACTCGGAGGAAGGTGCTGAGTCTGCAGGTGGTTCTGTCTGCCTGCTGGTTGAGGAATATTCCTGTTTGAGTCAGTGCTCACTGTTTTAAAGTCTTAATTTGAAAAACATCCTTGAGGTCAGGCTGAACTGAAATTGGCCTCCCAGGGGTCCTGGGGCAGTACTGTAGAACACAGTATCCACACCCTGTACTGTCCACGAACCCTCCCGCTGGGACCCCTTCCCACATCCCCGAGCCCCCGCCCCCAGTTCTTTCAGGCACTCTGCCAACATCCCAGACCTCACTTCTGCCCCAGGACCTTCCCCTCGACCTGGGTCAATCTTCCAGGGGACAGCCAGGCTGCCTCTGCCTACCCAGGGCCCAGTTTCTCGTGTGGCAGGCCAGAGGGCAGCCAGCCACAGAGAGCACACCCGCAAGGAACAGCCAAGCCTCTGCGACAGCCGCACTTTATTTGGAGTTTTCCACCTAAGCAGCTCCCAGCTGAGCTGCATGACATGTGCAAAGTCCCCTAGAAAGCTGGGCCTCGCAGTGTGTAAAAAAGGCCCCCCATGGGGCAGAGCCGTGCAACCATTTTAAAAAAAGAGACAGTGAGAGAGAAGTCCGGCCCCCTGGGAGGCTGGCTTGGGCAGAATGCACATCGCTCTGGCCGGTCCATGTGCCAGGCCACTCCTGCTGATTCAGGGGCTGTTTTCTTCTCTGATTGTGCTTTCCTTTCCAAGTCCTTAAAAGTCTGGGGTTGAAGCTACCAGAGGGACCAGACCAAGTCCTCAGGGACAGGGGGGTGGCTGGCCGGCGGTGCAGATTGAGGGTGACCTCACACACAGACACCCACAACACAATGCCCTCCCACTGCTCAGCCCTGCCAGAAAACTCAGGGCTTCCCTGGCCTCGAAGCCCACTTGTCAGCCCCTCATGTCCCAGCCTCTGCCCCTGAGCCTGGCCCCAGTCTGTGAGTTAGCATATCACGTTCCCGGGGAGGGACACTGTCCTAACACAGACAAGGTCCTCCAACCCCCGGGGCGCAGTGGGGTGAGGAGGCTGTGCCTTCACTTCACCCCCAAGGCAGGTGTTTGTAGTGTCTGATTCTGTGCGTGTCTGGGTGTGGCACGTGTGTGTGTGTGTGTGTGTGTGTAATATGTGTTTGGCTGGAGGTGGGGGCTGAGGCTGGGGAGGCACTTTTGGCATTCAAGGGACCTTGACTTTGAAGGGGCTTCCAGGGACACTTTCGTCGCCCCACTTGACGATGAGGATGTAGTCCCCTTTCTCCTTGACGGTGTAGGTGACATTGTACACCCGGTTCCCCATGTGCTTCACGTACACCTCCTCACAGGGGGTCTTGGGGCCGTGCACGCCCACCATCATCATGTTGGTGCCTGGAGAGGGAGGCAGAGGGACAGGCTCACACCAGGGAGTCCCCTACTGTGACCCACACCCTGCTCCCTGACGGCCTCTTGCTCACACCCTGGGAGACACCCTCCCCCCCGCCACCTGCCTGCTTTGCTGCAGTCCACGGTGAAGGAGTTCTTCTGGCCTACGAAGGCCTGGGACAGCCCAGGGCCCCGAGTCACCACCTTGCTGGCATCTGAGGAGAACTTGGGGATGGAGCTGTAGCTGGAGCCCCGGCTTGAGGAAGACTTGGTCACAGTCTCCACCAGAACGGTGGATGTTTCGTGAAGGCTGTGGCCTCCGGACAGCCTCGGACCTGAGGGGCGGGTGGAGGGGGCACAAACCTGGTCAGGAGGGCTTCCTGTTCTTCCCCAGGCAGGGGACCCTCGGCCAGCATTGCCACCCTGTGGGACTCACTGCCTGCATTCGTGGCTCCCCTCAAATTCCTCCAAGGGCCACTCTAGGAGCACAGCCTCATTCCCAGCCAGGGCCCTGAGCTGCCAGCTCCAACTGGTGCTCCACCCCAGGGCTGGGGCCTCAGATGCTGTGACCTTCACCCTTGCAGGCTTTGGGAACTCAGGCTAACTCACAGGGTTAGAGTCACTTTACAAAGGAACACCCACCCAACGCATCCTACAGACAGCCTCAAGAGGGGAGCTTGCTCAATACTGACTGTGTCTTCTTGGAGCCGAGGAATATGGGAAGCCAGGAGGGGAGAAAGTGATGCTAGAGCCTGAGGAGCCAGCGCAGGCCAGAGCTGAAGGAGTGAGGGGCCGCGATGGAGAGGAAGAATGGGACTTTTACACCATCATGCCTGACTCCACAGAATGTGTGCTGTGTAGAGCCAGGCCCACCTCTAGCCCTGGTAAACTGACCATGGTGTCTGGGGTCAGACTATGGTCTGGATGTGCGTGGCCACCGGAGCCCTCCAGGCTGGGCTGGGCTGCAGGTTGGATGGACCTCCCTGAAGCCAGCACTCACCAGTGACCTTGGCCTTGAAAGGGCTGCCCACGATGTGCTGGGGGCCACCGTACTTGATGGCAATGAGGTAGTTGCCAGGGGCCATGGGAGTGTAAGTGACCACGTGGCCCTCAGGACACTCCCGACAGTCCAGCTGCACCTTGGAGGGGCCATCAATGGTGACAGACAAGGCCCCCGAGCCGGCGTTCAGGGTGTTCACGATGAACTCTGATGACACACCTAGAGGCCAGAGGTAGCAAGGCTGAGGGCAGGAAGGGCTTGTGGCCCAAGAGGGGCTAGGCTCCAGTTCCCTGGGCAGCCTCTGTGGGGACTCCTGGCTCAGGAAGCAGGGCTCCTGCCTCTGGAGCAAGGCAGCACCAGACTAGTGGCCAAGTACCCCTAGAAGTCACCCTGTTCCCCAGCTCCAGGCACTCACCAGTAGTGCCTCCCTCGAGCCCAGGACCATAGGCTGACACCAAGCCTGGGTCCCCAGCCTGGCTCTGCTCCCCAACGCGGATCTTGAAGGGACTTCCAGGGATGTGGGCACCATTGAACTTGACATCAATGGAGTGGACGCCATTCTCGTGGGGGATGAAGCGGATGGTATGCTTGTCTGTGGATAGAGGGTTGGTGGCTTACCCTCCATCCTTCCCCTCCCCTTCTTAGAAGGCCCCAGCCCAGCAGGGGGTTGGCAGGGGCAGGGCCAGCTCACCACTGTCTAGCTCAGAGACGTAGCACTCCTCCACAGCCCCCGAGGGTGTGTGCACCCGGGCATCAATCACGCCCCGTGCGCCGTTCAGCTGCACAGCAAAGGACGCCGGCTGGTTCACCTTGAGCCCTGTCTCCTGCAAAGGCCAAGGAGGATGCTCAGACTGCTGGGAGACCAGGGCTGGAGCACTCTTCTCTGAAGCCCCACATGGTGCTCACCGTAAGCCCAGCACAAAGGCTGCCACCACCCTACGCCCAGCCTGGCCCCTGCCTGCCAGACCAGCCTGGGAGCAGGAGGAGCCAGGGTCTGGTATGCAACCCTATACGTGCACCTGCTATCCTAGCTGTGCTTGGTGTGTGGGCGATGAGAGATGATGTACCCTGTCCTGGCTGAGGAAGGAAGGGCCCCACTCTGTGTGAAGCAGGCCGAGAGCAGAGAGCAAGTGCCTGATGGGCTGTGTGGGCTGGTGGTGCCAGAGAGCTCTGAGGTAGGAAGCTGAGTTTGGCTGGACTGGCCTGGGAAAGCTTCCTGGAGGAGGTGGACCAACAGGGAGGACCCAGAAGAAGCACAGAAGGGCTCTGGGGGAGGGATTGGAGCCTGCATTGGGGAACCCGGTTCAGGAGTGGAAGGAGGAGATGCACAAGGACCCTGGATGGGCTAACGTGACCACCCTGAGGGGCAGCCAGGAGGCGCGCGGGATAAGGAGCTGGGGTGAGGCCTATTCTATGCCCCTTATGCACAAGCTCCTTTACAGTGTGTCCCCTGGACACCTGGCCCCCTGGTTTGCCTGTTTCAGTGTGACTTGCTGAGAGCCTTCCTTGCACATGTCCGCTATGACAGAAGGAAAGGAAGACACCACATCTCTAGAAGTCAGCAGCAAGAGAAAGCAAGCCAGGCTCCCATCGGCCTGGAGAGGACGCAGCCCAGGCTCTGCAGGCCATAGGCATTCCCTTTAGAGGAGCCTCTCACACCCTCTCTGCAAACTGGTTTACTCTTAGTTTGTATAGATTTTATACTCTCATTCTTATAAATGTTGGCATCTAGCATTCTTAGAACAGGAGAAGGTGGAACAAACTAACAAGAAATGGCAGGTGGCAGTAGGACAGGCAAACCCACCCTGAGAAAAGCAGAATGAGGCGTGGCATGCCTGAGTGTAGGGGCTAGCCCACAGGGTCGGAGCCCACCGTCCCCAAGGGCCCTGCCTTGTGCCTTACGGGAAGGGACTTCTAACTGGCCCTTCCAAGGTCACTGCTAAATCCCTGGCCCCATGGACCTGCTGTCCTCAACTCTTACCCATCTCTCAGATAGCAGAAACCCTCCACCCCCACCCTGGGCACAAACCTGGAGGCTGGTGACGGTGAGACGGCGAGCGTCATCCGAGAGGGAGGCCACAGGCACCACAAAGGGACTGTCCGGGATGTGCTCATCATTGAACTTGATGGAGACCTCATAGTCACCTGGGGAGAGAGACCAGTCAGCATAGGTTCCGGGATGGAGGTTGGCAGGGTGGGAGCCTCCCCACTCTGGCTTTATCCCAGGATAGACTCCGTGGTCAGCACTCAGACCTGGAGACAGACACATGTTTCCGAGGGTGTGGGGTAGAGGGAGATGGGGGCCCCGGGGAGGGGAGTTCTGTGGCCCCAAGCATCTCCTGCCTCTCCAGTGAGCAGAAACCCAGTCTGGAAGGTCAGGCAGGCCCAGCCCCACTGCCAGTGTGGACGCCCACCTGGTTCCTGGACAACATAGGAGACGCCGCAGGAGCCATCTTTGCGATCCTCAAATGCAATCTCCGCCTTGCTAGGACCCTCCACAGCAATGGACAGGCCCCCAGCACCGGCCTCCCGGGTCCAGATGCTGAACTCGGCTGGGGACAGGCAAGGTAGGGGACTTCAGCATCAGTGCCCCTCACATTGGCTGTCCTGACTTCATCCCCACTCCTGGCCATCTGCCCCTTACCTGGCACGCCGGCCACACCTCGCTCCAGCCCTGTGCCTCCGGCCCGCACCTTGTGGGCCCCGCCTTCACCTAGCGGCCCCACAGTGAACTGAAAGGGGCTGCCGGGCACGTGCTGGCCACGGTACTTGACAGCGACCGTATGGGGCCCCATCTCCTGGGGCACAAAGCGCACACTGTAGGCGCTGTCCTCGCCCTCGACGATCTCCGCGGCTTCCATCTTGCCCGATGGGCTGGTCACCTGTGCAGTCATGTCCTGAGAGCTGGCCTCGCCTGCAGGGTTTGGGGGATGTCAGGGCAACACTGGGATTCCTCCTAGCTCTGGCCCTTCCCTCCCCATCAGTTAAACCTCCTCTGCTCAGACCCGCCTGGCCTTCGGGACCAATCTGCCAGCACCAAGCCTGGTCAGCAGCACCCTCCCATCCCACTGTTAAGACCCAGCCGGCCCAGTGCACGGTGCTCACCCTCCTGCTGCCGGGTGATGCTGCCGAAGGAGCCCAGGCGCTCCCGGCCCAGGAAGTCCCCAAACACAGCAGGGAAGGGGTCCCCGCCGACCTGGGTGGACTCCTCCACCCGCACCTCGCGCTTTGTCTCCCCGCCCCGCGTCTTGCTGATTTCCGTGCGCTCCGTGCGGGTGTAGGTGTGGCTGCTGCGTGTGAAGGTGCGCGTCAGGCGCTCCTGGGCAGACACCATCTGGAACCAGTTCCCTGTGTGGTTAAGGGAGCCAGGGTGAGGGAGGGAAGCGAGGGGTAAGGAAGCAGGGTGGAGACCCGACAGGTGGTCTCTGGCCCAGGCCAGTCCTCTCCCACCACTCGCCCCACCCAGGCTCCTCCAGGCTTCTACCTGGGATCTTGAGGTTGAGGTCACAGGTGCTGCCAATGGTGGCGATGGAAGGCGCCTGTCTCCGCCGGGTAATGCTTTCCTTCATGCGGCCCTCGCCGGTCACCTTCACAGTGAAGGGGCTTCCTGAAGTGGGGGGACAAAGGGTGGGTCAGGAACCTCAGACCCCCGGCCTCCTGGTCTCCCTGTCTCTCGCCACCCGACCTCTGCCCAGAGCCTTACCAGGCACGTGCTTGTCAGCAAACTTGATGTTGATGATATAGGTGCCGGGCTCGGTGGGGCAGTAGGTGACTTTGCATGTCCCGTCCTCCATGTCCTCACAGTTGATGTCCACCTTGCTTGGGCCTTCAATACTCAGCCCCAAGCCCCCATACCCTGGGGGAAAGCAAGGAACACATCTCCCTCAGTCCTAGGCTGGCCAAGCCACAGTGCTCTCCTCTCCCCCGACTGCTGGCTGCACCCAGAATGGGCCCGGATGTGTGTAGTGATCACTAACAAAAGTGGCTCAGCGGGAGGAGAGGCGGTGCCACGGGCCAGGCGGTCTGGAAATTTCCCTAAGGTAAGCCTCTTGGATTCCAGTGAGCAAGAGAGGGACAGAAACTCAGGACAGCTAACCTTTCTCTTCAAAGGGAGAGAACTGATGCAGGGCCATTTACTTCCCCCAATGGGCCGCAGAATGCGAATCCTGACACAGACTGGCCAGGAAGTTTTCGAGAGGAGAGTGCAGCCAAGGGGGTGCTGGGCAGGACAGAAGGACAAGTGCCTGTGGGAGGCACCCGCTGGAATGGGGGTCTCTGGGGCAGGAGGTACCTGCATTGCGAGTATCCACGATGAACTCTGCCACCTGGAACGTGTGTCCCTCAGAAAGGCCCTTGCCCCAGACCCGCACCTTGCTGGCGTCCCCGATCTCAGATGGCCCCACCAGGATCTTGAAGGGGCTGTTGGTGACGTGCTTGCCACTCTTGCGCACGCTCACCACATGCTCCCCCACCTCCTTGGGAGTGAAGGAGATCCCTGTGGAAAGGAAGTGTTAGGCAGAGCATCCTGTGGGCCCCCACCCCTGAGGTCTCCGTGAGGCCCCACGCTCACCGATGTGCCGGTTGGGCAGGCGCTTCAGCAGACAGGGCTCCTCGTTGCCCGAGGGGGCACGGATGCTGGCGGTTAGCTGGCTCAGATCACTCTCGGTGATCTTCAGCGACACATCCGTGGAGGTACCCACGTTCAGCTGTGAGGTCCTCATGGAGTCATCGCCTGGTGGGGGAGTTGGGGCATCAGACTGCTGTGACTCCAGACAGGCCCTGCCCTCAAAGGGCTCAGGAATCCTCCTGGGCAGACCCTGCTGGACTCAACAGACATGGGGGGCCACTCCCAGGTGCACAGAGGCCCAAGGCCTGGAAAGCCCAGTCTGCACTCACATGTGAGCTGCCAGAGACTAAGAGGGGCCTGTACCCCAATTCCACTGTGGGTGCCTCAGTCCTTGTGGACTAAATCCCTAAAGAAAGCCTGCTGGCGGAGGCTGAGGCAGGAGAATGGCGTAAACCCGGGAGGCGGAGCTTGCAGTGAGCTGAGATCTGGCCACTGCACTCTAGCCCGGGCTACAGAGCAAGACTCCGTCTCAAAAAAAAAAAAAAAGAAAGCCTGCTGCGTTTTAACCCTGAGTCACATGGTGTGATAACAAAACACTAGACTGGACCGCACAGACCCCTTCCTCGCTGTGTGACTGTAATCACGTTGCTTGGCCTCTCTGGGACAGGGGTTCCTTATCCATCAAAAGGATTATCCATGCCCTAACTTCTTTTTTTTTTTTTTTTTTGCCCTAACTTCTTAAGAGTGACTTCAGGCTGGGCGCGGTGACTCACGCCTGTAATCCCAGCACTTTGGGAGGCCAAAGCGGGCGGATCACGAGGTCAGGAGATCGAGACCATCCTGGCTAACACAGTGAAACCCCGTTGCCACTAAAAATACAAAAAAATTAGCCGGGCGTGGTGGTAGGCACCTGTAGTCCCAGCTACTCAGGAGGCTGAGGCAGGAGAATGGCATGAACCCGGCAGGCGGAGGTTGCAGTGAGCCGAGATTGTGCCACTGCACTCCAATCTGGGTGACAGAGCGAGACTCCATCTCAAAAAACAAAAACAACAACAACAAAAGGTGACTTCAAAGACTAAATGAGGCAATGTGTTCTCAGGCACAGGAGTGGCTGACTGCTTCTTAGCTGCCGTGGAGAACACAGTGTTTTTACATTTTTCAAAATATGACCCCTTACAACTTGAAGGGCCTCTGCCTTAATGTCATGAGTGACTTGAACAGGCTGGGCTTGCACATCTGTGCAGTGTATGTGGTGTGTGTGTCTCATGGGCTGCACGTCCCCATACACCCGCCTCACCTGTGATCTTGGCGGTGAAGGGGCTCCCCGGGATGTGCTTGTCATCGAAGCGCACGATGATGCTGTAGTCTCCAGGTGCGGTCGGCAGGTAGGACACGGTGCAGGTGCCATCCTTGTTGTCCTTACAGGTGATCTCTGCCTTGGATGGGCCCTCCACGGCCAGCGACAGACCCCCTGTAGGTGGAGGTGTGGCCAAAATCAGAGGTCCTGCCCTCACCCCTGCCCCTGGCAAGTCCCCACCCCAGCCCCCAGCCTGCAGCTCCCTCACCTTCTCCAGCATCTTTGGTGACAATGGTGAAGGTGGCTGGCTTGTTGACCATGCCATGGCTCAGGCCTGGCCCATAGGCACTGACATGGCGGCTGTTGATGGCATCTACATAGAACTGCAAGGGGCTCCCTGGGGGAACAGGGAAAAAGGGGGCTGGGTCAGCGTCAGGGATTGTCTGAGCCTACCTTGGCCCCAGCACCTTCCAGCAGCCTCCCTGCCAACCCCCTCCGTCTGTGCCGTAGGGACCCGGCTCATGGAGGTCTGCTTCTCACCAGGGTATAAGCCTCCCTGGGACCTCGCCTGGTGTCTGCACACAGCAGGTGCTCAATAAATATTTGTTGAAAGCAGGAAGGCAGGACTGCAGCTGCTGCCTGCTCCTCTCACCCAAGCCCCAGCCCAGCCCAGCCCTCAACTCACCAGGGATGTGGTTGCCGTCATACTTGATCCCCATCTGGTGCAGGCCTTTCTCGGTGGGTGCGTACCTCACCGTGATGGTGCCGTCCTTGTTGTCGGTGATGTTGGGCCGCGCCGTCTTCCCTGAGGGCATCCGCACCTCTCCTGCAGGGCAGACACAGTTACATGGGGACCCTGATTTCCCCCACTGCAACCTCCCTGCTGTCCCAGGCCTGGTCCTGAGTGCTTCTGCTGCCACCTGAGAGGCCACGCACCAGGAGACAGCCTGTGGCAGTGGCCTGAGCCCTGAACTGGGGACAGATGGCTTGCACCTGAGTTCTGGCTCTGCCCAACTTGTTGTGTGACCCTGGATAGAGCTCACTTCCTCTCTCTGGGCCTTGGTTTTCATCTCTAAGACACGGGGCTGGACCTGGAAGAGAGTATCTCCCCTCAGCCCTCATGCCTGGGGGCCACAGGGCAGTACCTGTGAGCTCCCCTTTCTGCACCGCAAAGGGGATGACCAGGTTGAAGGGCCTCAGCATGGATTCCATTGGCTCCACAGGCACCACTGGCTCCTCTGTGGCCTGCAGCAGGTGAGAGGGAATAGTCAGTGACTGGGGAAGGCTCGGGAGTTTGGCTCATGCCATGACTGAAGCTGGAGAGTGAGGAAAGAACAAGGTAGTTAATGGTGAAACCAGTGTGGCAGGAGAGGTGCATCAGCTGCAAGAGAAGGAGTGCTGTGCCCAAGTGGGGTTCCATCTGCCCAGCCTGACTCCTGCCTGCTCCCCAAGAGGCCCCCAGACCATGTCCCTGCCCTGGCTGCAGAGGAGTAGAGAGAAGAAATGAAGGAAGGGGAAGAGGAGAAGGAGGACATCGCCTGGTGGGAAGCGCAGTACCCAGTGTGTGGGGCGGGCGCCAGGCCGGGGAGGAGCGTAGGACTGGCGCAGCTGTGGCACTTCAGAGGGCTCCTCCTCATGCGGCAGGGGGTCACACGCCTGGGGAGGCAAGGCATGGGGGCACAGGGTGTGGCAGCCTCACAGGCCTAGGGGCTGACTCAGAGAATGGTCCAGGAACCTGAAATGCTGGCTGATATATTGGGTGCTCGCCCCTCGGAGGGCTTCATCTTCCTGCAGGGAAGCCTCTGGGGAGATGGAGCTGGGGATGGTGGAGAACACAGTGGGTTCCTCCACAGAGAGCTGATAGCACTGGGCAGAGGGCAGGACCATGCTCTCCTCCCATTTCGGAGGGCTGTGGGGAAAGCTAAGGCTCCATCCAGGAGCACTCTGGCCCCAGGAGCCCTCAGAGAAGTGGGATTCCTTGGGGACAGTTATCAGGGATCCCTGCTGCTGCTAAAAGGGCCAGGCCGCCCTCCCCAGCCATCTAGTCTTGCTGTGGCTACAGAACTTACCAGTACATGGAAGGGGCTGTTCGGGATGTGCTCGCCCCCGAAGCGGATGGTGATGACGTACTTGCCCGGCTCGGGCGCTGTGTAGTAGATGTCAAAGGTACCATCGTGGTTCTCAACCACGTCCACATCGAGCTCTGCCCCATCCGGCGTGGACACCGTGCATGTCACCTTCCCCTCGCCGGCTGCCTTGGCATCCACTGTGATCACCGTCTCCTGCCCAATCTGGATTCGGGGGCCCAGGCAGGCACCTGCCATGTGGGAGATCCTGCTCAGGGCGCTGGAGGGCTGGAGCCAGCCCTCTCTGTTCCCACTACCCACCCCCTACCTCCAACCACCCTGGCCCACAGCAAGAAGAGGAGAGAAAGGGCACTCACCCAGGCCGTGGCCTCCAATGGACACTGGAAAGAGAGAACAGAGTGAGGCCAGGCGGTGCCCAGCGCGGGCTGGGGCATTGGGCAGGGATGAGGGAGGGGCCAGGGCTAGGGCATGTGTGCTCTCTGACCAGCGGAACCCTGGGGACCAGGCCAGGGCTGTGGAGGGGCTTTGAGGGGCTGGGTGGTGAGCAGGGCACAGGCAGCGGGTGGGCATCCACCTGTGACGAGGCACTTGCTGGCGTCCCCGGTGGGCAGAGCATGGATGCGGAAGGGTGAGTAGGGGATCTCATCGCCGCCATACTTGATGGTGATGGTGTACCGGCCGCTCATGTCTGGCAGGTAGGACACAGTGTACGTGCCATCCCCATTGTCCCGGATGTTGGCCTTCTTGGGTTTACCCTCGGGGTCCTGAGGGAGAAGCAGAGGTCAAGGCCCGCCTGTGCCTGGAGCATGACCTGGGGGGTGGGCTGCGCAGAGACTCACCAGGATCTGGACCGTGAGCAACCCCTCGCCCGCGTCCCTTGCGTCGATGGTGAACTCCACAGGCAGACTGGCAGGGATCCCAGAGGCATTGAGGCCTGGGCCGCTGGCCCGCACCTTGCTGGCATCATGAGCTGGAAGGACCTTGATCTTGAAAGGGCTTGAGGAGCAGAAGAGACAAACAGTTGGCTGGGGGGCATGGACGGGGCGGAGGGGTGATCTCATCTTCAGCCAGAGTCCTCCCCATAGACATACAGGAAGGGGGACTGTGGGGCAGGCAGGAGAGGCCAGTTCCCAGAAGCCGATGACATTCCGAGTCTGGGGGCGGGGGCACTCTGGGACTCCCTTGACAGACCCAGGGCACTTCTCCATTCCCCAGGAAGGTGCTGTAGGAGGGTCCAGGAGGAGGCCCTGGCCCAGGCCTCCTGCACTTTTCCTAAGGCGCTAGTTTTGCTGTAAAAGCTCCTGGGGCAGGATAGCCTCAGGGCAGAGAGCCCTGGGGAACAGCAGGATGGGGCAGTGAGACTGGACGAGGCTGACAGCTGGGAGGGGCTCTCCCGGGGACCCCAGCAGTGACCCTGCAGTGCCGCCCTAGCAGGAGCACCCCCAGAGCTCAGTCATAGCACAGGAGCCCAGTGCTGGTCCTCACCTGCGTGGCACCTCCTGGTCCGCATACTTGACAGCTACCGTGTAGGGCCCATCAGTGGCTGGGGTGTAGTGGACAGTGTGGGTGCCATCTCCATTGTCCCGCACCTCCACAGGCTCGGCCACACCTGGGCAAGGTGCGCAGGGTCAGCAGAGCCTCCGGGCATCCTGCCCCACCTCCTTCCTCCCTGCCCCAGCCATTCTATACCTGTGGGGCCCAGCACAGCCACCTGCAGGGGTGCCCGGCCAGCTTGACTGCAGTCCACTGTGAAGGTCTGGGGGACCCGGGCCCTGACACCAGCCCCCAGCCCTGGCCCCGAGCACTTCACCTTTCCAGGGTCCACCACATCCTTCACCGGCACCCGGAATGGGCTCCCTGTGAGGAGAAGGACATCAGACCCTGCCACCAGCCCTGATGGGTCCCCCTGATGCTGAGGAGCCTTGGAGGAGGAGGCCTTCCCTGCCTTTGAAATGCCCATAGGGAAGCCAGACCAACATGGGAAAATGCCTAGGAACTTGCTAAGAAAACACACACAAGAATAAATGAACTTGACTGAGGCTGGGCAAATCTCACTCATGTGGGTCCCAGGCCTGGAAGAGAAGGCCTTCCTAAATTAATAAACTGAAAATAAAATGTTTTTAAAAATGAAATGTATTTCTGACACTGTGTCTGAAATAATAAAAAGATGGGAAATTAGATAAGGGAAAATACTTCCAATTTCAGCAGTCCCAAGTCATGCAATATTTGAAAACATAACCTGTCCAGGCAGCTGGGCCTGCAGAAGGCAAGGGGAATTCTGCAGACGATGCGGGCAAGAAGGCCCAAGGCTGGCCTGAGCCACCAAGAGGAGTGGGCGGTGTCTGAGTTTCCAGACACACACTGAGCAGTGGACCTGCACAGCCGACGTCTCGAGCTCCAGGCAAGGGGCTAGGAGGCCAGAGCGTGTTCCTGGGATTGACTGGGGGGCTGTCGCATCAACCCTCACTGCCTGCCTCCTCCACGTCCTCCCTCTGGCTGGGCTCCAGCCCCGACCTGCTCTTGGCTATCCTCTCTATGAATGTTCTCATCTAACTTCCTTCCAGTTTCCCCCTTGTGGGGTGAGCATCCTGCATCCTCCCTTGTCTTCCCTGAGGCCCCGACCACTCTCTCTGCACACCTGGGATGGGCCGCCCCCCGAAGGTGATGTTGACGTCATAGTCTCCAGGGGTGAAGGGGATGTACTCCACAGTGCAGCTACCATCCTTGTTGTCCTTGCAGGACATCTTGGCTTCCGAGGGACCCTCGATGGCTAGGCCAAGGCCCCCGGTGCCGGCTCCCCTGAGAGATGACACCCCCCCATCAGCTTCATAAGACCAGTGAGTGAAGATGAGGGAGTAGCTGAATGGGGGGACAGGGAGGAAAGAGGGCAGGCCGCTGGGGACCCAGCTGAGGAGAAATGAGCCAGGGGCTGATCTGGAGTCCTGTCGGGGGGTCTGCTCCTGCCTCACCCCAGAGAGAGGATGGGGTGGGGCTGAGGTACAGACAGAGGGACGAGCAAGGAGGGCCAGGGGCTGGGAAAGGGTGGTCACAGGTTTAGGCTAGCAAATGGGGAGGATACCTGGTCTCCACAGTGAAGCGGTTGGCCTTGTTAACCAAGCCACCCTCCAGGCCTGGCCCGAAGGCCCGGACGCGGGTGGGATCACAGCCCTCGGTGACACCCACTCGGAAGGGGCTCTTGGGCACAGCGACCTCATCATACAGGACCTCCACCAAATGCACGCCTGGAAGCCAGCCACAGGGGCATCAATCAGGGAGTGTGCACCCCCACCACCCCTCCTGCCCCGAGCGCAATATCATCAGAGGCCGGCCCTGCCCGCTCGCCCGGCCCTCCACCGGCCCTCACCCTCCTCGTAGGCGGTGTACTGTACTCGGTAGGTGCCGTCCCCATTGTCTGTCACATAAGTGTCTGTCTTGGCCCCCGAGGGGTTGAGCACGCGAGCCGTCACGTGGTTGCCGCCTGTGGCTGTTAAGGATCTTGCATCCACAGTGAACTCAGTGGTCACCTCCCGCAGGACACCTGGAGCCCAGGGGTGGCATGCTCAGCAGGGGTGGGGGCAGCCTTCACACAGATGCTCCCTCTCCTCTCCCCCTCCTCTCCCTCTCCTCTCCTTCTCCTCTTCCCCTCCTCCCCCCTCCTCTCCCACTCCCCAACTCCCAGGCTGCTCCTCTGATCAGAGGCTGGGCCCCCTACCCTCCCCTGCACCTCCGTGAGCTCCAGCCTCTGCCTTCACTCCCTTCTCCATGTAGTGACATTCTCTGTTCACATGAGTCACCCACCAGGCTGTGGGCCTGGGTCTTGCATCCCTCTGCCGTGCCCCATGCCTGGCCAGGGTCTGGCCCCGGCAGATGGCCCATTCCCACTTACTGTCTCCTGACTCTTGTCATCCTCTACCCCAGAGCTTTCCCCCGCCCCCCTCCAGAGCAGAGTTGCAGCTTTTTGCATCAGAGCACCCCTTAAGCACATGAAAGAAGAGACCTCTCCAGGAAAACGCCCAGAGGCAGGTGCAGTTTTGCCACAAGAGCGGAGGCCAGTCTCCACTCCCAGTCTTCCCCTCCACTCCTTCTCTGGGGCTTCTGGGCCAGTAGGGACTTTAGGGCTGCCCTGAGAGCCCTCCCTTCATGCCAGGTGGCTCCGCCAGCCCTCAGCTCTGCTTCCCTCCCTCCCACTGACTATCCGGCTCCTGCACCTGCCACTTGACCTCACTTGGCTCCTCCTGACCACTCACCATGTGGCTCAACACCAGGCCCTGAGACCTTGACGCCACTGGTATCGACCGCAGGCTGCACATGGACGCGGGTGGGGAATTTGGGCACCGGATGCCCGCCATATTTGATGGTAATGGTGTAGGTGCCGGGGAAGGCAGGGCTGTAGGTGATGTGGTAGGTGCCATCCGCATTATTGTGAATCAGCACCTCGGCCTTGACCCCGGCATCCGACAGGATCTCAATGGTCAGCTCTGCCTCGCCTGCCTCTGAGCAGTCCACAGTGAAGGTGGCTGCCTCACCGGCCTTGCCGCGCTCCAGGCCCGGCCCACTGGCCCGCACCTTGCTTGGGTCAAACACGGGCCGGATGGTAGCTTTGAAGGGCGAGCCAGGGATGTGGGCTTCGGCAAACAGGATGTTGATGGTGTACTCGCCAGGCTCCGTGGGCAGGTAGCTGACAGCACATGAGCCATCACCATTGTCCTGGCACTCGATCTTGGCCTCGCAGGGGCCCTCCACGGTCAGCCCCAGGCCACCTGTGCCAGCCCCCTTGGTGTCGATGGAGAATGGTGCGGGGGTGCCTACCAGTCCACCCTTGAGACCGGGGCCGTAAGCACAGACCTAGGGGAAGAGGCAGGTGTGTGGGTTCCCTGCACCCGGCCTTCCCATCCCAGCCTTCATGGCCCCCACCTAACTCATCACCTCCAACTGTGGCTGCTATTGCAGACTGAGTGCTTATAACAATTCCAGGTGATGACATGGAGGCAGAGAGATGAAGCAATTTCCCCAGGTAGTGGACCTGGGATTCAAGCCCAGGTCTGACTCTAAGGCCAGGCTCTTAATAGCTAAGTTGTCTCCAAGGAAGGTGGTGGGGTGGGGCTGGTCTCAGTCCCACGTTCTTGGCTGTGCCCACTCCAGGCACATAAGTCCCTCTGGCCTCTGCCCGCTATGACTCTTCCAGCTTCCCGACAAGTCCCCAACTCCCAGCCCCAACCAGCTCCTATCTCCTCACCTTGGAGGGATCAGGGGGCAGGACACCCTCCACAGCAAAGGGGCTGCCAGGCACTGGGTGACCATCGTAGGTGATGTCCACCTTGTAGGGCCCCTCCTCCGGGGGCATGTAGCGCACAGCCTGGGCTTCCGCTCCGCCGCCTGGCTCCAGCTTGCAGGGGATGGGCCGGCGAGAGGGCGAAGTCATCCGCACATCCAGTTGGCCTTGACCGCCAGCCCCTCGTGTGTTCACAGAGAATGCTTGTTCCTGTCCCACAGCCACCTCTGCGTGGAGGACAAGTGACACCATGAGGAGACTCCGGTCCACCCCACCCGAACACCCCTCACTCCCAGGGTGGCTCTTGCCCCACTTACTGCTATTGAGGCCCTGAACTTTGATTTTGCTGAGGTCCAGCGGGGGTGCCACATTCACCACAAAGGGGCTCTTGGGGACAGGGTCCCCGCCGTAGGTCACTGTCACTGCCATGTTGCCCTGTTGGGTACAATGGTAGGTCAGAACTGGGTATAAGGCACGGTCCTGCAACATCCTGGTGGTGAATATGGGCTCTGAAGCTCAGATCCACCACAAGAGTGAGGGCAGGAGGCAGCGAAGGCATGGAGGATCCAGAACTGGTCCCATGGGACTGGAGGAGGGAGACCCAGAGCTCCGACAGTCCAGTCAGGCGGGGGCATGGGAGGGGCAGAGCGCACCTGCTGGACAGCGGTGTACTTGACAGTGTAGGAATAGTCATGGTTGTCTATGATCTCAAAGTCCCGCACAGCCTCGCCCTTGGCTGTCCCTGCAAACTGCACATCCAACTTGGCCTTGCCGGCTCCCTTGGTCAGCACCGTGAAGTGGGTGGGCTTCCCAACTTCCACACCTGAGGAGCCACCCAGAGATGTGGTGAGGGCCTGGTAGCCACTTAACCCCAACCTCGAGCCAGGCCCAGCCCCTGCCCAGACACTCACCTGTGCGATTCAGCCCAGGGCCCTCGGCCTTGACTTTGCTGGCATCGTGGGATGGGTCCACCTTGATGTGGAAGGGGCTGGCGGGGATCTCCTGGATGTGGAGGAGGCTCAGTCAAGGCTCTCGAGGGGAACACACCCCTGCTGTTGGGCTAGATGTGGCTCAGGACACACCCAGGGGACCCAGCATAGACAGGGGCAGCCTCCAAAAGAGCCCCCTTTGCTTCCTCTGAGGCACCCTGCCTCACACAGGTAGCGCTCCACCATGTCTGTGGAATCATCCCTCCCTGTCCCGTGACAGCATCTCCAGCTGCCTTCTAGAGCTGGGAGGTACCAGGAGCTTGGGTACCTGGTTGGCAAACAGCACCATGATGGTGTAGCGGCCCGCCCCCGGTGGCGTGTACTTGACGGTGAAGGTGTCATTGTCATTCTTGATGATGTCGAAGTCGATGTCAGCCTCTGCAGGGCCCACCACGCCGGGGGCGCACTTGATGCCAATGCTCACGTCACCTGCAGAGAGGCGGGCACCGCTGTGAGTCAGGCTCAGCCCCCCAACCCGACTCACCCCTGCCCCCCTCCCAGACCCGCCCCTTCTGGCTGGGCGCACCTTGCCCTGCCTCGCTGCAGTCCACGGTGAAGTAGGTGGGCTCGTTGGCCTTGAGGCCCGTCTTCTCCACGCCGGGGCCGTACACTTTCACCCGCTCGGGGTGGCTGCCCTCGCCCACGTTCACCTGCAGGAGGGGTCACAGCTCAGCGCGGTGACCTCCCTCAAGGCTCATCCTCCTGCCCAGCGCACCCAGCCTAGCCTCAGTGGCACCAGCCCAAGCCTCAGTCCCAGCCTGAGCCCAGGGACAACAGGGACTCTAGCGAGGCGCCCACCCTCCCTCAAGGACCTCTGGTGGTGGGCACGGGGTAGGCTGGGAGGACGCACCCGGAAGGGGCTCTTGGGCACGTTTACACCTCCCCAGGAGATGATGATGGTGTGCTTAATGGGCTTGGTGGGCACGTAGGAGCAGCGGAAGGTGCCATCGCCGTTGGGGATCACCTTGATGTCGATGGGACAGCCGTCCGCGTCCTGTGGGCATCACCCAAGCAAAGTTCATAGCTGTGGCCTCTGCAGAGCGCCCTCTGCTGGCCACAGGTGAACCCAGCGCCTCCTTTCCCACTGCCAACGCGCAGGCACTCCCACCCCCACACCAGTCACTGAGGCCACCAGAGCCCAGGGCCACATGCTCTGGTGGCCAGAGCCCACCCTTGGAGCCTGGAGGCCTGGCTCAAGGCCATCTGTATGGCTTGCTCTCCCAGCCTAGGTTTCCTCAACTCTGAAATGTGTTGGACAGGAAGAGTGTGGACTAAATTTATGTTCCTAAAACTGAATCATGAGCCGTTCAAAGAAGAATCACCCTCTTAGATTCTCAAGACTATGTTCATTAACTTCTAGGGGTCAATGGACACCAGTCTGAGAAACCTTGTCTTATTCAATGAAACAATCTTTCAATTACAAATTAGCACAAAAATGACTCTTTGGTAAAATACATTTTTAGGTTATCATCATTAAGAAAACACAAAATTTGGCCCGCCGTGGTGGCTCACGCCTGTAATCCCAGCACTCTGGGAGGCCGAGGCAGGCGGATCATAAGGTCAGGAGATCGAGACCATCCTGGTCTCTACTAAAAAACACACAAAAAATTAGCCGGGCGTGGTGGCGGGCACCTGTAATCCCAGCTACTTGGGTGGCTGAGGCAGGAGAATGGCATGAACCCAGGGGGCGGAGCTTGCAGTGAGTGTTGTTCCTGGGCAACAGAGCAAGACTCCATCTCAAAAAAAAAAAAAGAAAAGAAAACACAAAATTTAAAATTTTCCATTGTACTGATGGGCCCATGAGTATCAGTCCTGCCTGATCTTCTGTGATGTTGTCATTTCCTGCCGGGAGGTCTCTGCCTCTGGCCTGGCCCTGCCTTCCAGGGTCCCTGCCATAGGTAGTAAGGGCAGCAGAGACTGGATAATGACCTACCTGGGCATAGAGCTTCAGGTCTCCCTTGCCAGCTGCACGGGCATCAATGGTGAACTCAGCGGGCTTGTCCACGATGCAGCCTGTAGGCTCCAGGCCAGGCCCAAAGGCCTTCACCTGTGTGGAGGGAAGAAGGCTGGGTTGGGGACGGGAGGAGAACCAGCTTGCCCCACCCCGGGGTCAGGTGTGTGGAATCTGGGACCATACCTTATCTGGGAAGCAGTCAGGTGGGGCGGGCAAGATGTGGGCAATGAAGGGTGAGTCTCGGATGTCCTCGTCGTCACAGATGACGTGCACAGCGTACTCCCCAGGCTCCGTAGGCCAGTACCGCACATCGCAGGAGCCATCCCCCTTGTCATCACATTCGATCTTGGCTTGTGAGGGCCCCTCGATGGAGAAGCCTGGGGCGAGGTCAGGGAGGGTCAGAGGGTCCAGCATCAGGCAAGACCCTTCCATCCCCCAGTTCCCCTCTGGCCGCCTCATGTCCCATCTCCCTGCTCACCCCAGCACTCCCCAGCATGCTCACTGCACCCATTACCCACAGTGCCCCCTGCTGCCCTCCCCCACAGCACTCCCTCCTCCTGCCCCTCAGCCACTTACCCAGTGTCCCCACCTCGGTGCCAATGGCTTCCACCACAAAGTCAGCTGACTTGCCCACCTGGCCAGTCTCCAAACCAGGACCCCAGGCCCGGACCTTTTGCACTCCTGCCTCTGGGCTCACCTGTACCTCAAAGGGGCTGAGCAGAGAGGGAGCTGGTGTCTACTCCAGGAAGTGACCCCCGAGGTCCCCCTCCATCTCCCCTCAAACTCCCCCGCAGCCCACTGCCCTTCATCCCTCCCTGTGATGTCCTAGACAGGACAGCATGGGGGGCGCAAGGTACTTACCTGCGAGGGATGGCATAGCCGCCCCACGTGATGGTCACCACATACTTCCCAGGCACTACCGGGTAGTACTCGCACTCGAACACACCGTCCCCAGCCTCCCGCACCTTCACTGGCTCCTCTGTGCCCTCTGAGGAGAGGGAGGCAAGGTGTGGGGATAGAAGGCAGATCAATAGCCTTGAAGTCCCAGCTCCTCAATCCCCTCAAGGAGCCATGGGGACCCCGACCCAGCCTGAGGGCAGTGCTCTAGTGAGCAGTGCTGCAACTCAGGGCAGGGACCACTTGTCATCCCTGTACATAACACCCCATAGAGCACTTAGGGTAGAGAGAATCATTCCTGGCTTGAGACCAAGAAACTGAGGCAGAGAGGAGACAATGTGCCTGAGATTCTGGGGTGCCTCTGGTCACTGTGGAGCTGTGGTGCGGGCTGTCACTGCCCTCTGGGAGTCAGAACCACTGGCCATACTTCCCTCCTGATCCCCCAGCCTCACCCTCACGACCCTGGGCTCTGGCACTCACTTGGCCCCTTGACTGTGACCTTGAGCTCCCCGCTGCCGGCACCCTTGGTAAACACCTTGAAGTCAGCCACCTCTTTCACACGAACACCCTTGGGCTGCAGGCCTCGCCCAGAGGCGCGGCAGGCATTGGGGTTACAGGCTAGAGAAGAAACAGAAAGGAGGTTGGGGGTGCTGAGGAGCCTTGGACTACTAGCCCCCACCTCCCTGTGCACAGTGCTTCTAACCCCTCCCAGGCACAGGCAGTGGCCCACAGCGCTGCTCTGGAGCCCTTTGTGCCCCCAACACAACTGGGGCTGCTGGGCTGGAGCTGGTACAGGCCCCAGATCAGGCAGGTTACAAGAAAGCTTCCGAGCCAGTGCCACTGGGGAAATGCATGGCAGAGCCTGGGCTGAGGGTGGGCTCAGAGAGACAGGGAAGTCCCCTTTACCCACCCCCAGGCCATCCATCTAGAGCCCTCTGGGCCTCTCAGAGCACCAAAGCAACCTTAGGATCTAAGTCATGCCACAAAACATCCAGCAATGCCACGGAACAAGAGCTACTTCATAGAACTCGAAGCCTGCCATAGAACACAGGCAACTTATGAACATCAGCCTACCACAGACCGTGGCCAGTGGCAATGAGCCCAGGCCTTGCCATGTAACACAGGCAAAGGAATAGGAATCTCAGCCTGCCACAGAATCCAGAAAATGGCATGGAACCCACAGGTGCTACAGGCAACGACACATATTCCAGGACTACCATGACCACAGGCAATGGCACTGCCCAAGGGGTACCACAGAACACAGGCAGAGCTCAGAGCCCAGATTTCATCACAGAAATCACCAGGCAAGTGGCAAAGACACTAGACCTGCCACAGAACACAGACAATGGCATGGGACCTGGGGCCTGCCACAGGATGCCATGGAAGTGGGGCGATTCCACACTGCCCGGGCCAGGCCACACAGCGCAGGTGAGGCCAGTCAGCTACGGCCATGCCTGGCCCCGCCTCCACTGGAAAGCATTAACGTGGCACCACTCTCTTGGCCTGGTGGACGATGGGCACTGAGTGTAGGGAGAGAACAAGTGGGGCAGTCACCACCCGAGGGCCTGGTGTGAGGACAGTGCTCCCCAGATATGCCCCCACCCGTACGGCCCCGTCACTTCCGCTCAGCCCTCCCAGTGTGGCACGTGTTCTGGGACCCTCCACTGTGGCCTCCCAGCCCTGCTCTCAGGGACTCCAGCCACCTTGGGGGTGGGGCAGAGGACTCAGGGAGGGGGTCTCTGCAGAGCCCGGCCCCAGCTCTTCCTCTTGCCCCTTGCAAACCTCAGCCAGCCGTGCCCCTCTGCACCATGGAGTTAGTGCTTCATGTCCCCCCAGTCCTCAGGACTAGAACTTGGTGGCAATTCTCTGCATCCTGGCTTTGGTGAGGGCTACCGAGGGGAGCGGTGAAGGGCCCTTACCTTCTGACACGTGGACAGGGAAGGGACTGCGGGTGATGGGGGCACCCGCAAAGGCCACATGTACGGTGTGTGGCCCCTCCATGACAGGTCTGTATGTGCAGCGGAACGTGCTGTCACCCTTGTCCTCCAGGGCGACCTCCACTGTGTCCCGCCGGCCCTGTGGGTCCACGATCACCACAGCAACATCGCCAGTGCCGGCCCCTGCCAAAAACAGAGGCTGTCAGCACCCACTCTGGACACACAGCTGCCCCAGTGCCTTCACCCTGAGGCTGCCCCCCCTCTGGCTGGCATCCCTGCCCCAGCCCCACCTCCCACAGCCCCACACGGTCAGGGGCTTTCCGCCTGCACCCCACTGGTGCCCGTCCTACCCGCAGTGTAGATGTCAAAGTAGGTGGGTTTGTTGGCCACATTGCCCACAGGTTCCAGGCCAGGACCACGGGCTGACACCTTGTTGGCATCTCCCAGGGCCATGCCCACGTTCACCTCAAAGGGACTGCGTTCAATGTTCTGGCCAGCAAAGAGCACGGTCACCTAGGGGTCAGAGGTCAAGGGTTAGCTTCTAGGGGAGAGCAGTCCTGAGGGGGGCAGAGGGGCACAGCCACACCAAGGAGGGTGAGAGGAGGGCAGCTGGGGCTCTGGGCAGGGGTGAAGTGCAGGCTGAGAGAGGGGTGCATGCAGCCAGAGCCAAGGATGTGAAGAGCAGGGCAGGCAGGGGGGCCTAGAGGGAGATACCTTGTGTAACCCAGCGACCTTGGGCACATAGGAGACAGCGTAGGTGCGGTCTTTGTCATTGTTGGGAACCACCTTGGCCTATTGGGAAGGAAAAAGATTGGAAGCCTCTCCGATGACCATAGTCTCTCCTGACCACATAACACCTTATGCACCCCAGCCCCACTTAGCCCCCACGGTGACACCTTCCCCAGACTGCACAGCACAGTGTGTGGCTCTAGCAGTCACCTCCGGGCCATTCCTGTTGTTGGCCCCACGCTCTCTGGTTCCAATCCCAAGCGAATCCCTCTTCCCCAGCGGCCTCTGCATACCTCCTCGGTGTGGCCTTCGGGGTCTTCGATGTAGACCAGCACCTCGCCCACGCCTGCGTCCACCGTCTGCACGGTGAAGTGGGCAGGCTGCAGCACTGTGTTGCCCTGTGGCTCGATGCCTGCGGGGTAGGAGCAGAGCCCAGGTTACTCAGGGAGAGCCGACATGTGCCCAGCGGCCCAGGAGGGCTGCCAGGGGCTCACACGTACCAGGCCCATAGGCGATGGCTTTCTTGGGGTTCAGCTGCTTGGATCGAACAGGGGCGCCGGGTTTGAGCTTGGCCTTGGGGAACTGGGACAGATATGTCATAACAGAATGCTCATCCACGTTGGGGTCCACGATCTCCTCAGGGGCAATGACCTGCGATGGAAGGGAGTGATGTCACATGGCGTCCTCTTTTTCCCAGCAGCCCCAGTCTCCCCCTGCACCCTGCTCAGGTAACCTTAGAGAACCAACCTCTGCCCCTGCCCCCTGTCCCCCGCCGCCCCATCTGTGCAGGTACCTGGGGCACCCCAAGCCAGTCGTCGGCCTGCTGCATGGCCTCTCGGGCGTTCTCCACGGGCTGGTTGGGATCCCAGGCCTCCCAGTCGGGGCAGAGACCTGGAGAGGTGATGGAGGGAGACAATGGTGAGGGGCAGCCAGCTGGCCAGGATGCAGGGCATTTGTTCACCCAACACCCTCAGAGGCTGTGGCTTCACACCCCTTCCCACCAGCTCTAGGCCTTGACCAGCCAGGTTCCTGTTGATCCCATCAGCTGCGAGGCCCCTCACCATGTAGGAGCACGACAGCCCTCCCCACCACCAACAATGAGGCCTTTCTGCCCTCGCTGACGCAGCCTGGCACCAGCCCTGCTGGCCAGCCTCCTGCCTGCCCAGGCCCCAGCTCAGACCTTGAGCCCCAAACCCTGGGAGGGTGTCCCCTCTCAGATACCTCTCGCCTCATTCAGCTTTCTCAGGGGTGGGCAGAGGAGGTCAGAGTGCTTGTCCCACATACGCCCCTGACCCATTCCTAGAAGGCTTCCTCACAGCTGTCCTGAAGCCCTAGATCTCCAAACACTTTCCATACCGGTCTTAGGGGATAAGATTCCCTATTCCTTCTAACTGCTCACTTGCGGAAACTGAGGCATTAAAGGGCCTGTGGGGAGAGAATGACTTCTCCTTTGCCATCCTCAGGAGCCCCGCCCTCCTAACAAGAGGGATGCTGAGGCAGCCCCAGATCACTCCTGTGAAGGCTGGAGGTGAGGGGGCACTTGGTTCAGGCCAGAACTGGAGGAGGAGGATGGCACACCGTTTCGGGGAGGGGGCTGGCTCAAGGCTGGAATCCATGACTGGCTGGAACAGCTGAGCTCACTGCTGGCAGCCACACCAGTTATGGGCCATGGCTCAGCAGCTGGGAATGCTTCCCAGGAGGCTGTGCCCCCGCCTCCCACCCCCTGCTCCCCGGCTGACCCCAGGGTGGAGGAGGATTCTCCCAAGGGGCTGTGACTCCAGGAGAAAATCTATCTTTTCAGGAGGTGAGGGGCAGAAAGGGAGCTGTCCATGGGGTATGCTTTAGCCAGTGATGCCTCAGTTTTTCATGGCTCCTGAGCTGCCCCCACTTGACCAGGCCAGGACCTACATGGAGAAGGGGCAAGGCTGGGTCACCTGCCACCAGGCAGTGCCCCACTGGCCTCATCCCACATCATCCTGAGCCTCAACCCCTTCTCAAAGCCATCCCAGGGTCTCCCAGAGAAAACCCTTCTCTGGATCTAACTCCTGGTCTTGCTACAAGTCCCGGTCACCACACTGCCTCTCTCTCAGCTCGGCAGGAATAGCGCCTCGTGGGGCAGGGAGTCCAGGCCCTAGGCTCTAGGTGGTTCTGCCATGGACAAGCTGTGTGATCTTGGATAAGTCACCAGCCCTCTCTGGGCCATGGTGTCCTTGTCTGTAAAATAAGGGGTTTTAAACCTCTCCCTGCCTCTGTGGAATCTGGCACACTCATCAGGTAGGGCCTGCTGCCAACCAGCAGACAGTCTCAGCTGAAGGAGGACAAACCCTGCAGGGGATCCTGCCCCCCAGGCCCCAGGGTGTGCATTCTGACAACCATGTGCCTTGGCAGCCCCAGCTTGTCCCCTCTGTCTTTGGGAGCTAAGGGCTCCATGCTGTGCTTGCTGGCCCACTCACCAGGGGCACAGTTGTCCACCAGGGCACCCAGAGCTTTGCCATCCTGCCAGTCACGGTTGAAGTTGGTGATGGGCAGCTGGGGCACCTTGTTCTGGATCCAGCCGAGCAGTCGCTGCTTGGGTGTCTGTTTGCGGGCGTCCTCATCATCTTCATCCTCCCACATGGGCATGGAGATGGAGTAGTGCAGGATCAGCGTCCAGATCAGGCCAAGGATCAGCTTCAGGTTCCCATCCACGATGGCCTTGCTGTCTGCAGAGGGGAGGGCACAGACAGGCTCAGGGGCGCCCCACCCTCCACTGCCCCAGAGCACCCTCCCTCACCTGCGCAGCTCCTCGGGCCAGAGCCCTGGGGTCAGGCCTCTAGTCTCTGCCTACCTGACCCTCTCCCTCCTGCAAGGCCCCACTCAGATGCCAAGTCCTTTATGAGGCCCTTTCGGTCAGAAGGCTGCTTCTCTGTGTTCCTGTGGTTCCGGAAGGTACCCTCACCTCAGCTACAGCCAGTGAGTCTGCCTCCTGTTTATGTAATTACTTGGTTTCTGTCTGGCCTTGTGGGATTGTAAGGCTCCCAGGGCAGAGCCTTTTTGTTTTGTTAACAGTTCTACTGAGCTATGATTGACATAGAGCAAACTGCACATGCTAGATAATGAAGTTTGAGAAGCTTTGACACTATGGATATCTCACGAAGCCGTCACCACAGATCGAGAATAACGAAGGTACCATCCATCACTCCCCAAAGTTTCCTTGCACACACCCCTTTGTGAGCCCTCCCTCCTGCCACCCTCGTCCTTCCATTCCAAGCAACAACTGATCTGCTCTCTGTCACGACAGATTACTCTGTATTTCCTAGAGTGTTATATAAATGGCATCACACAGTATATACTCTTTTTTTTTGGTCTAGTTTCTTTCATTCTAGACACTAGGTTTTATCTTTCTACAATGAAGGTCTTAAACATAGTAAGGTCTCAATAAATATTAGTTGAATGAATGAATATTTTAAGAACTGAAATTGGAGCGGAGTAGGACGAGTTTCCACTCACACTCTACCCTGAATGCCACAAAGGGCTTTAGAAACCAAGGGGTTCCGATAGTGGGGCAGGGGTGGGTGGGTGGGGTCCAGTACATTCTTGGTTAAGTCTTGAAAGTCATGTTGTCAAAGGCTAGGGGCCAGAGGGACTCCAGCCTCAGGAGCTGACACACTCCACCCATCACCTCCTTTGAGCCAGAACTGGTTCCTCAAGATTTGGGGGGGCCTAGATCCCACTTAACAATCAGAAAGAAATATCCAGAAGCCTCGGGCGGCCTAGCACATAGACAGATCTTTGGAATTCAGCTTACTTGTAAAGGGCAATGAAGTTCTGAAATCTATCAGCTTCCCAAAGCACTGCTTTCAGGAGGCTGGAAGCGGGTGGAGGACTCAGTCTTGTTTACTGATGTTGCCCGAGAGATGGGAGAGGGTGGAGCGGAGGCTTCCCTTTACACATCTTCTCCCCTCCACCCTTCCCCACATCTTGGGGAGAGTGTTAGGAGACCAAGAGCCTGGGAAATCCAGGGCATCCCCTGCCTCACTCCCACCTGCCATGGGAGGGGTGCCTCAGTCTCCCTGTCCGTCTGGCTGGGGCTCTGGCCTCCTGGGCTCCCCCACCCTGTCACTGATTCATCCTTCCTTCCCCAGCAGCTCCCCAGCCCGCCCCCTTCCCCTGGCTCCACTGCAGCACAATGGTTTGGCAGCTTTCAGATTCCATGACACACTCACTCCCTGCCTCCCGGTGCTTTCTCTCAAACACACAGGCTCCAACACTTTCACACAGTCTGGATGCCCCAGTGCCCCCAGTCTCTCACAACCCCGACAGACTCCAAAGCTCACATGCCCAGAAGTACTTCTTGCAAACTGGAGCCAGACCCCTGGGCAGGAAGCCTTGAGGTTGCAGGGGTTGGAGGGGGTGTGTATATGGGGAGGGTGGTCATTCATACTTGCTGGAGAGGGAGGTTTCTCCCCAGCAACTGGCCCTGGGCCAGACAGCGAGTGGTCCAGGCTTGGGGCAGGAGAAGGGCAGTGGGGCCCCAAGTCCCACTCTGGAAGCAATGGCCTCCCTCTCCCTCCTCCCTCTCGGAGGCCAGGCAGAGGAAAGGAGCTCAGCGCCACCAGGGCCCACCAAACCACTTCTCCATCTGCCTAGGGATACCCCCAAAGGAGTGGGAGGAGCCAGACAGCTAGTCGAGGCCACCCCAGGCCTCAAATGGAGGGGGAGGAGAGGGCTGGGCCTAGGGAGGTGCTGGGACAGCTGCTGCCCCCTCCAGCCCCTCCCTTGGTTGTTGGCTCCAGGAGAAGGAATAGCAACTGGGGAACAGCTGCGGGACAGAGCTGCCTCATAGGCCTCTTTGTTAGGGGATGAGGGGCGATGGGGGCCCAGGACAAGGTGGTGGGGATATGAAGGGCACAGCTCCTTTAGCCTGGGCTCAGTGCCCCTTCTTCAGGTGGACTTGGATCCCAACTGCTACTCCAGACCCCGACTTCCCTTCTAGAAAGAGAAGTGGGGAGTCTTTCTGACACCCCCTGAGGTGCCCAGACTCTCGATTTCAGTGCTGAGACAATACTCAGAAGGAAGCCCCGTGGATCGCCCCTTCCCACCACTAAATGGAGTAGGGGAGCGAGCAGAAGCAGGATGCCCCCTCCTCATGGGCAGCCCCTTTGGACCTCTGCCGGTCGCTGCCAGTGTCCCCTCCCCTCCAGCCTCAGCCTGGGGCCGGCAGCTGAATTGCTGACAGCTTATCTCATCAGCGCAAGTGAGCCACTTGGCCCAAATGAGGACTGCCTCCCCTTCCTCCCAGCGGGAACCAGGGAGCTTCCCTCCCACCCTCAAACCAGCTTTTGCTTCTTCCCCTCAGCTCTAAGCTGGCCCCTCCTCCGCAGAGCCAAGGGGGCTGGAGCCAGGCACCGCCACGGGGGAGGGGAGAGGTGTGCTCAAGAAGGACGAGGCCTGGAGAGGGGCCGGGAGCCCCCGCAGACTGGAAGGGAGGGGAAGGCTGAGCGGTTTCCTACATGTCTTGCTGAGGCCTCCGGCTCTTCCCTGAGACCCCACCTGGGACAGTCAGTCCTGCCTTTCAAACCCCAGTCTGCTGAGGATGCCGGCCCAGGACTGACTCCTCTTTGACCCCTCAGCCTCCATCACGTAGCCCTCAGCCTCACTACACACTCCAGGCCCCCTCCCCCACCCCCTGCCCTCAGCCTTGTCCTTCTGGAAAGCTCAGAGACATCTGCTGTGTCACGGAGGCAGGGCTATTTCCAGGCCAGGCCAGGCGGGTGGGGTGGGGGGGCAGTATATGGGCAGGAGGGGGTAAGGGCTAGGGAGGGGACTGGATGGGGCAAAGGGCCCCGGGCTGACCTCAGCTGCTATATCAGGAGGCCTAGAGATCGCCCCAAGGGAGAGTGGGGCGGACAGAGAAATCTCAGGGAATATACAGTGTGGGGCCCACCTGGCCCGCCATGAAACTCCTCTCGTGGGTCCGTGGGGTGCACCGTCCAAGAACCCCATCCTGCAAATCCCAGCAAGGTTCTTAAGAGCTCTCCACAGGGGTGGGGGGGGTCTTCCCCAGGCCCCCCAGCCTCAGGGATGACTGCAGGACTCTGAGGGCAGGACAGCCTCCTGCCACTCCAAGCCCACCCTTGGCGTCTTTGCTCCCAAGACTGGAGTGCCTCCCCGCCCCCACCCTGCACTACACACCTTCCAAATCTGGTTACACTCAATGACTTCCTCCCTTCCACAGGCCTTCCCTCCCTCTCCCGCAGCCCAGACCGTTAGCTGCAGCCAATCCCGGGGTAGGGGGTGGGCTGGGGCAGGGCCTGGACTTGCGGAAGCCCCCTCCGCCGCAGGCTGAAGCAGGAGGAGGACAGTCAGGGGTTAAGTCTCCCCGCGCTCGCTCAGTGCCTTTTTAGGTTTCTGAGGCTGGGCCCTGCCTGTCCTGGCCCCCGGGCCTGAACCCAGCTGCTGAGCACATGCACGAAGAGGGCCTCCCGCGCCAGCTCCCCTCGGCCCCAGAGCCCGCAGACGCGGGCAGTTGTTGGGACCTGTCTTCAGCCCTCTCTCCTGGCCCGCGGAGGGGCTGTGAAGCTGGGGAGCCACTTGTTTTGTTGGGGGCCCCCAGTAATCAGTGACAGGCACAAGTTCTGTCCTCCCAAGTGTGGGCTAGGGTTGCCCGATGGAAGGAAAGGGGACAGCGAGCGGAGACGGGCGGTAGGAGTGTGCATGGCGAGGCGGCAGCTGGAAGGCACGCAAACCCTAAGGCCTGGACTCCCCGGGGCACCCAGGGAGTGCTCGCTGTCCCCAGAGGGATGTGCAGACAGTGCCCGTGGCCCGCGTCGGTGGGTGGGAGGGCCGGGGCCAGGGTCTTCTCTCTGTACCGGGGGGTGCCCTCTGCCCTGTCTCTCAGATCCTCGAGCGCCCACCCCGCACCTGTGTCCCCTGCCCCATGGGATGACCCTATCCCTGACGCGCCCGTGCCCTCGCCCCCCGCACTGACCTATGGACACAAGCTTGATGTGCTCACGCTCCAGGAACTCGAGGGCCACGGACACGTTCTCCAGCTTCATTTGGCGAAAGTTGGGGCGCGGGTGGAACTTGCGGTACATGCGCTTCTGGCTGAGCACCTCGAGCAGCGCGATGAGCCGGAGCCCGTCGCTGAGGTCGCGCTGCAGGTCGGTCAGGCGCTTGCCCACGCACTTGAGGTGCTCATTGCACCAGCGCGTGAATGTGTTCTGCTGGATCTTCTTCCACGGCGCGTCCTCCGCCAGGTCCTTCTCCGTGGACGGCATCTCGTCCGTCTCGTCGCCCAGGCCGAGGCCGGCGTCTGAGTAGCCGCTGTTGTTCATCATGCTGGCGCGGGCTGGGGGTGCGGCCGGGGCTAGGGCCGGGGTTGGGGCTGTCGGGGGCTGTAGGGCGCTGTCGGGGCGCGACCAGGGAACTCGCTGCGCTGCGCTCCTCTCCAACTTCTCTCGCGCCGGGGCTGGCGGGGCTCGGCGGGGCTCAGCTGGCCTCCTAGGTTCTCGGCCGCTCTCTGGCTCTCTCTCCCTCTGGGGGCGGAGCGGTGCTCGGGAAGTGCGGGCTGGGCCGGGGCGGGGGGTTTAAGAAGCCCCCGGGCCGCCGCCCCCCCGCCGCGCCCGCGGCCCCCGGGTCCACGTCAGAGCGCCGGCCTCCCAGGAATGCCGCCCGGCCAGCGGGTGGGGGCCGCGCCGCGCAGGACGCCCCGCCCCCGTCGCCCCTCCCCCGCGCCGCCCGAGCGGCGGGACAGGGTTGAGGGTGCCCACCCCCTGGGCCCCCGGTGCCGCCGCGCTGGAAGGTGGCGGGGAGGGCCGACAGTTCTCCATCCACACCCAACACACCAAACTGTCAGGAATGAAATATGCTCCCTCCACACCTCGCACGGGCCAAAGAGGTAAATGGGGAAACTGAGGCCAGCGATTAGGGCAAAACCCACTGATCTGGTGTTGACAGAATTTTCTAGACTAGTTGGTGGCAGGCTGTTGACGGGACCTGCGAGGGCTGGCTCCTAGCCCAGGGCATTGTCCACCTGTGGACAGGGAAGGGAAGTGTGTGTGCTTGTGCAGAGAGGGCCTGAGAGGAAGCAGGGACCTTGCCCAGGCCAATGAAGGAGAATCCTCCGGGGGGTGGGGGGGTGCCTCCCAGCCATTACTTGACTTTACAAATAGAAAAGCCTCATGTGGGGCCCAAATCCAGAGTTCCAGGAGTAAAACTGGGCCCCCTGCCCCTGACTCAGTGTCCCGGTCAGCAGCCCGTTTGGCCTCATCACCTCAGAATGAAGCTGAGCTCAGGAAAAGGGCACACAGTGACTCACACTGTGTGTCCCCCTCCCCCAAGTCTGACTCAACTGAGGTGGTAAGAGGGGAAGGAGAGACTCTTCCCCCATAGTGCCAGGGAGCCCCCTGGGCAACGTGCCCATTTGGGCCATGGGGCAGATCCTGCCAGGGAAAGGGTGGGTCAGCCAGGCTGAAACAGGGAGAGCCCCAGCCAGAGCAGCCAGAGGGAAATGTGACCAGGCAGGTGGGCAGGGCCAGGGTCAGAGTGGTCAGGGAGAGCCCAAGGGAGCCAGCTGGGATGCCCAGGCAAAGCTGTACTCAGGGCAAGCCAAAAGCTGGAGGCCTGGGGAATAGAACAGCAGGGAAACTGAGGCACCCAAACAGACCCTCTGGCCTGGGGTGAGGAGAAAGAGCTAGAGAACGTATTTATTTTTCTTTTCTTTTCTTTCTTTTTTTTTTTGAGATGGAGTTTCGCTCTCGTTACCCAGGCTGGAGTGCAATGGCATGATCTCTGCTCACCACAACCTCTGCCTCCCAGGTTCAAGCGATTCTCCTGCCTCAGCCTCCTGAGTAGCTGGAATTACAGGCATGCGCCACCACACCCAACTAATTTTGTATCTTTAGTAGAAACGGAGTTTCTCCATGTTGGTCAGGCTGGTCTAAAACTCGCAACCTCAGGTGATCCGCCCACCTCAGTCTCCCAAAGTCCTGGGATTACAGGCATGAGCCACCATGCCCAGTCTAGAGAACGTATTTCTATAAGGAGAAGATCCATTCTGCAACTCTGTAGCATACATGCAGCCATATCTCCCAGTTCCCCCTTTTTCAAGCCATGTGTCCTCAGCTTTCCCATCCTTCTAGACCCAGTTAGTCGAGTTGAGCTGGGTAGGAGGCCATATCTGAGCCTGAGAAGTTTCTTCAAGCCAGGGAAGGGTCTGGGCCCTTTTAGGTAAATCATTATATCTCATTCCTTTTCTACCCCTAGACCTGGCGTAAAAGACAAGATAGTGAGCATCTTTGGGGGCTCTTTCCCCCAAGGGCCAATGAGGGCACCCCCTGTTATGGAGCTGAGGAAAGTTTCAGGGTTCTGTGGGGGGCAATGCTTATGATGACAGGGGTCTATGAATAATTTCTTTCTCTTCTCATTGAATGAAATTGCCTGGTCCTTAGGTAGGGAGGGGGAGGAGTAGAGAAGGGACCAGAAAGAGCAAAAGGACCTGCTGTGCATGGCTGGGGGTGGGGGGAGCTCTAGGGACCCTGATAGTGACAGGCGAGGTATAAATAGCCTGGGCCCTGTGGCTCATGTTCTGTCGGCTGCCTGTGACGAGGTGCTCAGGAATTCCACTCTCCTGTTGGCAACCCCTTCTCTCTATCTCTAGAACTCTCATTCTCCCCAAGCCACCTTCAACTCTTGGCTAAATCCACCCGTCAGGCACCAGTGCTGTCCATACACTTGAGAGACTGAGCTCTGCTGTGGAGAGAGGCCCGGCTCCTAGGACACACAGCTGGGCCTCACAGGGGAACTGTGTATATACAAAGGCCGACTTCTGACAGCCAACCTGAGGTGCCAGGGGCTCAGGGTTCAGCAGTGCTGCCTCTGAAACCCTGGTGAGTAAACTGAGGCACAGATCTGAGAAAGGATGCATTCCTCTTTGAGCTGCTGGGGTGGAGAAAGGGTTAAGGTGAGTTTGCTTGGAGTTGACAGCCCCTTTACAGACCCTAATAGTCCACAGTCCTGTTTTGCAGGCATTATCTGAGGTCCCCCAGCCAACTGAGCGCCTCTGTTCAGGTGGGAGAGGCTGGAGAAAGCCAGGAAGAGGAGAAGGAACTCCCATTGTAGCTTCCCTTGCTTTCCCTCTGACTCATGAGCTTACTCCAGGGGAGGTCAGTGTGCGGGCTCCAGGGGAGGTCAGTGTGCGGGCCCCAGGGGATCAAGTGAATGGTTGGTAGAGGAGGGTGCAGAGTGCCAAGGGATGATTCCCGTCACCCCCCTCCCCAACCCCCGCAACTGTCCTCAGAAACCTGAGCCTGTTGCTCTCCAGGATAAATCGGGGCCTGACTCAGGCCCCAGCATCCAGTGACAATCAGCCTGACCCAGGCGCGGGCTGGTGACTCAGCCCTCAATATAGCCCATGAGCCCAGGCCCCCAGCCTGGCCAGCCAGGCTGGAACAGACCGTGCACAATGCTGGGCCCCGGCCTGCCAAGTAGGGCCCCCTCCCCAAGGAGCGCTGACATGCTCCTCCCTAAGCCAGGCAGGGGCACATAGGGGCTTACAAGGGGTTTCATCAGCTGAGTATCTGGGCAGTGCTGTTTGGGGCCACAGGCCGTTTATAGCCCCCTGACTCACCACCTGCTGACCTATCTCAGGAGACCAGGTTGCCTGGCTCTTCACCTGGTCCTGCCTCTGCCATCGAGGGGCTCTGCTCATCAGCCACCAATATTGGCCATATTTATCTTGGGCTGAGCTGAATCCAAGTGAGCGGGTACAATGAGCCATGTTTGAAAATACTGTTTTTCTGGAACCAGGGATATTTCCACAGTCACCTGTGATGATACTGGGCTGGCCAGGTCACAGCAGGCACTTTCAGTGATACTGATACTGACTGTGGCACTGACCCAGTTGCCAGGGACAGTGTGGTAGAGTGGAATGATCCATGGGCTGAATTCCAGACTCTTTACTTCTAGCTCTGTAACCTTGGGCAAGTAACGTAACTCTTTTGGGCCTGTTTTCTCATCTTTTTTTTTTTTTTTTAAAATGTGTGAAAATGGAAGGAAATCACAAGAAAGATGGTTAGCATGGTGCCTGGCATCTAATAGGTGATCCAAAACAGTTAGTTTGCTTCCTCTGATTATCTTAGAGACCAAGGGGTTCTGGTGAGAGAGGCCTTCCCCTGCAGCTCTGTGTCCACATCCCCGTGGGGACCACTGCCTGGATCTCCAGGTTGTTCCCCTCTCCCCTTCCCTGCAACCCAATATTCCCTCTGCCACAATCAGAAGTGGCAGTACCTGTCATCTTTAGAATCACCCACCCTGCCCCAAAAGCAGCTGGTCCTTGACAGGAGTGGCAGCGGGTGGCTACTCTACCTCTTGACCTGGAAAGGGAAACCAGAGAGGGCTGGGCTGCAGGCAGCTTGCAGAAAGGAGGCAGTTATGCAGAGGGCAGCAGTGGGGAGAGATGGAGGCTCCTGAAGGTGCTTTGAGTCCCTGGTTCTAGCGCACCTAGACCCAGGTGCACGCCTGCCTGTGGTTTCCAAGGCATACCCCTCCAGACTTAAGATCAATCCTTTTTTTTTTTTTTGGTATAAATTCAGAGGGTACAAGTGCAGTTTTGATACATGGATATATTGTTTAGTGTGAAGTCTGGGCTTCTAGTGTAACATCACCCAAATCATGTACATTGTACCCATTAAGTAATTTCTCATCCCTCCCCTCGCCCCACCCCCACCGCTTCAAAGTCTCCAATGTCCATCAGTTCACGTTCTATGTCCCTGTGTACACATTATACACATTTTTTAACTCTACTTTTTTTTTTTTTTTTTAAATAAGGAGTCTTGCTCTGTCACCCAGGCTGGAGTGCAGTGGCGTGATTTCGGCTCACTGCAACCTCCGCCTCCCAGGTTCAAGCAATTCTCCTGCCTCAGCCTCCCGAGTAGCTGGGATTACAGGCGCCTGCCACCATGCCCGGCTAATTTTTGTATTTTTAGTAGAGACAGGATTTCCCCATGTTGGCCAGGCTTGTCTTGAACTCCTGACCTTGTGATCCGCCCGCCTCGGCCTCTCAAAGTGCTGGGATTACAGGCGTGAGCCACCGCGCCCAACCTTAACTCCACTTATAAGTGAGAACATCCTACTGCGTTTTTTTAAGCTAGCTTAAATGAATGTTTCACATTCAGCAGGAAAGATTCCTCTTCAAAACACCTGGGTAACAGTGTATTATTAAGACAAGGAGACAGAAAGTCCAAACCAAATGAAGAGAATGGGATTCTAAAATGAACAGAGGGTCAGGTGCAGTGGCTCCCACCTGTAATCCCAGCACTTTGGGAGGCTGAGGCGGGCGATTCACTTGAGCTCAGGAGTTTAGACCAGCCTGGGCAACATGGCAAAACCTCATCTCTGCAAAAAATACAAAAATCAGCTGTGCGTGGTGGTGAGCGCCTGTAGTCCCAGCTACTCTGGAAGCTGAGGTGGGAGGATGGCTTGAGCCTGGAAGGTGGAGGTTGCAGTGAGCTGAAATTGCACCACTGCACTCCAGCCTGGGCAACAGAGTCAGACCCTGTCTCAATCAATCAATCAATGAAATGAACAGAGAAGGATATGTCCTAAAGGGAGGGGTTTTGTATTCTAAGCAAAAAGGTGGGAAAAGCAGGCCCACATTCCTGCCATTAGGCAGGCTCTAGGTTCAGGTCCCCTAGCTGGAGACCACCCTACTAGAACCTGACCTCTACCCTGGCTTGTAATTCCAGATTAAATCAGTGATCTTTAGTGTCTTAGTCCATTTGGGCTGCTGTAACAAAATACTATAGACTGGGTGGTTTATAAACAACAAGAATTTATTTCTTACAATTCTGGAGGCTGGGAAGTTCGAGATCAAGACGCCTGCAGATTCCATGTCTGGCGAGGGACCTGCTTCCTCATAGATGGCTGTAGTCTTTTTTTTTTTTTTGAGACGGAGTTTCACTCTTGTTGCCTAGGCTAGAGTGCAATGGCAAGATCTCAGCTCACCATAGCCTCTGCCTCCCGGGTTCAAGCGATTCTCCTGCCTCAGTCTCCCGAGTAGCTGGGATTACAGGCATGTGCCACCATGCCTGGCTAATTTTTTGTATTTTTAGTAGAGATGGGGTTTCTCCATGTTGGTCAGGCTGGTCTTGAACTCCTGACCTCAGGTGATCCACCCGCCTTGGTCTCCCAAAGTGCTAGGATTCCAGGCGTGAGCCACTGCGCCTGGCCTGGCTATAGTCTTAGTGTAAACTTACATGGCAGAAAGGGTGAGGGATCTCTCTGAAGTCTCTTTAATAAGGGCTCTGATCCCACTCCTGAGGGCTCTGGTCTCATGACCTAATCACCTCCCAAAGCCTCCCTCCTAATATTATCACCTTAGGGGTTAGGATTTCAACATATGAATTTGCAGAAACATGCGGACCATAGCTTTTGGCTGTAAGTCCTTTCCACCACTGATACCCATGTTCTTCAGTCAACTGGTGGCGGCAGTAAAGTGGGTAAACAGCAGTCTCACTACACTCAAAAACAAGCAGCCAGTGGCACCAGGTCAGTTGTGAAATAGTTTCTTTAGGTTACAACTGAGAGCATACAATCTAATGTAAGTGACTAGAGTGGTGCCTCTCAAATCTTACTGTGCATACAAACTAACTGGGCATCTCATTAGAAATGCAGATTCTGCATCAGCAGGTCTGGGTTGGGGCCTGAGATCTGCCTTTCAAATAAGCTCCTGGGCAATGCTGATGCTGCTGATCTATGGGTCGCATGGAGTAGCAAGGAGCTAGACCAGCCTAGGTCAGAACTGTCTTCAAAGAGGAGTCACTTAGAGCTGGGGTGCCCAACCCCCAGGCCATGGACCAATACTGTCAGGAACTGGGCCACACAGCATTAGGTGAGTGGTGGCTAGGCAAGCATTACCACCTGAGCTCTGCCTCTTGTCAGATCAGTGGCAGCATTAGATTCTCATAAGGAGCAGGAACCCTATTGTGAACCGCGCATGTGAGGGATCTAGGTCGCACACTCCTTACGAGAATCTAGCTAATGCCTGATGCTCTGAGGTGGGACAGTTTCATCCCGAAACCGTCCCCATCCCCCCTCCATCTGTGGAAAAATTGTCTTCCATGAAAACGGTCCCTGGTGCCAAAAAGGTTGGGGACCGCTAATTTAGACAAAGGCAAAAGAGGCATGTGGCACTGTCTTCAATTTGCCTAGTTGTAGTCACATTTCTAGGAGGCTAGTCACAATTTCAGCACTGGCCCCATGTCTGCTAAAATGGACTTTCAATTCAGCCATGTCACTTCTCTGGGCTGAATACAACTTGAAAATCTCCTAATTCTAAATGTCCTTGCTACTCCCCGTAGGTAAGAGCTAGAGAAGGAATGAATTCATTTAGCTTGGCAGTGCTACTACAGTATACACTCTGTACATGTGTTTCTTTGGACGTTTGGTTGAATGGAACAAAGTCCTTTTGGGTGGGAGGGAGGAAAAAAGAGGGGTCCAAAGAAACCCAGGAGTCATGGGGTCATTCTTTCCACTATGGCTTAAGAATATGCTTGGGGCTGGGCACTATGCCTCATGCCTGTAATCCCAGCACTTTGGCAGGCTGAGGCAGGAGGATTGCTTGAGCCCAGGAGTTTGAGACCAGCCTGGGCAAAATGGTGAAACCCTGTCTCTACAAAAAATACAAAATTTAGCTGGGCATGGTGGTGCATGCCTGTGGTCCCAGCTACTTGGTAGACTGAAGTGGGAGGCGCTTGAGCTCAGGAGGTGGAGGTTGCAGTGAGCCAAGATGGTGCCACTGCACTCCAGCCTGGGTGGCAGAGTGAGACCCTGTCTCAAAAAAAAAAAAAAAAAGAAAAGAAAAGAAAAAGAAAGAAAAAGAATACGCTTGGGGTCTTCTTTCGTATGGAAACATTCATGATGATAACCTCCAATCACAAAGGTTCCACAGGAATGAAGGTAAACAGGAACACACATAAACTACCCTCATCATTCTACTTGTCCCAATTAGAACCATCCCCAGGCTTCTGTCCTGCTCTAAGCTCCAGGAGGCTGAGCTTGAAAGATTACATCACCTGGGCACCTCTGCGCTTTGTCTTCCCATTGGGTTCAGCTGATGAGCTACCAGTAGAAAACTGGCAGGTGGGAGGAGAAGGTAGGGGAATACATATCCCACTTCATCACGGCTCTGGCGGGGGCTGCACCCCCTGTGGCTGCCACTCCTGCCTGGGGCCCATTTTCAGAGCTCCAGCTCTTGCTTCCTTTCCTTCCTGCTTCAGCCTGGGATGCTTTACACTGTTGCTAGTGCCTTGTACTTCACTATGTTTTGTTGCTTCTCCTAACTCTGCCTTTTGTACACAGTCCCTTCATTAAACTCTCTTCATGTAAAGCTTTGAGTGTGCCACCTGTTTACCGCCAGGACTCTGGCTGATTAAAGTCATCTCTGAGGGTGAATCCCTTGAAAAGTCACAAAGGCACACACGTGGATCTTCTTAGGGCAGCCTTCTCATGTAGGTAGGTGTGCGCACAGAACCTAAGGGGAGGTCTCCCCAGCCCCTGTTCATTCCATTTCTCCATGCTCAGGTGAGCACCTCAGGACGGGTTAATAAGCACAGACCAACCCCTCTGTGAGTCAGTTGTCAGCAGAAGGGGCCAGCCTCATTTCTGAGGTCATCTGCAGGGTGAGAAGCCGTATTTAGGAGTCAGACTCTTATGTGAGGTACTTGCTTAAAGGGGGACCACTCTGTTCTGGTTATGTTGTGAGGCATTTAGCAAACAAAAATCCACAGTCTCATGTAATTCAGTTGATATTTAATTACAAGGAACTCAGGTTCTTACACAAGGCAGGAGATGGGAGTCAGCCGCTCCCCACAAGCCTTTCCAGCCTGGGTGACTGAGGCTGAGGAGACGGGGACACATGGAACATATGGGGAGGGTTCTGGCACAGTGTGTCCTGCCCAAAGCTGAGGGTGGTGGCCACTGGGGATCTGCCCTCGCGCTGGCCAAGGTCTGCCATCACTCCATGAGGCAGAACTCTGACTCCTGCTGTCGCATGTTGGGTAACACATATAGAGCCACAGCTGCAATAGCCAAGAATACCATAGGCTTCCACAACCCAAACATGTTCTGTGGGACCAAAGAGAAACTGTGAGTGCCCAGCCTCCTGAACCCTGCCCTAAGCCAGAAATCACCTGCCTATGGGTGCCCAAGACACCTCAGGAACATTGTGGATCGGTCTCTCTTACCTCCTGGGTAACCAGTGGAGGCAAGTGATCTCTCAGTCCTGGCACCACTAGACATGTGGCCCAACACTGTACGCACCACCTTAGGTGACAGCCTGTATTCAGGCCTCCATTTCTCCCCATGGGCTGAGAATACTAGCTCCCACGTGAAGACGCAGGCTCAGGGGCCAGACTTCCAAGTGGTTGCAATGAGAAAGGACTGAATGCCATGGCAATAAAGAGGAGGCTAAACCTGGCGCTTTGGGAAAAGCAGCAGCACCTCATTAGTTTCACTGCAGTGAAGTGAACTCAGAGTCAAGAGGATGGGGAAAGGGGAGTAAGACTGAGGGGAAATGAAGAAAGTGCACCACGGAGTGCAGGTAAGTAGGAGGTTCTTAGGCAGACAAACTTTGACAGAGAATGACACTGGTTCAAGGAAACTTAAGGAAACCTGTCACTGGGCCTGAGTCATTAAAACACTCCTAATCACCAGGTATGTTGACTGACTTCCTGGCGTATGTGCTAGAGTATGCTGAGGCTTCCAGACACTGCTGGCCACTAGGGAACCCTGCTGATTCAGGGGACAAGTGGCACCATCAGAAGATATCCAAAAAGCATCCATTAGGGAATATGAAAATGTTAGACAAGAAAATACATACTTGGGGAAATAGGTTTTATTTTTATTATTTTTTTGCTCTACTACCTGAAAGGTAGAATTTGGATTTTGAGTCATAAGCTATAGCATAGGTAAGAGAAGGATGGTTTCAAGTAAAAATGGAATATAGCCCATTAATGCTAATAACACATTTTCTCAGATGATACTTTATCTAAAAAGAGGATTTTAAGCCTGCTAAAGAGCAAAGAAAATCTCCCGAGCTTGTAGAAATAGCTACTAAGAACAACAGAAGATATGAAATGGAAAGCCAAGCAACGTTAGAGGTGGATATACAGAGTAATTCATGTAAGAAAACCAAGAGATCGGCTGATGGAGGAGGATCGCTTGATACCCGGAGTTCAAAGTTACAGTGAGCCATGATCATGCCACTGCACTGTAGCCTTGGTGACAGAGTGAGACCCTGTCTCTGAAACCAAAAACAAAAACTAAGAAGGGAGCTAGCTAGAAAAAAAATTGACATGCTCAGATGCTTCTATCCTAAAGTGCATTGCTAAGAATGTTAGTCTGGTGTTCTTAAAGGAGGGAGGAGCTGAAATCCTTAAATGTGACTGGTGCACCTCACACTGGGCAAAGGCAAGTTTCTGCATGGGATGGGGAAAGGGCCAGTGTGGGTGTCCCAAAGGGGTAAGTTGTGTCAAACTCTCCTTTTAAACTAGGTGAGCTAAGTGACAAATCACAGGAATCATGTTTTTGGATGTTGAGTTGTTTGACAGGATTTTCTATGATCTTTGCAGATAATATGCAGAAATAAGGGTAGGATGACAGTACAGTATGTTGAATGACAGGTAAGTGACCAATGAGCTGAATAAAAGAACCCCACGAGACGACACTCTAGAGGCTCTGTCCTCACTCTGTCCTCTGTAGATGAAGATAGGGAAGGTGGGCTTGCCACCCCTGTAGACGATGTGAAGGTGGCAGAGGAAGCAAGTATTTTAAAACCACAGGGTCAAGATTAAAAACACATACACACAGAACCTTATAAGGTAAGAACAATGAACTATAATAGGGAAGAATGGAAAATTCTGCCTTTGAAGCCTCAAAATCAAATGCAGGTACAGAATGGGGAAAGGACGCTTAGCATACACAATCTGCAGAGGGGCTTATAAACAACACATGAAATAAATTAATAATATATTAGTTACCTAAAGAGCTAATGTGATCTGAGGTTGCCTAAACAGAAGTATGGTGTCTTCCTCCTTGGGACCAATGAAGAGAAACTGCTCAAAATGAGAAGAGATGATAAGGGGAAGCAAGATTGGAATCTTATCTGTTGCTAATATTGAGTCCTTTTAATCTGATTCGCAGCTTCCTGGCTGTTTTACTTAACTTCTCTATGCCTTAGTTTAATCATATATAAAGTAATAATAGGAGTAGCTTCTTCACAGGGTTGTTGCAAGGCTTAAATCAGTTAATATACCTAAGTGATTAGAACAGTGCCTAACACATAGACTGCATTTTGTAAGTGTGTGCTCTTTTTATTAATGATGGGGTATTTTATAATTTATAGAATACTTTCATCTATTTTAATCCATCCGGTCCTGACAAAAACCTGTGAGGAGGGCAGAGGTTTGATCATCCTTTGTTTACATTTGAAGAAGCTAGAGCTCAGAGTGTGCATTTTGCTCCCTGGGACAACAGCTGTCAGTAGAGGCAGACTCAACCGAGTTCTCATGCTTTCTACACACTGGGCTCCCTCAGGTCCTGGCTGCACAGTTGCATGTTGGGGCCTCCCAGAGCTTTGGGGATAACAGGCCCCACCAGTAGAATCCTTCACCAGCAGTTCTTCCTCTCCCCTTGATTGGGCCAGGCTGAGTCTGAGGTGGTGGGAGGCTGTGGCTGAATGCTTTGGGTCTCACCTGTAGTGCCTTAAGACTTCTGGGGTGGGGGGCACAGGGGAGAAAGAGTCATAGAGAGGGGCTCCATCACTAAAGCAATTGTGGACCAGGGAGTAAAGGGAATACCTAAAGTTAAGAAGAAAGGTGGAGGCTTGAAGATGAGTAATAGGAAAGCTGGGGAGGGAGCAGGAGGAAGGACAGAAAAGGAAATGGAGAGAAGTGCCACCAACAAATGCTCCAGCTGCCACCCTGTGCATTAAGCTACATTCTGTTCACAGGAATGTGAGAAGAGAGGGGAGTAGAGGGGGAGGCAGGGAGAGCATGAGAAAGAAGCAACACAGGACTAGAGAGAATACCTTATGGGTTCCAGAAGGCAGGTGGAACCCCAGTCTTCCACCTTAGGCCATAAGACCACATTCTGCCTCCTGAATTTGGTATCCTGTTGACAGCCTAGATTACATGTGTGGGAGCTGACTGGAAAGTGGCCAGAATAAATCAGTCTTAATTTCCTGAGAACACAGATCTCTGGCTAGTAGAAACTTTTCACTAATACCACATTCCCTCCAGAAAACCTAGCTTGGGAAGCCAATTACATGGAATCTGACCCACAAAAGAGATAAACAGAGAACTAATAAAATTTCCCGGCATTCTGTTCTGACTTTTCTGGAGACTGGAAGTCCAGAAGCAGAGAACTGTTCAGTAGAAAGAGCAGAATACAGTAAGGGTTCAGTTCCATTTCACCAAGCTTGACGGACCAACTTAGGTTGCCCTCCTACCAGTGCCCCTGGGATGATCATGAGGATCAGAGCTCTTCAGACCTCCTCTCTCCCCCAACAGAAGAGGGATTCCTTATTTTGCCATCCTGGGTAGCAACAGTAGTGAGAACTTGACTCTGGAGTTAAAGACAAAGAGAGTCCAGGCCAGCCTTGCAGACAAACATCAGCTCATCAGAAGTGGTCAGGCTAGCCATCACACAGAGGATGAGCGGGGAAAAAGAAGTAGTGAGGCAGCTTTGACAGTAGCAACCGAGCTGGGCTTAGCCAAGTTTTTCCCAGCCAAGGATTGAAACTCAAACCATGTCTCTGGCAAGCATTCCAACCTCCTATGCATTACAAAGACATGCTCAGAGATGTCACAGGCTTTGCAGTAGCCCAAGGAAAAGTCAGAACTAAAACTCAGACCTGAGCATCACCTGTTGTAAAATAGTACGAGCAAGAAGCAAGCAGCTGGGAGAAAAGGGAAAGAGGAGAGGCCAGGGCAACCTGCACCCTCCCTCTATCCCTCAGAAGGAGAGGAAGCAATACCAGTACCTGCATTAGGACGACGTCTCAGCCCACCAGCACCAGAGCAAAGCCGAGATGACCACCAGGCCTACAAGAGGCAAGGAGAAGATGGGGGGATCGGGGGTAGGGGATGACTGCAACACACCAAAATGAGAAAGAAGCACGAGGAGAGACCAGGAGATGTGAGACATAAACACATGGATCCAACAGATAATGAAGATGAGAAAACAAAGGGAAAAGAGAAAGGAATCAAGAGGTTAAAAAACAGGTAAGCTAGAGCAGTTGCATGTCTTTTCTGCTGCCTGGGCCTTGGTTCTTTCCACCGGCAGTCTGCAGGAATTGCAAAATTGAATGGGTTAAGCAGCAGCTAGGTCCAAGTCAGGCGGTGAGTCCAGTTTTCTTTCTGTCTCATCATATACCTCTCATATCTTGTCAAGCAGGACGTATCTGCACCTAGACCTTTCTTGTGATGCTGCAGAAAGTAAACAGCTTCCTTAGTGGAGTAGTGCAGATACTTTTCCTAGGTTGCTCTAGGAAGAGCCAGTCTTCTACCAGGCCACCTGTCCCTTTGTTCTAGCCTGCTTTCCATCAAGTTTCTTAGTATTTTGGGCTCTTGTCCCTTTGATCGCCTAGGAATCTAATGATATCATTGTAAAACAACATGCACCAAAACAAACTGACAAGGGAGAAGGGCTAGTTCTTTCGCTGCAACAGTCTTCCAGAGAGAAACTGCTTTTGCAAAGTGGTAATACGCATGCCCTAGAGCTGCCTGCAAAAGACGCAGGACCCACGGGGCAAAGGGATCTCTCCATATATAGAAACATAGAATGTATTTGAAGTAGAAAAGTCAGGTCTAGCTTTAGAAATGTTGGCACCGAAGGTAAAGGCTCTGAACCAGCACATGGTGGAATATGATGAGCTCAAGGAAACATGATAGTGGGAGGGGCTGCAGTGGCTCCGACTTTTCACATCTTAGGTAATGGTCCCCTGGCACAAGGTAAGCAGAGCACTGCACACTGGATCCTTAGCCAGTGCTGAAGACCCAATTGCCGGAAATTCCAGATATCCTCAGAGTTGACTGGACAAGAGGCTTTTTTCTTTACCTCTGTTTAGAACAGAAAGAACCTGTAATGTAAGCTGAGGACTTACACAGGAAATACTCTAACTCTGTAGAGACTCTGACCCTGAGTTAAGCCCAGGGCAAGAATTCAGTTGCTACATACCTGCAGAGATGTACCAGTTAATAAAATATGGAAGTACTTCTATATTGTTGGTAAGTTACCCCTGGCATTCTAGCATATATATCCCAGGATACCTCCACCCCAACCTCTCAGTGATCTAGCAACTGTAGGGCTAGGGATGGTCTCCTTGGACTAGTCTATGCTCCTACTGTACAGACGTGAAATATTTTCACTATCACTCTTGATCACTCCCAGGCCCCACCTTCATGTCCTGTGATACCCAGAATCCAGGGGGCGACACAAGCCTACAAAGAAGAGATTATCCCCTGACACACCCCTAACAGCGACAACAAAGGTTAAACCTAACAGGGCACCATAGGAAAACCGGACTGAGTGACTTGCCCAGGCTGACAAAAATGGCCTGAAGTAGACTTCACGCTGTCAATGTCCTTCCTGCAGTGCCGAAAGAGGGATGAGGGAACGCTCCCCACATAAGGAAGGTAACAAAGGCTACTATGTAAATGAAAGGACTCCAGGGACCCCACGTTGGTTCCCAGAAAAGGTGGTCATTGTGAGGTGGTTCCACAGCAAATGGGGCTGAGCCCGTGATTTCCTGCAGACAGACTGCTCTCGCCTCCCCCTTCTGCATCTCCACCTCCCCGAAGGGCTGTGCCTTACAGTGCGAGGCCTCCACTCCTGGAGATATCTATCCTTGGCAGGGCCACCCATTAACTCTGAGGTACCTGAGCCCAAGATCCCACTTCCCACTTGATCTAGCCTTTGGCTCCGGTTACCTTTTTACTCTCGGAAAGTCTGAGGGGGTTGTTTTCTTCGGGACTTTCAAGGGAAGAGTCAATGTCATCTTCCTCCTCTTCACTGTCTTCTTCCTTCTCCTCTTGCTCTTTGTCCTCTTCATTTTCCTCCTGATCTTCTGTGGATTTAGCTTCCCCAGGATCTGCTGGCTCAGCAACTAGCTCATCCCCACACTGCTCCTTTGCTTCCTCTTTCACTTCCTCCTTTTTTTCCTCTTTCATCTCCTCTTTCTTTTCCTCCTCTTTTGCTAGTCCATCTAATTTCCTCTGGCTGGCTTTGTAGTACAGCACCACCTCCAGACTCTGTGGGGTGGGAGTAGGGCAGGATGAGGGCTGCGTTACCTGTGAAGCTCCTACTCTCATGACAATGCTGTACTAGCTCCAGGAAACATGACTTCCAGCATGTCAGAGTGCAAGGGTGCAGCCCGGTGCTCCGGGACTGTGAGCCAATCCTCTGAGCATATGTAGAGGGCATCACACCTCACCTCTCAGGACCACTATGTCTGTTGGCCAATAAGCCATTTCAAACAGCTGCCAGAACTAAAGAGTCTTGGGTGTGCACCTAAATTGTTGCTTCCCACCCCTACAGTGACTCTTTTTTTACCCAATCCTCTTTCACTTATTAGTACACAACTACTTTGAACAAATTCCTCCCTCTTCATCTATTTGGTCCTTCTCTTGGGCATGCAACCCAGGAAGAACAGGGGCCCCAGCAAATGGGGTTGGGTGAACTGAAGGAGTTGTCCAGCCTAGGGGCTGTGGTCCTTTAGGGCTGTACCTCCCAATGTGAGTTGTCTGTGTTCAATGTGAGTTGTCTGAGTTGTCTGTGTTCCACTCTCCCCATAGCTTCACAGGAAAAGGGAGCACCCACTTTCCATTAAGATGGGAACCACTGTAGACACTTCAGAGATCCCAGAAGCTTCTCTACAAATCCCTTGCCTGGTTGAAAGGGTGGTGGAGACAATGCTTCTTCCCAGGATCTCCTCCTCCTTTCTGCTTATCTGGCTACGAAGGTTACTACTCACCTTTCTGGTCTCAAAGTCACTCTCAGAAGTATCCGAGCACGGCTTGATCACCTTTTTCATTTTAACCCCATTGGCGTTCTTGTTCATGTTCTTATTAGCATTCTTCCCCCGGGCTTCTTTGACAACAGAGGGCCTCTTCTCCCTGAGCTGGCGGAGCTCCTCCTGGCAGCACTGCAGCTGCCCCTCCAGCTGCTCTTGCACTACCAGAAGCCGCCCCTGCTCATCCATGCTAGCCTGGTATTGCAGCTGCAGTTCTCGCAGCTTGGTCTGCAGTTCTTTGATCTGTTGGTAGTGAAGGGCCAGTTACCCAGAGTTGGCTGGTTACGCAACCAGTTGGCTGATCATGCAACCAACCTCAGCCCTGCTTGGGGGTCTCAGAAATCTCCCTGCTAAAGCCCATAGGAAGAGAAAATATTCAACTGTGAAAAATGAGCCTCTCAAATAGTTTTACAAATAGCTTCTCCTAACTTGAGGCACCTGATGACGTACATCTAATAAGATGAAAAAAATGGCAGGGCGTGGTGGCTCACTTGCCATCCAGTGTAATCCCAGCACTTTGGGAGGCTGAGGTGGGCGGATCACTTGCGGTCAGGAGTTTGAGACCAGCCTGGCCAACAAGGTGAAATCCCATGTCTACTAAAAATACAAACATTCGCTGGGCTTAGTGGAGCGCACCTGTAGTCCCAGAAACTTGGGAGGCTGAGACAGAAGAATCGCTTGAACCCAGGAGGTGGAGGTTGCAGTGAGCTGAGATCGTGCCACTGAACTCCAGCCTGGCAACAGAGTGAGACTCTGTCTCAAAAAAAAAAAAAAAAAGAAGGTCAAAATGATTTAAATGGTGTTTTCTACTGTGACTGGGGAATAACAACAGGGCTGCTATCAATTCTGAACCTCGGGGATTTATTAGATAGAATTCTTTTTTTTGAGATGGAGTTTTGCTCTTGTTGCCCAGGCTGGAGTGCAATGGTGTGGTCTTGGCTCACTGCAAACTCCGCCTCCTGGGTTCAAGCGGTTCTCCTGCCTCAGCCTCCTGAGTACCTGGCATTACAGGCATGCGCCACCATGTCCAGCTAATTTTGTGTATTTTTAGTAGAGATGGGGTTTCTCCATGTTGGCCAAGCTGGTCTCGAACTCCTGACCTCAGGTGATCCACCCACCTTGGCCTCCCAAAGTGCTGGGTTTACAGGGGCGAGCCACCGCACCTGGCCTAGAATTCTTTTTATGGGAACTCCTACTTCATCCAACCCATCTCTCTAACAGGAACAATTACTTAAAGAACTGTGTTGTACACTCCTGAAGTGTGTACTGGGCTCCTGCACCTCACCCTGGAAACAGAGGCAAGTCACATTCTGCTCCCTGATCTCGGGTTTTGTCTTCCTTGGCTGATGGCAGAACATGACCATCCCCTCAGTAGGTACCAATACTAACCAATCTGGACCCATGTGTTCGCTGCTCTCTGAATCTCTCCCGTGTGTATACAAAGAGACCCCCATTGGACTGTGAACCCCTGGCCAGACACAAGACTTCTGTCCCATTCCTAGGGGGTGCAGAGCACTCTTCTTGGCATTGTGAGAGATCCAAAAGGAGACATGTCCCTGTCCTTGAGCTGCTTACAATCTAGTTGGTGCTCCCAGTTGGTGCACCAGGAGACAAGGCAAATGCACACAAAGTGATGAAAGAAGATTGGCAAATGCAAAAATACAGTTCTACAGAAGTGGTCTAGAACACAAAGCAAAAGAGAGAACAGAAGTGGCAAAGAGAGAAAAAGAAATCATTTGATACGTGGAATCCTGATGACCAGTAAACCCCAGCTCCTCGGGCACTTGGGAATGTCATCAGGGATGCAGCAGACTGCCCAGCCTCTGAGGTGCATGCTGTCCCTGCTTTGTCCCTCTCTCTTTGGCCTCTCTGAAGTGGCCATGACCCCTCTGGCTCCAGGGGCTGCCAGAGGAAACCCTGCCTCCCTGACAGTGGTTACCTCATTCTTGTCGTTCTGGGGGGCCACGGGCTTTTCAAGGCATTCCATGCACTCCTTGAACTCCCTTTCACAGGCATCCAGCTCTTCCTTCAGGTCTTTCTGCTTGGCCAGTAACTTTTCCATCTGCTCTTGCAGCTGGCTGTGTTCCTCCTGGCTTATCTGGTACATGGCCTGCACCGCCTGCAGCTTGATCAGCACCTTCGCAACCATTTCCTCAAAGTGCTGCAGAGGGTGGGGGAGCAACAATAGCACCCTGAGGAGCACCTAAGCTCCGCCCCACTCTGCTAGGCCCTTCCCTGGATACCAAACAATGGCCACCAGGATCCAGAGCTGCCCGCGGGGGAATACTATATTTACCCCCATTAAAGAGCACCATGGCTGTGGTGAGGAAATGGACTGAATCTTATGGGCCTCTGTCCAGACGGGGGCATCTCTCTACAAGAGGGCTGAGTGGGAGACCAGGCTGCCATGGGTAGAAGGCTTCGCTTACTTTCAGTAGTTCCCCAGGTCAGCTCTGACCCCATTCCCACACTTCTTGTCCCTTCCACTGGTGATGCATCTCTTAAAAAGACAAGAGTCCATCGTCCCCTGCCTGACCTGTCACCTGGCAACCGTTACCTCCATGTCTTCAGGCTCAGCAGGTTCCTCGTCAGTGCAGCTGCTGACAAAACTCTTCTGGCAGGTGTCAGAGCTACTGGTGCTGCCGTAACTCTTCTTATAGGTAATGCTGCTGTCGCTAGTAGTGCAGTAACTCTTTCCATAGGCCTCACTGGCACTGGTGCTGCTGTCATAGCTCTTGAGAAAGCTCTCGCTGCTGGTCTGGGTGCTGGCGTAACTCTTGTTATAGCTCTCATTGTCATCCACAGTGGTATCATAAGTCTTACGGCAGTTCTCATTGCTGGGGGCCATGCTACCATAGCTCTTCCCGTAGGACTCAAGGCTCATTTTTATAGAAGGGGACTGGACTTGAAGCAGCTGCATTTCTTCCAGGCAGAGCTGCAAGTCTGCCTGCAGTCTCTTCCGCTCCTCTAGGAGCCTCCCTTGCTCTTGCTGCAAGAGCTCCTGCTCCGCCTGACTGGCCTCATACAGCACCTGCAGGGCCTGCATCTGCTCCATGAGCAGCTTGGATTGCTGGGGGCAGGGGTGGGGAGACATTATCATTATTGTGACACTTCAGTCCTTCCAGCTGCACCTTTCCTGGTACAGATGTCTGAGAGCACACCTTAGAGAATGGCATGCCTACATTTCCACCTCACCCCGGCTTATGTCTCTGACTTAAACTACAGGTAACTGGCATGTATCAGTTTCTTGCTCATTTGGGAAAATATCCCCAGGGCAGATACTCCATAATTTCCCGGCTCCCATTTCAGCTGGTTTCTGCACTTTGGTACATCCCTGTCTCCTTGGAGCAGTCCCGAGTGGGTTTCCAGAACACCTTGGCTCCCCATCACACCCTCTTCTCAGTCAGGTATACCTGTTATCCTGACCTTCAGGCTCAGTCTCCCTGCCCACCCCTAGTTGTAAAATCAGCCTGGCCTTGAACGCGGCAATATGAAGAACTGGAATCAAAGTCTCACTATTAGTTCCTGTATCTCCTGCCCCAATTCTGAATCTGGCCTCTGGGCATGTTTCCCAGGCTCTCTGGGCCTGGCTTCTTGGCGCTGATGTCCAGGATGAGATCTGATCAGTTAAGGAAATATTTTATACCTGGTTCCCAGCTGTGTTACCCAGGCCTGCAGCCTGGACATCTGCTGCCCCTGGAATATGATCCAGCCTCACAGTGTTGACTTCTGCTACTCCCTGGTTCTCCTTGTTCAGAATAAGATCTGAATGAATAGATTCGGCCTAAACCGAAACTGTCTACCTGCCCCTCCTCACCCACGCTGAGACCTCAGAACAACTTTAGCCCCCAACCCTGAATAGAATTGTACGGTGATCTCCACCTGTGTCACCTCATCGGTATGACCCCTTGCTGGTACTTGAAAGGCATCGATTTTCTGGTCTAACCCCTGTGACCTTGCTCTGTTATTGCCACCAAAGTTCCAATGAAGATAGTGTGGTCAGTACTAAGAACCCCATGTGCTAGGAATTCTTCTCTTGGAAATGAAAGGGCCCAAATTTGCCTCACAGATAACACCAAAGGTGAACGATTTTGATAACTGAGAACCGTACTTTTCCACTCAAGAAAAAGATGACATGTTTAGAGTCAGTCCAAAGGAATCCAACTATACATCTTACTAGGAATGAGTCAAATGATCCGATGACAGATTTTGGGTCATCCCAGCTCTGCCCTGAGTGCTCACAGTGCTTCAACTGGGCACTGTGAATATCAATATGATAAAGGATAATGGCATCTAGGTGAGGTCCTCAGGCTGTATCTAAAAGCCACCTCTTAATGGAGCCTGAAAGAGGTCACAGGTGGTGAAGGGCAGGGCTTTAGCCTTATCCTTACCCCTGGCCAAACAGGCCTTCCCAACTCTGACCCTTCAGCAGTGCCCACTCTCCCTGTCATGCTGCTGTGCTCAGGAGAACTGTCTCCCTACCTCTTGCTATGGTTACCTTGTTTCGATTATATTTTGAGGACTTAGCCAATTTGGAATCATCGGGATTCTCCAGCACTTCCTGGAAATGAGACTCTTTGAAACGTCGCAGCTCTTCGTGGATCTCTAATTGTTCTTTTAATACACAGTCCTGGTTCTGTATCAGCTTCTTCTGTTCCTCCTGCATGCCTTGGTAGAGCAGCTGCAGCTCACACAGGTCTTCTAACTTGGTGAGTAGCTCCTGACTCTGAGGCGGAGTAGAAGGAAGGAGGCAAGGGATTGTGGTGGTTACACAGAAAGTCCGATGCCTCCTTGGTGCCTCATCCCTGCTGTGAACAATTCCCTGAAGAATCTCAGGGCTGGCTTCACAGAGCCCATCTGGGGACAGGGGGAGTCTTTCTATGGAGACCAGCTAAAAGTAGCAATGGTTTCTTACGTTGGGATATATTTTGTCATTTACAAAGTGGTTTCAGGTGCATTTTCTCCAGATGGACTAAATAACTAAATATAAACTGCTGCACAGATTCCAGAGTATAAAAGGTATTTTAAGATTTAAAGCCCTTATAAGAAAAACTCTAATTGGCTCTATGGAGCTTTTTGGTTTGGGGAGAGTGGTGAGAAAGTAAGGAGTCGTTGGTAAGAAGAAGAAAAAGTTCAACCTCCACCCTTCTATTTTTCCCTAGTCACACAGGGAAGCTTCTCAGAGCAGCTTCCCCACAGTTAGCAGCTGCCTCTGGCGGAGTTACCTTGAGTAAGAGGCCACTCTTGGGCAGTGGCAGTGTGAGCCTGTGCAGCTCTTCCTGCAGCTGGCCCTGCTCCTCCTGCATCCTCCTCTGGTCCTCCAGGAGCTCACACTGCTCCATCTGCAGCTGCCCCATCTCCTTCTGGCTGGCCTTGTACTTTTCCTGCAATTCTGTCAGTCTGGACAGCAGTGTGTCACACTGTGGGTGGGGGCGGGTGCGGAGGGGGTGGTTACTCTGTAAGGTAAGCTTCCTGGGTGGCTAACAGAGCACTTCTGCGCTCTCCTGCCTCTTGTGATTCTCTCCCTGTGCAGTCACTTTGGACTGGTCACCCCAAGCCACAATGCACCCTGGCTGTTTAGATACCGATTGGGGATCCCCCACAGGCTGCTCTTTCAGAGCAGGTTGCTCTAGACTGGTGGCTGGCCTTGCTCTAAACTTCTACCATTCCTTTCTGGGGGCAGTTTGATGGCGAATGCTATCGATGCCCCTTTCCTCTTCTCTGGCCCTTTCCTTTGGTGTATACACCATATTCCCACCCTGCTGGGAACTCTTAGCTCCTGTTATTCTCATTAACCCCAGTTGTTTTTGAATGCAATTACACTCCTTACCAATAAGGACCTAATTTCACCCTAATTTTTCCCATTTTTGCTTTCCTAATTCTCTCTTTATATCTTTAGAAAGTATGCGCTATTGCTGAATTTGGATTGAGAAGTCTAAATCATCCCATTTCCAAAAACCCAAATCTTCCAGTATCAGACAGATCTCAATGCTGTTTTATGGCTAGAGAAAAAAACAGGTGCTGTCTGCCAGCATGCTTCTCCTTTCCCATCGTTTTTCCCATTAGGGGAAGAGGTGACGAGCAAGTCACGGATCCCCTGGGCTCCTAAATTGAGTAGAAGTGGAAAAAGGAGGAAACGTGAGCCTGGATATAGAAAGGCAAAGAGACTGTTGAGGTAGCCCAAATAACCTTCCCAGTCCTCTGTCTCCTGAAGGCCTTTCCCCAGGGACAGGAACTACTGAGTTTCTGGCAGAATGTGACCAGCTCCACCATCTTTAGAGACTCTTGGGCCTTTTCTCCAACATGCTTCAACACCTTTCCATTTCCCATCAGTAATCAGGAGCTGAAAGTGCTCAACAGGATAAATGATAACGGCTTGCATTTTATACACTATGGAAAAGAAAAAAAATGAATAAGCCCTTATTTATCACTATCAGGATTTACTACTAAAAGGAAGTGAGATAAGAGTAGAATTCTCTTCCATTTAAAGAGGGCACAATTCAACCTTCAACAATTTAATTACTGGCAGGGCATGGCAGCTCATGCCTGTCATCGAAGCTTGGGAGGCCGAGGCAGGTGGATTACCTGAGGTCAGGAGTTCGAGACCAGCCTGACCAACATGGTGAAACCTCGTCTCAACTAAAAATACAAAAATTAGCCAGGCGCGGTGGCATGTGCCTGTAGTCCCAGCTACTCGGGAGGCTGAGACAGGAAAATCGCTTGAAACCAGGAGGCAGAGGCTGCAGTGAGCTGAGATCGTGTCACTGCACGCCAGCCTGGGTGACAGAGTGAGACTCTGTTTCAACAACAACAACAACAACAAAGAATTTAACTACTTCAAAGTCACAGAATAAATCCTGAAAAAGCCTAGGTCCTTCTCTTGCCTAGTCAGCACTCTATATTCCATTGTCTACATACATGGAATCATGTGTAAAACCTTCAGGGGTTCAGACTGGGATCCAAAGGTATTGATCCTACTGAGCTGTGGCTCCGGCTCAAAGTCAAGGTCAGGGCAAACGGTTCTGTAGTTAGCAGCATGTGGCCCTGCCTCTGCTTCCTGCCTAGGAAGCCCATCAAGCCCTTCGATTGGGTGCCTTCATCTTTTGCCTCTGTACCTCCTCTCTCTGGAGCCAGTGCCCAGGAGCTGTCACCTCTCTGAACAACAATTACCTTGTTAGCACACTTTCCTTTGTCCTCCGGACTGGGCTGGGAGGCCTTGAGCTCTTTCAACTCCAGCTGGCAGAGCAGGAGGTCCTGCTCCAGCTGGTCATACATGTGCTTCTGCCGCTCCAGCTCGTCCTTGCTGGCCTGGTACAGCTGCTTCATCTCCTGAAGCTGAGCGTGCGTCTCTGTGTTCTGGGCAGGGGAGGCAGGCCTGGCCATCACCCCAGGCACTCCTGCTGCTGAACTCTCTCCTCCCAGGCAGGGACTAAGGGGACCCATCTTCCTTTGTCCTTCTCAGCCCCAATTTCATCCCAGCCTGGGATATATACCCAAGATGGACCCGTCCCTGACAGGCTTGAAACACAGACCTTCCCAGTGTAGCCTCTCCAGTTAAATAAATAAATAAATATAAAAATAATTTAAAAAGAAACACAGATCTTCTGGGGCTTCCTTTTTTGGGAGGTAGGGAGGGAAAGGGACTTCCTTTTTATATGCTGCTTTTCTGATTTAAAATCAAAGGAAGATGAGAGCCTTGTGACTCCCTGAGGTTACCTTTCTCCTAAGCACCTCTTTGGCCCCCTCACTGCCAGCTCCTCCACACTCCTACCATTCCCTCTCCTCCTCTGCACTCTCACCCCCACACAAGATGAGGCTACATCCTCCCTCACCAGGAGCTTCTTTTACCTTCTCACTGCTCTCTTTGAAGGAGGCCACCGTATCCCTGAGGTGCTGCAGCTCCGCCTCATGGCACTGCAGCTCCTCCTGCAGCTGCTGCTGCCGTTCCAGCAGCTTTTCCTTCTCACATGTGACGTTCTGGTGCTGGAGCTGCAGCTTCTGCAGCCGGCACAGTAACTCCTATGGTAGAGGGGGCTTTGGGCAGTGCCTCTGGGCTCCTTAACCCACTCACTCTTCTGTGTGAGTCACTTGAAGACACCGACAGTCTAAGATTTGCTTCTCCCTGCCCTTCACTTCCTAATGTCCTCATATCTAATGTAGTACTCGAGCAGGGCTGGAGTTCTTTACCTGTGGTGCTGTCTATGTGGTTGCTGGAATTATTTTTAACTCACTACTCTGATCCACCTTTCCCAAAACCTCAGAAGGATGCCCTTAGCACCTAAGTTGTCCCCTCACCTCTGGTTGCTGTTACCTTCTCACTCTGCTTTTCTACAAGTGTGGATTTCATGACTTTGAGCTGCCGGAGCTCAGCCTGAAGTTGCAGCTGCATCTTCAAGAGCTCGTTCTGCTCATCCTGGCTAGTATCATATTTTTTCTGCAGGGTACAGAGTCTGGACTTCAGCTCCTCATTCTGTGGTAGGGAGGATGTGAGTAGAACAGTTACTCTGGAGAAACAGCAGATCTTTTTACGGATCAGTTGGGTTCCTTTTCAGATGCAGACATCTTGAGGAGCTCCCACAGGTCTAGGGTTTGGTTTCTTCTGTGAGACAGACACTCAGTAATGACCACCATTTCTAGAATGCAGTGCTATATGACTTCTACAGTTGGTTTCCAGCAGACTGTGCCCAGTTGCAGGGCAAGAGTCAGCAGAGCACAGCCATACTCACTGTGCCCACCCTGGTTGAAGCAGCCCCTCCATGAGGCCCTTCTGCCCCCACCCCAGATGACTCCCTGGGCAGTCTTTACCTGAGTGACACTGTGGGAGGTCTGAAACCGAAGCACCTCATTCTGAGCACACTTGAGCTCCCTCTGCAGCCGCCTCTGCTCCTCCTCACTGACCTGGCGATGATGCTGTAGCTCTTCCAACTCACAACACAATTCCTGACACTATGCAGGAAATGGAACAGGGAGGCTTGTTTACTACAGATACCACATGTGCTCCAAGAACAAGCTTGGGGAAAGTATGGCATTCTTTGACTGGAAGATTTACATCAGGCAAGCAAGACCCCAGAATACTGTCTCCCGTCACAGTGCATGCCTGTGGAGATGTTTCTACTACAGGCTGGGAGAAGGTGAAAGAAAGACAAGAAACGTGCCTGCCCTCCCCACCCTCTGTGCCCTACCTTGTTCTTCATGCCATGCATCTGCTCTTCAGCATCCCGTAGCTGCTGCCGTAACAGCTGCATTTCAGGATCAGGCTCTAAGAAATCCATTTCCGAAGTCTGAGACTCTGCCGACGTCATACTTAGTGTTTGGGACTCCAGCCATCTCTCTGTTGCTCTCTGTGTCCTGCAATCCAGAACCCCAGAGCTGTGCTTGAAGGGAGTTCTGCCTGGCAACACCAGCCATGCATGCTTGGTCCTGATGCCTTCATTTTAGGCCAAAGATAGTAAGGGGCCTTCTATTGTGACTCACCGCTCAGATAAACATGCTTAGAAGACTATGGAAAGTCTCCAGCACCTCAATCTGCAAAGGTGTGTTTGACTCTGGGAGACCCTTAGAATGCCAGTCCAGTTAGTTTTCAGGCTAGGCCTAGTCAAGCCCACTCCAATCTGGAAGCATTGTGCCTGCCATTAGACTGAAACAAGTCTATGCGGACAATAAACGAATCTCTTCTGATCTACTTCAGGGCAGAGCAAACCAGAACCCAGTGCCTAGAGCAAAAGTAAACTTCAGAACTCACTCCCTCTAGTCTTGAGATAACTGGGTCGGATCCCCATGTCTGCTTGTAGATGGTATCTGTATTCTTTGGAAACCATGGAAAGGACTGGGTCTCCAGGAGCAGAGGAACGCTCACTGCCCTGGCATCTGCCTTCAGGGGAAAGCCCAAGGCAAGACAGAGTCCTGTGGAACCCCATGACCTCTCACTCTCCAGAGACAGCTGTACCTCTCACTCTCCAGATCTGCAAGCTGCCCAGTGAGGCTGCTGTTGCTCTCCTGCAGGGCCCGGTATTCCTCATTCAGGAAATGGTAGCGTTCCCGCAGCTCCTGCAGTTCTTCTGCAGAGGACAAGCAGAGAGAGATGAGACCAGGAGGAAAGGAAAGCACTGATGACCAGCCCCCAGTTTTCCTGTTTTGAAACATGAGAGCAGAAGGCTAAAGAGCTTCTCTTTTTCTAAAGACAGAAAAGAGAGATAGAGGCTTAGAAGACAGGGCCCAGGAAATTCCACAGTGCAGTGAGTCTTGCTCCTCTTCCCGATAGCTGTCCTTCTTCTCATCTGCCCTGAAGATCTGCCCTGTGTGCTCATCTTCAAAGCCTCAACCGAAGCAGACTCTTGAACTTTTAGGAATTTTTGAAGGTTTAATTAAGTTTGGGGTTTACTGTATGTAAAGTTTCCATTCAACTGTTTATGATTACCTTCCAATTATGCTCTTAGTACAAAAAGCTGAGAGATGTGAACTGTCAGATGTGACTGCCAGTACCTGCCTTTCAGGCATTCTGAGTTTCCTTGTATGTCCTTTATTCCCACACCAAATACATCGGTCTGGATGTGGTAAAGAATTCTTGCCAGGCGTAGTGGCTCACGACTGTAATCCCAACACTTTGGGAGGCCGAGGTGGGCAGATCCCTTGAAGTCAGGAGTTCGAGACCAGCCTGGCCAACATGGCAAAACCCTGTGTCTACTAAAAATACAAAAGTTAACCAGGTGTGGTGGTGCACGCCTGTAGCCCCAGCTACTCAGGAGACTGAGGCAGAAGAATTGCTTAAACCTGGGGGGCAGAGGTTGCAGTGCGCCAAGGTTGTGAGACTCTGTCTCAAAAAAAAAAAAAAAAAAAGGAATTATTTCTAATGGCCTTTTATCTGCTGACAGAAAGAGCCATCCTAACCAGACCCACATATCATCCTCAAGCATTAGAAGAGATCCAGCTGAAATACCCCAGTATATGTCTCTAAGCACCAGTCACCTATACCTATACTATTTCCTTTCTGGTTTTGTTTTGTTTTGAGATAGTCTTACTCTGTCATCCAGGCCAGAGTGCAGTGGCACAGTCAAGGCTCACTGCATCCTTGACCTCCCTGGACTCAAGTGATCCTCCCACCTCAGCCTCCCGAGTACCTGTGACTATAGGCACACACCACCAAGCCCGGCTAATTTTTGAATTTTTTTGTAAAGATGGGGTTTCACTATATTGCCCAGGCTGGTTTCAAATTCCTGGGCTCAAGTGATCCACCTGAGTCACCATGCCCGCTTTTAAGGCTGTGATGATACAAACACCTGTATCTGTTCTGTTTCTTCGTGATTAAGAATTATGTTGGCCGGGTGCAGTGGTTTACACCTGTGATCCCAACATTTTGGATGGCCAAGGTAGGAGGATCATTAGAGCTCAGGAGTTCAAGACCAGCCTGGGTCTTGAGCAAGACTCTGTGTCCACTTGCAAAAAATTTAAAAAGAATTATGTCTCTTAGAACACTAATTATACTGATATTTAAAGAACACTAACTTGCTCTAATTAAACCCAAGACCTATCTTACCTGCTGGAAGATTCAACACCCTAAAAGTAACTTCGAATGCTTCCTCTTAATTCCAATCAGAATTCCTTAGAATACTGCAGATTACCATAAAAGGGAGGGCGGAAACTAATCTTTAATGAAAACTAATCATGCACTAAGCATTAGACTTGATAGTTTCAGCCTCAGATTTGGTAAGTGTGCAAGTGATTTTGACATGCTTCACATTTCATTTAATTCCCAAAATAGTTCTGTAAGTTTTTTTTTTTTTTAATAAACTTTGAATTTTAGATTAGTTTTAGATTTACAAAAAAGTTGCAAAGATAGTACGGAGTTTCCTGGGAGGGTTCTCACCCAATTTCCCTAATTGTTAACATCTTACATTACCATGGTATACCTGTCATGACTAAGGAATCGAATATTGATACATTACTATTAACTAAACTCCATAGTTTACTTGGATTTCTCTACATTTTCCCTAACGTCCTTTTCCTGTTTCAGGATCCCATCTAGCTATTAGGTTTTATTAACCAATTTTGATTTAATATCCCAGATATAGAAACAGGCTCAGAGAAAGACCGTAACCAGACCTCCTATGTTCCTCCTGCTAATTAGTGGAGCTGAGATACTGAACTCAGGTCTGTTTGACTCCAGCCCAAGCCTTCCCACTGTGCCAACCTTCCTCTCCCAGCACCATTTAATCTAAAGGCTCTTCTGAGACGCTTGATACAGCTGGAAAAACTTGCAGTTCTTTGATTCCTTGTTGATTGCCTCTGCTTGACCTGGCCAAATATAGGACTTCCATTATACTCAGATCATAAATCTAGCCGCAGAATAAAGGCAAACTCTCTGATGTCATGAATCCTAGCAACTAGCTGGGAGACTCACTGTCTGAAAGCAGGGCTCTAGGCTTTTGGGTAACTCATGTATTACTTGGAATAACTTTTCTTCTCTAGCTGTCTTGTGCTCTCATTTGTTGCCCCCTAAAGCTTCTATTTTGGGGAGAGCTAATGGAACCTAAGAATTAGCATCCCTGTACCTGGAAGCAGGGCCAGAGGTCCTCCATAAAGCAGTTTAGGCAAAGCACCATGATGCCTGGGCAGCAGGAAGAGTTTCCCAAGGTGACAGGTCCCTCTTTGCCCATCTTAGAGCTGGGAATTTTCCCAGAAAGGGTTTTCCCATAGTGAAATCAACAAAGACCCAATGACTCTCTGAAGAAGAATTTCCAGGGTACCTCTCCATGGTGCTATTTCTTACACCACCATGGACTGGTTATGTAATATCTGGGTAGGTTTTTCCCCCTTACTGTCTTTTTAAAAATTTTTATTTAAAATTTTCTTTTAGAAAGAGATAGGGTCTCACTTGGTTGCCCAGGCTGGTCATGAACGCCTGGGCTCAAATGATCCTCCCATCTTGGCCTCCCAAAGTTCTGGGATTACAGGCATCAGCCATCATGCCTGGCCCCCTACAGTCTTGAATTCGACCTGGAGGTTTTTTCTAGAGATTCCTAATTCATGATCTAACACCACCTTCTACCATTTTCCTATGTATTATCTCCTTTCCTCTGCTTGACTTTACTGACCCACTTGACGGCTCTCATACCTTGCAACCCAGAGTAATCTGAGAGACCTAAACTACTGGATGGTTCAGAGCTCTTCATTTCCATTTCTGCACGGAGGGAGGCAATCTCCATCTCGTAATCTCCCCGAATGCGTTCCATGTCTTCAAGTTCATTCTGCATCCTGCAGAGATCCTCCTGCAGGGACGCTATGTCACTCTCATGTTCAGTTGCAGAATCCTCTGCTGCTTGCCGCAGACTCTGGATCTCAGCCTGGGCCAAATGCAATTCCCGTTCTATTTCCTTAAGTTCGCTTTCTTTCTCATGCTCTAACAGGGAAATCTCCTCACGCAGAGAACGCAGCTCACCTGCAAAGTCCAAAGGTTGAGATGATCAAGAGGGCGGGTGAACTAATCTACCATGTTCTAGAGGCACAAAATTAAAGGGAGACTTATTTCTTGTCTGCAAAGTCCTGAAAACCTCGTCGCTACCCCATCAGAGAAGTATAGCATCATGCTGGATGGACGAAAAGGAGTACCTAAGAAGGGAAAAGAGAGTGACTCTATGTAGTAAGGTCCAATAGAAAAGTAGATTTTGGGCCGGGCGCGGTGGCTCACGCCTGTAATCCCAGCACTTTGGGAGGCCGAGGTGGGCGGATCACAAGGTCAGGAGATCGAGACCATGGTGAAACCCCGTCTCTACTAAAAATAGAAAAAATTAGCCGGGCGCAGGGGCGGGCGCCTGTAGTCCCAGCTACTCGGGAGGCTGAGGCAGGAGAATGGCGTGAACCCGGGAGGCGGAGCTTGCAGTGAGCCGAGATTGCGCCACTGCACTCCAGCCTGGGCGACAGAGCGAGACTCCGTCTCAAAAAAAAAAAAAAAAAAAAAAAAAAGAAAAGTAGATTTTGAGGCCTGGCACCGAAAGCAATCACTTAGTCTACTGTAAACAAGAAGTATTACATGCTTCTAAGGAATCACCTGATTGTTAAAGACCTAACTTCATTTATAGTATTTTCTTGATGCCCTGAATCTTTCTAGAAATTCCCTGACTCAAAAAATGTATACAGACTATTTTCACCTATTCATCCTGAGAGCTCAGAAATTACACAGCCTCAAAGTTCCCATGACCTACCTGTGGTAAGTACTGGACCTAAAACAATGTGCACAACTCAAATTCACATATAAGTTCACTGCATAATAACCAAACACGGGATAATAATCTAAGTGTCAGTCGATAAGGGATTGTTTAAACTGATGATAGTTAGGCTGGGCGCAGTAGCTTATGCCTATAATCCCAGCACTTTGGGAGGCCAAGGCAGGTGGATCACTTGAGGTCAGGAGTTCAAGACCAGCCTGGCCAACATGGTGAAACCCAATCTTTACTAAAAATAAAAATTAAATTAAATTAAATTAAATTAAATTAAAAAGTCAGGCATGGTGCCATGCCCCTGTAATCCTAGCCACTTGGGAGGCTGAGACAGGAGAATTATTTGAGCCCGGGAGATAGAGGTTGCTGTGAGCCGAGATCGCACCACTGCACTCCAGCCTGGGCAACAGAGTGAGACTCGGTCTCAAAAAATAATAATAATAATAATAAAATAAACTGATGATAGTTAAATAGAATATCATGCAGTCATTTAAAAGAAAGTATCAGATCTATGGTGAAAACAAAGAAGTTTCCATATTAACTGAAGAAAAGAGCTGTAAAATATATGCTATGATCTAATTTTTGTAAAAAATATTTTATGTATAGTATATAACACACAAATGGACAAACATATAGAAAAAGGCCTGGAAAGATCTATGCCCAAACCATAATGAGCAGTTGTTTCTGAGGTATGGGGTAACATGTGATGAGGTTTTTACTTTACATATCATATACATCTGTGCTGTTTGGATTTTCAGAACAAGCCTATATTTTCTATTTTTTAATTTACAAAATAATGGGTCAAGAGTTCTCTGTATCTATGGAGCATCTCAGAGTTTCTAGACACATGCACCCATCTGGGATCAGAACCAAAAAGTGGAGAGAGTAAAAGCCACTGATAACAACAGTGAATTTAGGATTTGAGGGCCAGGATGAGAGAATTAATGAGGATTGGGTTGGAAAGGTCAGGATTTTCCCATAAATCCTTTGCAAGGCACATTCTCTCACCCCCTTCCCCCAACTTCTGCTCATTCTACTCACCATTCAGATGTCAACTTTTCTAGTTTGTACCTCCAAAAAAACTAAGAGAAGTCCTCTATTAAATGGTCTCATAAAACCTTGTACTTTGCTCTGTGTGTGTGTGTGTGTGTGTGTGTGTGTGTGTACTTAGTCTCCCCTTCATCTGGTTATAAGCTTTATCAAGGCAGAGAGCATATCGGGTTTGCTCACCATTACAGCTCTAGGATCTAGTATTGTGCCTGAAAACGAAGCTCAATAGATATTTGATGTATTCATGCATAAATAAGGCAACAGTTCATCTATTCAACAAACTTTTACTAAGTATCTCCTATGCGTACAGAACTAAATATTTGGGGGGTTTTCCTTTTTGTTTTTGAGACACAATCTTGTTCTGTTGCCCAGGCTGGAGTGGAGTGGCATGATCATGGCTCACTACAGCCTTGATCTCCTGGGCTTAAGCAACCCTCCCTCCTCAGCACCTCTAATATCTGAGACTACAGGCATGGGCTACCCTGCCCTGGTAATTTTTTTTTTTTTTTTTTAATGTAGAGATGGGGGTCTCTTTCTGCTGCCCAGGCTGGTCTCAAACTCTTGGGCTCAGGTGATCCTCCCATCCTGGCTTCCCAAAGTGCTGAGATTACAGGCATGAGCCACCACACCTGACCCTGTTTGGGTATTTTTTAAAAATTAGAATAGAGTCTAGACTTTCAAAGAAGACAAATTTGGACATGCTTCATAGATAGATGCTGAGTGGTGAGGGCTTCTCAGGGGAAGATCTACCCTGCTCCCCTGAGCTCACATGTGGAACTATGCGCATGTCTTTTGCCAATCTTTCCAGTTCTAGAATGATCCTAGCTGTTACATCTCCTTGATCTATTCAACAACTATTAACTGATCCTTAACTGCGTGCCAACGCCAAGAATCTCCTGTTAGATTCTCTGACTTCCTATTGGAAGAACAGTCAGCTCTACCCCCACTACTGAACAGCACAGTGAAGTCGATCTAGCTAGGGAGACACACAAGGAAACTGGCCATTAGGATAAAGGCCCTAGAATCTGGGGTGGGCCTTCTGGAGAAACAGACCAACCTCCACTTCCCTAATATGCTTTCGATGTTAGGGTTCAACTCTCCCTTAGGTGCTTCTGGCCCTAAAAAAAAATGGCATTCTCGGTCAAACACGGTGGCTCACACCTTTAATCCCAGCACTTTGGGAGGCTGAGGTGGGTGGATCACTTGAGGTCAGGAGGTCGAGACCAGCCTGGCCAAAATGGCGGCACCCTGTCTCTACTAAATATACAAAAATTAGCCGGGTGTGGTGGTGGGCATCTGTAGTCCCAGCTGCTGGCGAGGCTTAGGCAGCAGAATCACTTCATCTCAGGAGGCGGAGGTTGCAGTGCGCCGAGATCACACCATTGCAGTGCAGCCTGGGCCACAGAGCGGAACTCAGTCTCAAAATAAAAATAAAAATAAAAATAAAAATTCTCAGATCCACTGGGAACAGAAGGTGCAGAGTCACCTAGAGTCGCCCGGGGCAGGACTCAAGGCCTGGGGGCAGAGCTACTCCGGGAGCGCCCGGGAGTTGAAGAGGCCAGCCAGGGTTCCCCGGGTTCCGAGGCGCTGGCGCCCGTTGAGTATGGGGCTGGGACCGTCGGGGAGAGGTCAAGGGCCGAGGACTCGGGCTGCGGGCAGAAAAGTGGATTCTCACTCACTGGTTATAGCCTCCATCTCGCCGCCCCCCCAGAGCAGTGTCCCTGGGGGGCCACCCAGCCGCTGGCCGGTCCCGGCCCCGGAGGGGCTGTGGCGGCCGGAACGGCCTCCGAACAGCAGCTGCCTCTAAGGCCGCGCGCGCCCCGTCCAGGCGGAAACGGGTGACGCGCGTGCGCGAGGGCAGCCTCGGTCTCTCCCGCAGGGCCGTGAGGGATCTCACCCTAGAAAGCACTCTACTGAGGACTGGGCGTGGTGGCTCACGCCTGTAATCCCAGTACTTTGGGAAGCCGAGGCGGGGCGGATCACGAGGTCAGAAGTTCAAGACCAGCCTGGCCAAGATGGTGAAACCCCATTTCTACTAAAAATACGAAAAATTAGCCAGGCCTCCTGAACCCAGGAGGCGGAAGTTGCAGTGAGCCAAGATCTCACCACTGCACCCCAGCCTGGGTGACAGAGCAAGACTCCATCTCAAAAGAAACGAAACATCCTACGGAGGAGGGAAGCGCTGTAGAACCCTATTTTCCCAGGTAGTTCCTGCTACATCTGTGCTTCAATCCTGACTTTTCGCCAGTTCGAATGGAGGAATGTCCCTTCTCCAGGCAAAGGCCTTTTTTTGTACTGGATCTTTTCTTTCATTATACATGATCTAGCATTTCCTACCTTTGAAAAAAGAAAAGAAGTAATCTTTCGACCCTATTTCCCTTACTTCTCTGCTTCTCTTCAAAATGACTACTGGAGTTACCGGTACTCACCTTTTCCATTTCATCTCCCATGTCCTCTCTAAACCTAATCCAATCGGTGCCTCCATGCACTGAGATGTCTCTGGGTCCTCCCTCTTGCCAAATCCAAGACCATCTCACTTGACTTAGCAACCTGACACAGTGGATCATTGTCTCCTTGAAGCACTTTCTGCTCTGGCTTCCAGGGCATGACATGCTCCAGGAGTTCCTCTCACTTTACTCTTTTGTTCATTTGTCTTCCTATATTGGACCTCTAAATACTGGAGTGTCTCTGGGACTGGACCCTTTCTCCTCTTCTGGTGTCTCTCCATGTGACTGCACCATTACTTCCCATGGATTCGAATGCCAATTATATGCTAATGACTCCAAATTTACATCTCCGGCCCTGTTTTCTCCCTGGTTCCGCCTTTATATATCCAACTGCCTCAATATATTCACTTGGATGTCCACAGTTACTTCAAACTCAACAGTAGAAAACATGTCTTAAATGGCTCCCCTACCCCCAAAACTTACCCCTTGCCAAGTCTTTCCCAATTCAATAAACATCACCACCTTCCATCAATTTTCTCAAGGCAAAGTCATCTTTGATGTCTCTGTTGTCCCCTGATCCAATTCATTAGCATATCCCGAGGGCTTCACCTTCAAAATATATTCTGAATCATCTCCATTTCTACAGCCCTAACTCAAGCAACCATCATCTCTTGACTGGACTATTGCAGTAACTTGCTGACAGGACTCACTGTTCTGAGTCCCTTCCCTCCATCCTAAGTGTTTCCACTTAGTGGCCAAGTTCTCTTTTAAAAATGTAAAGCAGATCGTATCATCCCAGTCCTGGCTAAGACCCTCTCCTGGCTTTCCACCACACTTACATGAAAGCCAAGCCTCTTGGCTGGCCTATAAGATCCATTGTAATCTGGCCTCTGCCTGCCTCAGAACATTCTCTTACCAGGGTCCTCCACATGCACTTTGCTGCAAACACAGTGGCCTCTATTCTATCGCTCAAACAAATGAAGCTCATTCTCACCTCTGGGCCTCTGCAGTTGCTGTTGCTTCTGCCTGGTACGCTCCTCCCTCAGATCTTGGATGGCTGGATCCTTTTCATTATTCAGGTCTTAGCTCAAATGTCAACTTCTCAAAGATGACTTTCCTAACTGCCATATCTAAAATAAACTCCCTTCAAGACCAGCCTGGCCAACATGGTGAAACTCCATCTCTACTGAAAATACAATAATTAGCCAGGTGTGGTGGCACATGCCTGTAATCTCAGCTACTCGGGAGGCTGAGGCACGAGAATCGCTTGAACCCGGGAGGCGGAGGTTGAAGTGAGCCGAGATTGTGCCATTGTACTCCAGCCTGGGCAACAGAGTGAGACTATGTCTCAAAATAAAATAAAATAAACTCCCATCCCATCTCCTCTCTATATCATATTATTATGTCGTGTTCATAGCATTTATTGCCACCTGAACTTGTGTTGTTTATTTTCTGCCTCTCTCCATTAGAATGTACTCTTCATTAGGGCAGGGATGTGGTCTGTCTCATTTATAGCTGGTCCTCCAAGTATAAAGGCACCTCATAAGTAGGTGATAAATAAATTAGTCCCATTTTACAGATAAGAAATGACATCTCAGAAAGATAAGTGACTTGCCCAAGATCACACAATTTGTAAGTGGTAGAGCTGGGCCCAGGAATCTAGGTCATCCCAGACCAGTGCCCACACTCTTCCCTGTGTGACACGTTTCCTGCCACTTTCCTCCTCTGCAAGCCCCTTCATTGACCACCCTTCCTGTATCTACCTTTGCTTACATTTTCTGTCCCCGTCTCCTTTCCTCCCCCTCTCACACCTCTGCTTGCTACTGTCCAGGCCTGCTTCCCGGCCTTCCTTTTTTTTCTCCATTTATACTTTTCTTTTGGCTTGATCTCAGTTCTCCCCAGAGTCCCTGCCGTTTTCTAGGGCAGCTCCCCTAAACCTTCCGGAAGCCCACAAAAGTAACAAAAGCTGCCTCTTTATTTGGTGGTGCGGTGGAATGTGGGACACCTGCCTTGCTGCTTTCCAGAGACAAAGGGACGTGGGTGTTGGCAAAAAGGGATTTAGGGGCCACAAGCTCAGGTCCCAGGCAGCAAGAGAAGTGCTCTCATCTGCCTCCCTTAACAGGTGCAGAGAGGCCCCGCCAGTCACGTCTCATTGGCTTCATGCTTTCCCATGCTGTCCTTGGAGGAACCAAAAAAGGAATCTGGCTTGGAATTCAACTTGGATCACCCACCCCTGGCACTGACCAGGAGAACAAAGGGACAGGGATGCAGTATGAAGGAGGAGGCTGAAGGGGCAAGAGGAAAGAGCCCACCAGAGACAGGAGGTGACAAGGAGGTCAAGAAATGGAAGGAGAGGACAGAAGAGCCAGGTGGAGGTTTAAAGAAAGAAAACTGGGGACAGAGGAGGATGGAGAGACAAGGAGCGGAAAAGCGTGAGACTAGTAGAGGAAAATGAGGTGAAATTACTGAATTTGGTTATTTTTATCTGCTATGCTTCAGTCAAACCCTCAGGAAAAAAGTACTTAGGTGACCACTTGGATGGCCACCTCCCTCCGGTCCAAGCCCTGGGAACTACCTTGGAGCTGCTGAATTTGCTTGGTGAACACCTCTGCCTGCTGGGCGCTGGCTAGCCGTTCATCCTCCAGGAGCCCTGCAGGGAGAGGGGCACCAGTGTCAAGCTCGGATCCAGGGGAGTGCAGAGCCTCTGGGCCCGGGCACTGGGCCCTGGCCCAGCCACTTACCCTGTAGCTCCAGGGAGTCGTCCTCATGCTGCCCTGCCAGTTCCCGGGTCTCCTCCAGTTCTGCCACCAGCTGCAGCACCTGAGCCCGCAGCTCCTCCAGCTCTGTCTCCGTGAGGCTCAGTCCCCGGTGCTTGTTGACTGACAGAGAGCCAACACTGCCACCTTTCTGCACTTGCTCTTCTTCTTCTTCCACCTCTTCTTCCTCCTCTTCTTCTTCTTCTTCCTCTTCATAGAGAGCTGGGAGTAACACCTCCCCTAGGAGAGACAGCCATCCCACCAGGGAGTCAGCACCAACTTCCTTTCCGCAGTCCTTCCAGGGCCCTCAAACTCACTATCCCAGGGCAGAGATAATATACTAGTGCCACCTGGTATCCCCCAAGGTGCCTCTGGGCAAGACCTATACTCAAGATGAATCCTCAGGTGTGAGGGTCAAGTTGAGAGGCAGCCCCTCCACCTCCCAGGCCCTTCCTGGACCAATGTTGCACATGGTAGCCTCCCACCATTGCCTGTGGGCAGGCTGGTGCCCGCTCAGCATGAGACACTTGCACAGGATTACCTGCTTCTTCTAGGCTGGCCTCTGAGTAGCAGGACAAGTAGTCAAGAAAGGAGACAGTGAGTGGATCTTTCGGTCAAATGGGGTAACAGTTACAGTTTGGAGATTTCTCAAAAGTTAAAAACAAAAACAAAACAAAACAAAACAAAACTGGCCGGGAATGCTGGCTCATGCCTGTAATCCTAGCACTTTGGGAGGCTGAGGTGGGTGGATCACTTGAGGCCAGGACTTCCAAACCAGCCTGGTCAACATGGTGAAACCCCATCTCTACTAAAAATACAAAAAAATTACCTGGGCGTGGTAGTACATGCCTATAATCCCAGCTACTTGGGAGGCTGAGGCAGGAGAATCATTTGAAAATGGGAAGTGGAGGTTGCAGGGAGGCGAGTTCGAGCCACTGCACTCCAGCCTGGGCGACAAAGTGAGACTCCATCTCAAACAAACAAACAAACAAAAACAACCAAACAAAACACTATCCAGGTGGCTTGTGAAAAATCAGCCTTTCCGTAATAAGAAAGCATTGCCTGTCAGCAGGTAGAGAAAGAAAATATCTGATTGTAGAGGTTTCATTGGATAAACGCTGGTGCCCTTTCAAATGTATATTATTAAATACCTGTTTGAAATTTTCTACAAGGTCCACCTTGTTTTTCCCTGCTGCATGTCACAAAGTCTCCTCTCCCCTAGCTGAGCCATATGAAGCCCCTCCTACTCTGCTGACCACAAAGCAGCTTTCAGGGGAAGTTTTAGGCTGTACTTGTGTGTAAAAGAAAGCCTGCTATTTTAATGCATTAAAAAAACTGGGGTTTGGTGCTGGCCCCCAGCCTCTGGTTGTGAGCACCCGCTCCTTTACTGCAATGCAGTCCCTATAAATAGCAAAATGTTGTCTGGATGATGATTGTTTGCTTTGTTTTAAAATTCTGAATCTCTGGTCTTACTTTATCTAACATCAGCAGCCCTAGGTTCGTCTGGGACCCCTTGTGCCATCTGTCCCTCTTAGGGGGAGCAGGTTTGCCCATACTGAATGTGCAACGTGCAATACTTCACAGAAAGTCCTGGAAAATGGACCAGCGTCCTTCCAGGGGCCTGGTGTTGGCAGCAACTGCCAAGTCACATGGGTGTGGTGGGGATACACGTGTGTTGGGAGGATGGCCTCACACGCCCCCTCCTAGGCAATCTCTTTCAGGCAGTAAGGTATCCTAGAGAACCAAAGCCACAGGCTTCCATTCGAAGTTAATGGTGGTGGCCCCAGAAAGACAATTCACATGCCCAGTTCCTGGCTTTTTATAATAAGAGACAGCTTGGGATCTGGGTCGGCAGGCAGTGAGGACAAACCCCCTGCTGAAAGGCTGCTTCAAAGCTCTGTCCAACCAGGCCTCTTTCTCTGTCTGGCAGCTCCCTAGGGACACACAACCTGGTTAGCTGGGGGTTGACTGGGGTCCCGAAGGGATGCACCCTAAACTTCCGTCAAAGCCTGAGCCCTGGGAAGGGCTGGCGCTCTGAGCTGCAGGAAGAGGGGCTAAGATGAACTGAGGGAAGGGCTGTGTCCCGGCTTAGAGGCCTGGGGGTCAAAGGGAGGAAGAAAGGGAATTAAGGGAGGAGGGGAAGGGAAAGAAAGAAGCCTTTTGGGAAAACTCACCCTCCATAGCTTGCATCCCTCGTCGTTCCAGGGAGCCCCAGCGTTGGCCCTTCTTCCTCTCACAGCCCTCAGAGGCCTCATAGGAGCCTAGAGTGGTCACTGTGGGTCCTGAGAGCACGGAGAAAGGAAGGGCTGGGGGATGGGGGACTGGCTGCGGGCTGGGGTGCAAAGAAGGGGACATGCCTTCCAGCTCCTCGGGGCTCTGGGATCTGTAATCCCAGTGGAGGTGCCTGACTCACTCTCCCGTCTCTGCGACTCCTCTCTCTCTCCACCACCTCTCATGCTCTGCCTGCGGAGACCCCAGTCCTGACGCCCAGCCTCCTCAGAACCCCCTGTTCCAGGCCCCTCTTGCTTGCACAGAAAGAGGGGGTGTGCGTATTTAGTCCAGGGAGACAGGGAGGAGAGGGGCAAGACAGAAAGAGGGCGGGAGCCAGTGAAGAAGAGGCTGAAAGGGTGAGGTGGCCTACGGAGGGAGGGAGGAGTGGGGGGCGTGTGGGAAGGGGTAGGGCAGCGACCGCTCCCCTCCCCTCCCCTCTCATTCTCTCGCTGGACCTTGCCCACCCCACCCTCGCCCCGCGCTCAGGAATCTCCGGGGCTGCAGGAGGTGCGGGGTCTGGAGCCCCGAAGGCTGGAAGCACCGTTGGACTGGAGTGGAGAGACGCGCTGGGGAGGGACCACCAGACAGGATGCGGCCGGTGCGCTGAAGCCCCAGCCCCAGGCCGGAAAGATGGAGACCGGGCCCCGGTGGAGGCCAGGATGGAGGGAGGAAGACTCTGGGCGGAGAAGGGGGAGCCGCGGAGGCCAGGAGCACCTGGGGGTCTGGAGGGAGGAGGGATGGAGGAGAGAAAGGAGGGGCGGTGGAGAGGTGAGGGAGGGGCGGCTCTGACCTGGTCCCGGGCAGCTCCAGCCCGCGGCTCCCGCGCCGGCTCCGGCGCCCGCCTCCATGACCGCTCCCGCCGCCGCCTTACGCCTCCCCGAGCAGAAGCCGCAGCCGCGAGCCCGGGGACCCGAGCCGGGTGCGCAGGAAGGGGGGGGGGGCGGGAGAGGGGGCGGGGCCTGGCCGGGCCTCCTGACACCGCCCCCCGCCGCTCGCCGCCGCCCGGAAGCCCTCCCAGCACTCGGGAGCTCCGAGCCGGTGCAGGGGGCGGCTTGGGAGGGTGAGCGCGACCCCAGATACGCCCCAAGTCTCTCCCCGAGGGAGCGTGGGGAGCTGCGGGGCCCGGACAGTGTCAGGAGCTCCTAGGCTTAAGGCTGTCCCAAGAGGGAGGAGCGAGATCCCCTGGTTCTGGCAGCAGATCCCCCCGGGATCTGCTGTGCGCAGGGACCCTTCTGCACCAGGTGTCAGGGCCCAGTCATGCTCAGCAATGGGGACAGCAAAGGACGAGGTGGGACTGTTTCCTCCAAGCGCACAGACACGCGCGCCCCTCCCTCCTTCCCTCCCCCGCCCGGCCGGCGCCCCCACCAAGCAGTCGGCGCGGACTCCGGCCTCAGGCCCTGCTCAGCCCTGCCCGGTGGCCCCTCGGCAGCCTGGGGGCCGGAGGAGGGAAGTCGAGGCCCTGATGGGCGAACGGCAGGGCCCTGACCTTTCCGCTTTCTGCGACCCCCTACCGAACCAGGGCCAGGGACCCTCTTAGGGGGGCCCTCCGGTGGCCCCACCAAGCCTCAGGGCCCGAAGACCCCCTCTCCTCCGCCCTGCCTTCCCTTCCGGTCCCACACCAGGTGGGCTGTGAGCCACGCCCCCACTGTAGCCCGCGAGAGTGGGCACGACTGATGTTCACTCTCGTGGAAGGGAGATTTGGAAGCCCAGGGGGCTTATTTCACGTCTTCCACCATTCTTTTATTCAAGCTATGTCCACTGGGTGCCGGCTTTTGAAGAGGCAGTTCTCACATCTCGGCAGGTCTCAGCAAGGATAGAAGTGGGTACAGTTCGCAACAGGGGCTCCCCAGCACATCCAGGAAATGGCTGGGAGATTCCTAAGCCAGGGACACACGCAGATCCCTTCTCTAGCACATTCACTCACATTGTCTGCGTTCCCCCCGCTGCAGGAAAGGGGTCCGGATCCAGACCTCAGGAGAGGGTTCTTGAATCTCACGCAAGAAAGAATTCAGGGCAAGTCCGTAGAATAAGGTAAAAGCAAGTTTATTAGGAAAGCAAAGGAATAAAGAATGGCTACTCCATAGACAGAGCAGCCCCAAGGGCGGCTGTTTGCCCATTTTTATGGTTATTTCTTGATGATATGCTAAACAAGGGGTGGATTATTCATGCCGCCCCCTTTTAGACAATGTAGGGTAACTTCCTGCCGTTGCCATGGCATTTGTAAACTGTCATGGCACTGGTAGGAGTGTAGCAGTGAGGATGACCAGAGGTCACTCTCACTGCCATCTTGGTTTTGGTGGATTTTGGCTGGCTTCTTTATTGCAAGCTGTTTTATCATCAAGGTCTTTATGGCCTGTGTCTTGTGCCAACCTCCTATCTCATCCTGTGACTTAGAATTCCTTAAACGTCTGGGAATGCAGCCCAGTAGGTCTCAGCCTCATTTTACCCAGCTCCTATTCAAGATGGAGTTGCTCTGGCTCAAATGCCTCTGACATCCCACAGGCTTCCACGTCCACAAGCCATTCCTGTTCCACGGGAAGGAAGCCCTTTTTTGCTTGGACTTCCCCTACTTTTCAGCTGGGGGTCACCTCCAGGTGGCCTTCTCTGACTGGTACCCCATCCCTGCCCTACTAGGCGCTTCTGTGGTGCTCGTCCCTGTCTGTCTGTCTGTAACAGCACCAGGACCTCTGGGTTGTCCAGGCTCTGCCCGGTTTCTTGAATGTTATGGGGATCTCAGTTATCTTTGTATCTCCAGCATCTGACCGAGTTTCTGACACAGGATAAATGAGTTAAAGGTCGATCTCCCAGAGACCCAGTTAATGCCCTATCTTATCATCTAACATGATTTCATATTTGTTGCCTATTCATGATGATGTTGTCTATAAGTCTCTCTCCCTCCCCCCACTCCTTGCTCCTTTTTTCTTCCTCTGCCTCTCTCATTATCTCAGCAGAGAGACAATGAGCAGAGATCAAGGATGTTTCCTTTGCTTCCCAGATGACAGGATTCTACTCCAGATCCTGTGGCCAAGGTGACACAGTTGTGGGGAAAGTTGAATAAGCCCACCCAGACCCCTTCTGCAGAGGGTTTACTGCATGCAGACACCAAGGCTGTCCAGATTTGGGGAGCAGAGCATTTGTCAGGGGTGGTAGAAAGGAGCTGCACTGGGAGCTTGAGGGATGCAGTGCTCCGGGAACTGGCAAAGACTAGTTCTGGAAGCTTACTGGCTGTCCTTTCTGCCCAGCGCAGCTCCTCATGGTTCTGCCTCCGCCAGCAGGGTCACGTTAGCAGTTGGCCTTGACTGCTGACCTCTTGGTGAATGGAGGGAGGCACAGCAGGGAAATTGTCGACGGTGACATCCAAGGTTCAAGCTCTCCTCAGGGAGCTCTGATCCTGAGTATTAAGACTAATCTCTCCCTGGCTTCTGGCATGCAGGTCACCTTTCACCCTTGATTTGGGAGAACATTCAAGGGAGATCTGAACCAGTCTATTTTCAGGAGCCAAACTTGGTCAAACCCTGGCCAGACCAGTACCGGGTTGAGGGAGGGGGGCAGTTAAAAGGCGGGAGAAAAGAGCTTAAGAGCTATGAGGGAGGTGGGCTGTGGTCCAGAAATGCATCTCTGAGGGGCCAGGAGTGGTGGGCATGTCAGCAAGGTGATCAACCTAGGGGGATGATCTGAATTAATCCCTGTAATCCCTGGACTCAGGGCTCAGCCTCCCTCCTAATCTCATCCCAGGAGATCATCCTCTTTGAGGACTGATGTAGCCATTTATCCCCCTTTACCCTTATTTCTAAATGCCTAGATCCTTTCATTAAAAAGAAAAAAAATATGAGTATTTGAAACATGCAAAAAGTATGGTAAACAGAATAACGTAACAAATAACCCATGCACACAGAGCTGAAATCCTACAACCAGTCAGATCTTGCCATGTTTGATTCGAGGTAGCCCTCTATTTATGGTTTTCCAGTTTTACCTGTATGTATGTTTTACCTTTTACGAATGTATCTACCAACAATACATAATTGTGACTTGTGTGTTTTAGGAATTTATCTAAATAGTGTTATATTGTACGCATTCTTCTGCAAACTCTTTTTTTTTTTAAATTTATCCATGTTGTTTCATATAGCTCCAGTTTATGAATTTTAACTACTGAATACTGTTTCATTGTTTGAATACACTGCAATTTATCCATTTTTCTGCTAATTGACATTTTGACTGTTTCCAGTTTTCCATATTAAAAACAATGCTGCACTTGACAATTTCATGAGTTCTCCTAGGATGGATACCTAGAAGTGGAATTTCTGGGTCATAGGTAGGTGCATCTTAAATTTCACTAGCCATTGCCAAATTGCTCTATAATATAGTTAGACCAATTTAAACACCACTAACAGTGGCTTTATTTTATTTATCCTCTGGCCCCCACTTATTTGGAAGTTACACATTCTATTTCTACTCTTTTAGTGATTACCTCTTTATATATTTCTAAACATTCTTACTTAGGTCTACGGTGAATCAATATCACTATACTTTTCTGAGTAATAGAAAGATCTTAGAACATGTTAACTCTGTTCTTCTTTCCCCACCATCTCCCATATTTCTATCTAGTATTTTAGTTTCCCCTTCTTTCTAACCCCAGGAATCATCCTCCTCACCATTATCACCACCACCACCATCTTTATCATCATCATCATCATCTGTCTCAAGGCTTGATTAGATCTACTAACATATTTATAAATTTCTCTGCTCACCGTTCCTTCTTATTTCCATTTCCCTCTTATAAAATCTACCCTTTGTGACATTTCAGTGTAGTCTTTGAGGGGTCAGCATTCCCAGTTAATATCTTAAAATGTCTTTATTTCATGCCCTTTTAATGGAAATTTGGTAGGCATCAAATTCTAGGTGACAGTTATTTTCTCTTAGCCTTTTGAAGATGTTTTTCCCTATAATCTTTTGCTGCTAGTAAGTGACAAAATTTTTCTCTATAATTAAAAACAATACGTCTTTTCTTTCTTTCTTTCTTTCTTTCTTTCTTTTTTTTTTTTTTTTTTTTGAGGTGTCTCACTCTGTCACCCAGATTGGAGTGCAGTGGCGTGATCTCAGCTCACTGCAACCTCTGCCTCCTGGGTTCAAGCGATTCTTCAGTCTCAGCCTCCCAAGCAGCTGGGATTACAGGTGGGTGCCACCACACCTGGCTAATTTTTGTATTTTTAGTAGAGACAGGGTTTCACCATGTTGGCCAGTCTGGTCTTGAACTCATGACCTCAGGTGATCCACCCACCTTGGCCTCCCAAAGTGCTGGGATTACAGGCATGAGCCACCATACCTGGTTGAAAAAATAAGTCTTTTCTATAATATTTTGTTTTCCATTTTTTTCCCCCTATAATCAATATCCTGTTGCTAGAAGTGAGCTGCAAATATAATTGTTATCTTTGTAGGCAGACAGGCATTTTTCTTTCCGGTTGTTTTAAGGTTTTTCTCAGGTATGGTGGCTCATGCCTATAATCCTAGTGCCTTGGGAAGATGGCTGGAGCCCAGGAGTTTGAGATCAGCCTGGGCAACATGGCAAGACTCTGTCTCTATAAAAATAAAAAAATAACTCCAGCCTGGGCAACAAAGCAAGACTCCATCTCAAAATAAATAAACAAATAATTAGCTAGACGTGACGGCACACATTTGTAGTTCTACCTGCTTAGGAGGCTGAGGTGGAAGAATTGCTTGGGCCTAGGAGTTTGAGGCTTCAGTGAGCTATGATCACACTACCACAATCTAGCCTGGGCAATAGAGTGAGACCCTGTCTCAAAAAAAAAAAAAAAAAGACTTTTCTCTTTCTTCAATATCCTGCAGTTTCTCCACAGTGTGTTTCAGAGCTCAGGACTCTTCAACCTGAGGACTGTGTCTTTCTTCCATTAAAATTCTCAACCATTATCTATTGGAATATTATATTTTCCCCATTCTCTCAGTCACATTCAGGAACTCCTATTAGATATATGTTAGTCTGTCTCATTCTTTCACTCATGTTTTTTTAGCTATTCTTTCATATTTTCTATCTTATCACTTTCCGACTTTTTCAGATTTTGAATGATTTCATCAGCTCTCTTTTCCAGTTCACTTATTCTCTCTTTGCCTGAGTCTAATAATCTCCTGTTTAATGCATCACTGAGTCTTTAATGTCTTCTTTGTTATTAAGTATAATTTTCCTGTGCTAAGAGTCGTTAATTTCAGTGGTTATGTCTTTCATTTCTTCATGTGGTATTTGATTTTTTTTCCTATGGTTTATTTTCTTGTCTTTAATTCTTCTACATATATTTATTATATAATGTTTTTCATGTTGTTCTATCATGTATAGTTCTTGGAGTGCTCTCCTGTTTGCTGTGTCCACCAACCCTTCCTTATGATGAATTGCTTCCTTGTCTAGTTTTGTTTCTTCTCAGCTGAACCTGTGGCTAGAATCACCCCAAAAGCAGTAATTCCACAAGGGAGTGCCCCAAACTGTTCTGAAACGGGGCTGGTTGAGATTCCAAAAACACCAAGTGGTAAACATCAGGGGATTGGTCCAAAGCATTTATTAGGGGAATGTACATACAAAGTGAGCTGCCGTGGATCCTCAAGGCAGAGAGCAAGATAAGGGATGTTCTACCTAGGTGTGTCCACAATGAGGGAGCTGGGTTATGAAGTTTAAATGAGGGTTTCAGGAATTTGACTGGGGACAGGGCTAGCTTCTATATGTTTAGCAACATGGTTTGTCCTTCAGTGTTTTCAGCAACAACCTAAACACCTTTATCAGTGCCTGTGAATGTTCAAGGCCCTAGCTTGGGTTCAAGCCTATAGCGAAAAACATTTCAGCTGGCTGGGTCACAGAGCACTTAAAGCATTCTGTATCTCTCTGGACAGAGGGAAAAGCAGGGAAAGTTTGTAATATTTAATATTATACAAGTCCATAATTTTTATTGTGAGCTCTTCTTCAGCACATTTTGGGTTTTTGTAATTTTGATGGGTTGGTTGGTTGGCTGGTTTTGGTGGGAGTCCTATATGCCCTTGTTATATGAAAATAGTCTTATAGAACTCTTTTTGCTTCTGTGTGGCTGTGTGGTATTCCTAAGGATTTCAAGCGTCATAAACCAAGTTTATATTTAATTTCTCGCTTGGATTCAGCACCATGAAAACAGAAATCCAGATACAATACTTGGTCAGACTTAGAACATCAATTTCTCAGGGTTGACTTGTATTTCCACCCCTTTTCTCTGCTTCCTTGCTGGTTTTTAGTCCACTTTTCTTTTCTTTTTCTTTCTTTTCAGAGACAGGGTCTGGCTGTGTTGCCCAGGCTGGAGTGCAGTGATGTGATCATGGCTTATTGTGGCCTCAACCTCCCAGGTTCAAGTGATGCTCCCACCTCAGCCTCTGAAGTAGCTGGGACTGCAGTGCACACCACCACACCTGGCTAATTTTTTAAATTTATTTTTTTGTAGAGAAGGGGTTTTGCTGTGTTGCCCAGGCTGGTATCAAACTCGTAGGCTCAAGTGAGCACCCCGCCTCAGCCTCCCAAAATGTTGGGATAGCAGGTGTGAGCCACTGTGCTCAGCCTTTAATCTTCTTTTGACGAACAAGATGGATCTTTTATATTCTGAGCTTTATGAAGGGGTTTCAGCTTTGGCTCCCTGCCTCTGGCAGGTGAGGCCACGTATCCTACAGCTGGAAGCATTGAGACACAGCTCCAGATCTTGGGTGTCTATCTTATCTGTGTGTGACATCAACAATAGGCCATTGTGACATCCTTCTCCCCGGCCCCCATTTTTTTTTGGCCTGCTCGCCCTTCCTTCCTTCCTTCCTTCCTTCCTTCCTTTGTTTCTTCCTTCCTTCCTTCCTTCCTTCCTTCCTTCCTTCCTTCCTTCCTTCCTTCTTTCCTTCCTTCCTCCCTCCCTCCCTCCCTCCCTCCCTTCCTCCCTCCCTCCCTCCCTCCCTCCCTTCCTCCCTCCCTCCCTTCCTCCCTCCCTCCCTCTCTCCCTCCCTCTCTCTCTCTCTTTCTTCCTTTCGATGGAGTCCTGCTCTGTTGCCCAGGCTGGAGTGCAATGGTGCCATCTTGGCTCACTGCAACCTCCGCCTCCTGGGTTCAAGCGATTCTCCTGCCTCAGCTTCCCAAGTAGCTGGGATTACAGGTGCATACCACCATGCCCAGCTAATTTTTGTATTTTTAGTAGAGATTGGGTTTCGCCTTGTTGGTCATGCTGGTCTCGAACTCCTGACCTCAGGTGATCCACCCGCCTTGGCCTCCCAAAGTGCTGGAATTATAGGCATGAGCCACTGGCCTGGCTTTTTTTGTTTGTTTTTTACGTTCCTTCTTTAATCCTGATAGCTGATAATTTCCTTTATTAAAAAAAAGTTGGGATTGTACCATTTTAATTTTTGAATTCCATTTTATCCAACATCCCTGTGTGTGTTTGGGGGCACTGGATGAAGGGATAGCTACCTTAGTCCAGTCTTTCATGTTGCCAGAAGTTCCCATTTAGATTCTCTTTGTGTGTAACATGATTCCTAGCAATCCCTACATCTCTAGGGTGCATTACAGTTTCTGATTTCATCCTCCCAACAACTCTGAGAAGTAAGTTTCGAGACTCAGAACTGTAACTGTCGTCCTAGCTTTTGGACTTTGAGTCCAGTGCATTTCATAGCTTGGGTTTTATGTTGAGAGCTTGCCTGATCCTGACCTCCAGCTCTGGCCCAGCCCGCTCCTTGTCCTGATGTCTCTGACAGGCTGTCTTTCTGCCAAATAAAATGCAGGCCAGCCAGATGCTCTGCCAGTCCCCTCCTGCTCAGTTTGGCCCCAGTGGAAATAATGGGGTAAGTATAGGTCAGGGCAATGGGGCGACTGACTGCCAGCTTGTCCTCAGGGTCCTTTAGCCACACACCAGGAGGCTATCTCTTTGCTTCCACCCTAGAAGGGGTAGGCGGTGTATATGTATGTGGCAGCGGAGAACGGACAGAAAAAGCAGGGCTCGTCCGGGATTTGAACCCGGGACCTCTCGCACCCTAAGCGAGAATCATACCCCTAGACCAACGAGCCACAGGCAATTAGCTCTTGCCAGATGTGCTCCCCCTGCCACATCAGCAGCAGCCACAGAAGCAGTCTGTAGTTCTTAGAACGAGCCTCTCTCCTCCCACTTCCAGGCTGGCTCCAGGCCCAGGCGGCTGCGCTCCAGCAGGCGTTGCTCCTGAGTTCTCTCCTGCTCCTCCCTAGCTCGTTGCGGAGCCACACAGATGCTCCTCTGCCTGGGCCTACAGGCAGGGTCCATTCTTCCCCCTGACCTGCCAGTTACCCCGCCAGGACTCCCAAGCAGAGTTCATGGAGGTCCTGCTGGGGAAGAAGCCAGGCTCCAGGAACCACTATTTCCCTGAGGACCCTTAGGGCTGGTGAGCCCATCTGTGGTCTCTTGCACTCAGTTGAGAGCTACTCTTCTTTCTTACCTCATGATCAGACCACCAGAAAAGCATTCTCCAAACCCATTAGACTCCCAGGTGAGGACCCAGAAGATTGTCCCAGCTTGCTCTTGACTAGGTGATGTTTGCTAAAATCCGCAGTGTCTTCATCTGCTGGTTGGGGAAGGTAACACCTACCCTGTCTACCTTACAGGGTGAGGATCGCATGAGACAATATATATGAAAGCACCTTGAGAACTGTAAAGCGCTGTCAAAGGAAACGGGTTATGATGGCAACACGAGGGGGAGAGAAATACATAGTAGGAAAGCTGTCATTTAATGCTTGTTGTGGGCCAGGCAGGGTGCTCCCTGCTTTACAGATCTTATTTAACCTTCCAGCAACCTTGTGAGAGCAGTATCACCTCAGTGTAAGATAAACAACTGCCTGAATTCAGCGTATACTTCATGTTTATCAGAATGCTTTAACTTGCCTAAATTCAGCTTATTCACATTTATCTGAATCCTAAGACTGTTTTAAATGCAGTACACACTGCTACCCAGACTTTCTAAAAAACCAGAAATGGGGACTATATCCTGTCAATACCCACACTCCCTCCCCCACGGTAGCCTGCCCTGAACATCCTACCCAGGGAAGCTGCCCAGGAAGGAGCTGCTGGCAGCCTAAGGGTGGCCTAGGTTGGGACGTTCCCAAAGAGAGTGAGGGGGGGTGATCACACCTCAGAAACTGGGGACTCGTAGGAGACCCTGATGGGCTTGGTTGGGCTCTCTGTCTTTTGTGCTTCCACCATCCCTGTACACATCCATCGCATCCTGGATTCTTGCTCACTTCCGGAGGGGAGGTCTTTTGTGAGCTCAGAGCTCCACGGGGGCAGATACTGTTTTATTGGTCTTTTGGGTCTCCCCCAACGTCTGATCCTTGGCAGTACTGCTGACAATACAGGCTATTCCCAGGCATTTCTGTGTGCCCAGCCTTGTGTAAGCACTTTACCAGATTAATCCCACTTAATCCTCATAGCACAACTGTTGTCACAGTCATCACTTAGCACATGTCCGTGGAATGAACGAATGAGTGAAAAAAGAAAATTCTAGGAGTGTGCACAAAAAAATCACTAGTGGCAACAGAGATGCAGATGAGTCCTCACCACTTGGCTTGAAGTAGAAATGGTAACCCTGGAGAAATCTTCCACACTCCATCCTTTTTTTTTTTTTTTTTTTTTAAGACTAGAGTCTCACTCTGTCACCCAGGCTGGAGTGCAGTGGCACGATCTCAGCTCACTGAAACCTCTGCCTCCCGGGCTCAAGCGATTCTCTCACCTCAGCCTCCCAAGTAGCTAGGATTACGGGTGTGAGCCACTGTGCCCAGCCCACACTCCATCCTTTCAAGCAGGATTCCTACTGAACCAATCCCTCCCTTGGATAGGTGGGAAGAATGGCCCTCACTTTAGAGGATACATTGGCCTGCATTCTTTTGTACTCAGGGGATAAAGTTGCATGATTTCCATCGAAGTGTCTGAGCCAGACAACTGGCTCAGCTAACTAATCCAGCCAGAGAGGAAGGCAACAGCTCATCTATTCTCAAACCAAAGAGACTTTTTTGGGTCGCTGTTCCCCAGCTTTAAACTGACTTATAAATAAAAGCGCACGCAACATGTCCTTCCATTACCTCAGCACACATTCCCTAAATTGTTCCTCTTGGTGAGTGTGCCAGAGAGTGATGTTGCTCAAAGCTAGGGCTCCTAGGGGGACTTTGCTGAAGATGTTTCAGAGCTGAGACCAGGGTTGGGTCCTAGCCAGTGCTTCTCTCAGAGGTGCTGTTGGAATTTGGGGCAGGATCATTCTTCTTTGTGTGGCTGATCTGGAGCTGCATCCTGTCCACTGAATACCAGTAATCCCTTCTCCACTGTTGTGATAGCCCTGAAACACCCTGCATGCTTCCAAAAGCCTCCTAGATGGTGGAGTCGGCGGAGAGGAGCATGGCCCTGGTGGAAATCCACTGGCACATACCTTGAATTTGCTTCCAGGCTAAAATCACTGTGGCCTTCATCCATGCAGCGGGACTTCAGGCCGTCAGTTGCTCCTTTGTCTCTTAGGGAAAATCCTGGCCCTCCCTCCAGGAGCTTCCTCACTCTCCTCCTAGGTGTGAGGATGACTTTTAGGCAGATCCTGCGTCCCCATTTTCACAAGAGCATGTCACTTCTTCCCTTATCACTTCTCTGGAGAGCCTTATGGGTCAGTATTTAACAGACAACATTGTCACACACATCATCTCAATCACCGTCACTTCCTATATATATAAAGAACAGCAAGAAGCTACCACTGGTTGCCTCTGAGAAGGGTAACTGAGTAGTTGGGAGGCTGGGTGGGAAAGAAACTTCTTTTTCTCTGAATTCCTCTTCTTCTTCTTCTTTTTTTTTTTTTTTTTTTGAGACGGAGTCTTGCTCTGTCACCCAGGCTGGAGTGCAGTGGCCAGATCTCGGCTCACTGCAAGCTCCGCCTCCCGGGTTCACGCCATTCTCCTGCCTCAGCCTCCCGAGTAGCTGGGACTACAGGCACCCGCCACCTCGCCCGGCTAGTTTTTTGTATTTTTTAGTAGAGACGGGGTCTCACCGTGTTAGCCAGGATGGTCTCGATCTCCTGACCTCATGATCCGCCCGTCTCAGCCTCCCAAAGTGCTGGGATTACAGGCTTGAGCCACCGCACCCGGCCCCTCTTCTTCTTCTTCTTCTTCTTTTTTTTTTAGATAGAGTCTCACTCTGTCTGCCAGGCTGGAGTGCAGTGGCAAGATCTCAGCTCACTGCAAACTCCGTCTCCCAGGCTCAAGCAATTCTCCTGCCTCAGCCTCTCAGTAGCTGGGATTACAGGCATGTGTCACCACACCTGGCTAATTTTTGTATTTTTAGTAGAGACAGGGTTTTACTACGTTGACCAGGCTGGTCTTGAACTCCTGACTTCAGGCAATCCACCTGCCTCAGCCTCCCAAAGTGCTGGGATTACAGGCGCGAGCCACCACGCCTGGCCATATGTATATAATTTCTTTTTTTTTTTTTGAAGAGTGTTTTGCTGTTTCCCAAACTGGGGTACAGTGGCACAATCTCAGCTCACTGCCACCTCTGCTGGATTCAAGTGATTCTCATGCCTCAGCCTCCCCAATAGCTGGGATTATAGGCGCATGCCACCACACCCAGCTAATTTTTGTATTTTTAGGGGAGACGGGGTTTCGCCGTGTTGGCCAGGCTGGTCTCGAACTCCTGACCTCAAGTGATCTGCCTGCATCAGCCTTCTGAAGTGCTGGGATTACAGGTGTGAGCTACCATGGCTGGCCTGTATATTCTTTTGTACTTTTTGAATTTTGAGCTCAATGCATATGCATATATATGTACACATACTCCATTCAAACCAGAAATTAAATTATTAAAAACTGAACAGAGAGAAGCAATAAGAAGGATAGGGAGAAATGCATTTTGAGCCTCCAGAGAGCCAAAATTTCCTCTAGATCAGAGCAGCCCAGCAGTACTTGGAGCTCGCCCTAATGGTTTCGAATTGTGCTTTGTGCTGTGTTGAATCCATACTGAGGGGTCAGTACTAGACCCAATCCTGTGCAACTGGTTGTCCTGTCTACTGAAAGATGTTGTTGAGGACAATGTTTCCTTTGTGAAGTCCCCAGGGAGGCATTCTTGTCTGTCATAACTCCGAGAACAGTTGGTTTGCATTTTTTCTCTGGACAATTATGTAAATGAGTAGCTGCTAGAAAGCATGAGGCTGAGTGTGTCGCCCGTCAGTAGCAAGTTCACAGGGTCATCAAATGTCAGTATAATTCCTGACTCTTTAACTCCCCACTGTTGTTTCTCTTTCTTCTGCTTCTACATTTGATTCATTGTTTCTTGTTGTGTCCTATATATTCTTGCAAGTCTCCCTTAAACTACTTTAGGAAAAGGAAGGCGTATAAATAAATACACTTCTAATAAGAATAAAAATTTTAAAACCCCTAGCTGGGTACAATGGCTCACACCTGTAATCCCAGCACAGGAGGCTGAGGAGGGAGGATTGCTGGAGGCTGGGAGTTGAAGACCAGCCTGCGCAACGTAGTGAGATCTTGTCAGAAGGAAGAAAAGAAGGGAAGGAAGGAAGGAGAAGGGAAGGAAGGAAAGAAGGAAGGAAGGAAGGAAGGAAGAAAAGGAAGGAAGGAAAAGAGAGAAAGAGAAAGAGAGAAAGAGAAAGAGAGAGAAAGAAAGAAAAAGAAAAGAGAAAAAGAAAGAGAAAGAAAGAGAGAAAGAGAGAAAGAAAGAAAGAGGAAGGAAGGAAGGAAGGAAGGAAGGAAGGAAGGAAGGAAGGAAGGAAGGAAGGAAAGAAAGGAAGGGAGGGAGGAAGGGAGGGGGGGCCGGGCACGGTGGCTGACGCCTGTAATCCCAGCACTTTGGGAGGCCATGGTGGGCAGATCACGAGGTCAGGAGATCGAGACCATCCTGGCTAACACAGTGAAACCCCATCTCTACTAAACATACAAAAAATTAGCCGGGTGTGGTGGCACATGCCTGTAGTCCCAGCTACTTGAGAGGCTGAGGCAGGAGAATGGGGCGAATCCGGGAGATGGAGCTTGCAGTGAGCTGAGATAGCGCCACTGCACTCCAGCCCGGGTGACAGAGCGAAACTCTGTCTCAGAAAAAAAAAAAAAAAGAAAAAAAAGAAAGGAAAGGGAGAGAAAGAAAGGAAGAAGGAGAGAGAGAGAGGAAGGAAGGAAGGAAGGAAGGAGGAAGGAAAGAGAAAGAGAGGGAGGGAGGGAGGGACACGGGGAGAGAGAGAGGGAGGGAGGGAGGGAAAGAAAGAACAAAAGAAAGAAAAAGAAAGAAAGACCTCCTGAAACTATTCAGAAAATATCCACTTTGGTAGGACTCTCCTTTTTTCTGGACAATCGGAACAAATGGAAAAACAAATTTTCGCTTGATTGTATTATATTGGGTTCTGAACATTTTTAAGTCTAAATCTAAATCAATGGTTGAATCTCAGCTGGAGGGGAAGGGAGTGAGGAAGGAAGGGTTTTGTCTCTCAGGAGTCATTTGGCAATGTTGGGAGACATTTTTGGTTATCATGACTGGGTTGGCAGTGTTAATTTTGGCATCTAGAAGAGAGGGATGCTGTTCAACATCCTCCAACGCACAGGACAGCCCCCACGACAAAGAATTATCTTCGATGTCAGTAGTGCCGACGTTGAGAAATCCTGGTCTAAGTGTGTTTCACGTGATCTTCTGTAAAGCCTTAGTGTATTAACATGTTCTAAATTGATAAGGTGATTTTCAGCCTGGGAAGAGCATTGTATATACTAAATGCACCTAAAACACCTCGTTTTTATTTTTTATTTTGGTGTTTTGTTTTGAAACACGGTCTCGCTCTGTTGCCCAGGCTGGAGGGCAGTGGCGCGATCTCAGCTCACTGCAACCTCTGCCTCCTGGGTTCGAGCAATTCTCCTACCTCAGCCTCCCAAGTAGCTGGGACTATGCAGCAGCGTGCCACCTTGCGCAGCAAATTTTTGTATTTTTTGGTAAAGACGGGGTTTCACCATGTTGACCAGGTTGGTGAACTCCTGACCTCAAGTGATCCGCCCACCTTGGCGTCCCAAAGTGCTGGGATTACAGGCGTGAGCCACCTGCCCAGCCTGCCTCCAGTTTTTATATTTTCTCTTCCTCCTTTACCCCATGCCCCTTCCTCAGAAGCTTGCCTCCTTCTACTCCATAGCTTCCATGACTTGGGAGAATTTTTGTCCGTGGCTTGAGTACCGGTAAGACTTTGTGCTTGGGTGAGGCTCTTTTTGGTCTGAGCTCCTTGGGGATTGGGTTGCCTCCAGCTTGGGCCCATTGTCTCCCTCTGCTGTTGGGGGAACAGGGTGGGAGGCACTGTCTAGGAAGGTGTGAGGACAGTATTAGGCGGGGCCAAAGACGTGGCCACCTAGCCTTGTACACTGGATGTAAAAGGGCCCGGGGTGTCTTGGACCCTCGCCATTTAGCCTCCCATCAGAAACGTTTGCAGAGGTGGGTACCTCAGCAGAGCCCAGCAGACAGTGGAGGCTGGCTTGTTCCACTCAGGCCAGGCTCACACACAATCCATGTGCCCTGCTCAGGGATAGGCACCTTAGGGTGACCTCTGGCCCCTGGTCCTGAAGTCCTGCCCAGGGTAAGGGATAAGCAGCTCTGCTCATCCTCGCTCTGCTGAGGTGCCCACCTCTGCAAACATTTCTGATGGGAGGCTAAATGGCAAGGGTGCAAGATACCCTGGACCCTTTTACACCCAGTGTACAAGGCTAGGTGGCCATATCTTTGGCCCCTCCTAATACTGTCCTCACATCTTCCCAGACAGTGCCCTCCCACCCTGTTCCCCCCATAACTCCGTCTCAAAAAAAAAAAAAAAGAAAGAAATGAAGCCTCCATAAAACCCCCAAAAAGAACAAGGTTCAAGGAGCTTCTGGATAGCTGAACACACGGAAGTTCCTGGAGGGTGGCACCTGGAGAGGGCATGGAATCTTCATGCTCCTTCCCACATGCATGCCTCTCCTTATGCATCTCTTCATCTGTATCCTTTATACCTGTTAGAATAAACTGGTGTTAAGTGTTTCCCTGAGTTCTGTGAGCTGCTTTAGCAAATTAATTGAACCCACGGAGGGCGTTGTGAGATCCCCTATTTGTAGTCATTCGGTTGGAAGCACAGGTAACAAAACCCAGGAGCTTGTGATTGGAAGCTGAAGGTGAGAGGTGGGAGGTGGAGTTGCGGGGAGGGGTGGGTGGCCGAGCAATGGCAATCTTGGGGACTGAGCCCTCAACCTACAAGATCTGATGCTATCTCCAGGTAGTGCCAGAATAGAACTAAATTAGAGGACACCCAGCTGGTGTCTGCTGCAGAACTGATTGTTTGCTTGTTGGTGAGAAATCCCCACACATGTGGTCACAGAAGTCTTCTGTGTTGCTGATTGCTGTGGTGTGACAGCAGAGGAAAATCAGTCTGGGTATTTTCCTAACTCAGTTTACCTCTCTTGTGCTATCTGGGAATCTTCAAAATGATGATACTGAGCAAGTTCCTATCATGAGGGGGTTGGAAAATCCATAACTATTGGCTCAGATCCTACTGAGGAGATGCTGGAGACAGGAGAGAACTATGTTGTTTTGTGTCAGGTTTCATTGATTTTTCTCCATTCTTTATTCATTTTAAATTTCATTTTTTTATGCTCTGCTTTTTAGTATCTCCCCCTATTTATTTTAGATTTGATTCACTCTTTCAGCTTCTCAAGGCGAAAGTTTAAATTTTAAACATTTATTTTCCAGTATAAATACTTAAAGCTATAAATTTTTCTCTAAGTACTGCTTTAGCTGCCTCCTTCAATTTCCAATACTTTTTTTTATTGTTATTTAGCTCAAATTCTTTCAAATTTTCCTTATGATTTCTCTTTTGACTCACAAGGTATTTAGATGTATATTGCTTATTCATAAGCGTTTGGGAATTTTCCAGATATCTTTGTGTTATTGATCTATCTGTAAATTCACTGATCCCTTCTTCTGCTGTCCAATCTGCTGTTCAGCCATCCAGTGAATTCTTCATTGGACATGTTGTAGTTTTCAGTTCTGGAATTTCCATTTGGTTATTTTTATTTTTCCCATTCTTCTGTTGAGATCCATTAACTCACAATGATCATCTTTTTCCTTTCAGTTCTTGAATATATTTATATCACTGTTTAAAGATTTTTCGGCTGGTGCCAACTTCTTGGGTCATCTCAGGTTCTGCTTCTACTGACTGCTTTTTCTTTTGGCTATGAGTCATATTTTCCTCTGGGTTTTTTTTTCTTTCATATGCCTTATAATTTTTCATTGTATATTAGACATTGTAGATAGTGAACTTTAGAGACTGGATTATCTTCCATTGAGGAGTGTTGATTTTTGTTCTAATAAGCAGTTAACTTACTAGTTGATCACCTTGAACCTGCTGAGGCTTGGTTTTATCTTTTGCTAGTGTGAGTTAGCTTTGGCTTTGCCCTTACTCTCAGAACAAATATTTAGTCCTGGGATGTAGATTTTAGCTCTATGGTGTGCCTTTTGGGAGTTTTAAGTGGAAAGCCCTAAGTGTTTACCCAGACCCTCTGACTTGGGATTCAAATTCAAACTCTACAGTCAAAATCTGTGTAGCTCTTTCAGACCTCCAGTGGTTGTCTTTTACTGGGCTCTTGGAAATTCCTCCATCCAGTTTAGCAGTCAGCCTGTGATTTGAGGGGAGTTTATATGCAGATTTAAAGACTTCGCCTTCTGTGGCTTCCTTCATTCCAGGAAATCTACCTTCAGGTGTTCTGGAGCCCCAAACTGTCTTCTGTCCTCTGACTCTTCAAGCCAAAAAAGGCTGGGGCTTTCTGCTCAAGTTCTAGCTATCCTGTGCCATTTTTACTCAGGAGTACACTCAGGGAAAAAACAACAAAAACAAAAAAACCCAAAAAACAATGTAGACGTTTCTTTTCATTGAAGAGTTGAGTTCCTTTCAGTTTCTGCCTGCTTTGGATACTTTAGGTGTTTTCAAAAAGTTGTTTTCATATTGTGTCCAGTTTACAATGCCTAAGGGTGCATTCATCTAATAAACCTTTCTGCCATTACTGGACCGTCCTTTCACTTTTTAACTTATTTATACCTAAAGCGTGTCACATTTAACTCATCTATATATTTATGATCTGCTGAGGTGGAAAAGATTCATTCATAAAGCCTAAAGTGTAGTACTGAGTACAAGTGCAGGTGGAACTTGTCACTGGGGTGGGCTGCACAGAAGAGGTCTTTGTGAGGTAGGCTGTGAGGGCTAGGTAAGACTTCAGTGAACAGACAGGAGGAAGACTGTGGTGACTCGTTGAGCTGAAGGTAGGGGTGGGCATGAACATGGCGTGAGGACAGTGAACAGACCCGCCTCCCTGGCTGGAGGTCTGAGTAGGAAAGGCACACTCTTTGAGTAGATTCAACACAAAGAAATGGAGGCAGCCTGGCTCAGGGATGCCCTAGACCTCTAGGCATTGTCAAGTTGCCTAAGTCCTGTTCCATCAAGGCTGTTTACTGATGTGCTTCCAGGGCACTCCCCACTCCCAGCCCTTTCCTCCAGCCCGAGGCTGGTTCCCAGCCTCTCAGGAGAATTAAAATGGGCACCTTCCACAAAGGGGCAGATGAGGTGAGGAAAACTTAACCGATACAGTTGTGCCAGAAGCCAAAACAAAAGGCGTGCCCTTTCTATAGCCCCATTAAAAGAACAGCAAAAAGGTGGAAGCATCTTCAGTGAATATGGGTCAGCACCTCCCAGACCTCAGGGAGTTCACTTCTATTCATTCCAGCACCCAGCATTGCATATCCAGATTATTTGAGCCCAATCTTTTATCCTCTGAAGAACACAATCAGCTTTGGGGCCACAAAAGGTTTAGGTAGTGGTTTAGCGATTTCTAATCCCAAACTTTGTCCTTGGGAGGTTTAGGATTAGTATTGATCATTCACAGAGCCCAAGTGTTTTCAGAGGAGGGGTTTTCTGGGGTAGAAGGATCACCTATAAGAGGACTCAGAGGGGGGTGTGGGGCATCCATGAGAAAGATGTCAGAGGAAGAGGAATTTTATCTGTTCAAAAATATCTCTTCAGTGAAGCCGTGGGATGGGCCTCAGTACCACATTGCCCCTGTCTGGGCCTTCTACCTCCAGGCAGCTTTCATGGGCACTGTCTTCCTTGCAGGGTTTCCACTCAATGCCATGGTGCTGGTGGCCACAGTGCGCTACAAAAAGTTGCGGCAGCCCCTCAATTACATTCTGGTCAACGTGTCCTTTGGAGGCTTCCTCCTCTGCATCTTCTCTGTCTTCCCTGTCTTTGTCAACAGCTGTAAAGGATACTTCGTCTTTGGTCGCCATGTTTGTGCTTTCGAGGCCTTCCTGGGCACTGTAGCAGGTACTGCAGGGGAAAAGGGGTTACGGGAAGGCAAAGGTTGCTACTCCACTGGAGGGGGTCCTTAAAGAGGAGTCTGGGGGAAATGAATCTGGTGCTTTTTAAAATACTGGGGTACAAAGCAACCCAGACTACAAGTTTGGCCAAAATAGGATGTTTGTGTCTTCACTCCAAATGTCAGTCCAGTCCTGTCTCTCTGTGCTTGCTCCACCCAATCTGTCTGCCACTCTGCCAGCCAGACTGGGTGGGGCCCTGTCTACCCCATTATCCTCACATTTCACCACAGGTCTGGTGACAGGCTGGTCACTGGCCTTCCTGGCCTTTGAGCGCTACATTGTCATCTGTAAGCCCTTCGGCAACTTCCGCTTCAGCTCCAAGCATGCACTGACGGTGGTCCTGGCTACCTGGACCATTGGTATTGGCGTCTCCATCCCACCCTTCTTTGGCTGGAGCCGGTGAGAGTGCAGGGCAGCGATGCTGACTTAATTAGCTCAGGTTGATGTGGGTGGAAAGAGAGCTTGGGTATAACTATTTAATCTTTGACCTCTACTTTTTAAAGAGTTGTAGTATGAGGTGAAAGGGCAGTGGGAGACGAGTGCTAGCGTTTACTCTGCAGTTGGAATTGCTGTAGCTTCTCCCAGTCAGGACAGAAAACCCCACTGCTTGAAGCCTTTGGGCAGTCTCTGGGTTCTAAGTGGAGAACACAATCCAGGCATCTCAGCTCCCACTGCACTAACTCTTGTGGAGAGTCCAGTGAGCAAGTGTTTGGTCCTTTGCAGGTTCATCCCCGAGGGCTTGCAGTGTTCCTGTGGCCCTGACTGGTACACCGTGGGCACCAAATACCGCAGCGAGTCCTATACGTGGTTCCTCTTCATCTTCTGCTTCATTGTGCCTCTCTCCCTCATCTGCTTCTCCTACACTCAGCTGCTGAGGGCCCTGAAAGCTGTGAGTGGCATTTGATAGTCAGGGAGGAATGGGTTTGGGGCTCCACATGAGGAGTGCTCTGGAACATAAGATGCCTAGAAATGTCCATAGCCAGAGAGGGTATCTAAAAGCAGCAAAGGAAGTGTGAGGAGGGAGAATGATGGAGATCCAAAGGAACTAGGCCAGGAGATGGGGCAGAAAAGAGGCATTCAGAGTGGACTTCCCCTCCCCCATCCCACAGAAAAGTATCCAGAGGCCGGGCACAGTGACTTAACACCTATCATCCCAGCACTTTGGGAGGCCGAGGCAGGCGGGTCACCTGAGGTCAGTAGTTCCAGACCAGCCTGGCCTACATCGTAAAACGCTAAAATGCAAAAATTAGCTGGGTGCAGTGGCATGCGCTTTTAACCCCAGCTACTCAGGAGGCTCAGACAAAAGAATCACTTGAACCCGGGAGGTGGAGGTTCAGTGAGCTGAGATCGTACCACTGCAACTCCAGCCTGGGCAACAGAGCAAGACTCCAGTCTCAAAAAAATAAAATAAAATAAAATAATAAAATAAAAAATTAAAAAAATTAAAAAAAAAAAAAGCATCCAGAGGGCCAGGAAAAAGAGGGATGTGATGCTCTGTCTTCACCCCAGGTTGCAGCTCAGCAGCAGGAGTCAGCTACGACCCAGAAGGCTGAACGGGAGGTGAGCCGCATGGTGGTTGTGATGGTAGGATCCTTCTGTGTCTGCTACGTGCCCTATGCAGCCTTTGCCATGTACATGGTCAACAACCGTAACCATGGGCTGGACTTACGGCTTGTCACCATTCCTGCATTCTTCTCCAAGAGTGCTTGCATCTACAATCCCATCATCTACTGCTTCATGAATAAGCAGGTAAAGCTCTCTATTCACATTCCTGTGGTCCAGAAGACCCTGGCTCTTCTTGACTTTTAACTCGGAGCACCCTGGACTCTACTCAGGTTTCTAGGAGTAGACGAGGGAAGCCACAAAACCCCTGAGGAGGTTGGGAAGCCCTTGGTAAGCACAGGGAGGAAGGCATGGTTATCAAGATGAGAAAATAGAACCCCAGAGGAAAAGAACTTGAGTCAGGAAAACGAAGTTGCTCCAAAGAACAGGATGAGCGAAAGCACTTTATTGAAAAACTCGTGCAGCAAACCACTATGGCACATGTTTACCTATGTAACAAACCTGCACATCCTGCACATATATCCTGGAACTTAAAAAAAAAAAAAGATTCCTCTGAATTTCCAGTCCTTTCATTTAATAAGTTCTTAATCATTTCCCTTCCAACTTTTAGCCTGCATGAGCATGTGTGAAGCACAGAAATCGTACCACATGCATAAATCTCTAAAATATCTTATCATCTGAAGGTACTGGGGGATTGCCTATCCCCTATCCTGAAATCTGAGGTAATAAACACCAAACACCAAACCCTAAGTGGCAAAAACCCTACTTTCAGATGGTATTGTTTCCTCAATCCCAGAGGTAGACTCAAAAATAATTTGAAACCTCCCTGGATAGAACAGAATTGGCAGTCCTTTCCAGCTGGGAGCACCTGCTAGTAATGGAGGGGCCTCTGTTGGCAGTGCTTTTATGAAGCAGGATGGTTTGTGAATTTACGAACAGTGAGGTCTCAGACTTGACCAGAGTATTTAGGATTACCATAGACCCTGGAGTTGTTCTAGACTGGAATCTAGATAGTTTTGACGACGGGGAAGATAGATTCAGAACCATGTAAGGGCATTCTGGTACAAAGCATTGTGCAAGGCTTTGGTGATACACAGAATGAGGTCTTTTTTCCCATACTTCCTTGTCTGCCAAGGCTATCTCCAATTGTGCCTTTCTCTCCAGTTCCAAGCTCACATCATGAAGATGGTGTGTGGGAAGGCCATGACAGACGAATCCGACATAAGCAGCTCCCAGAAAACAGAAGTTTCTACTGTCTCGTCTAGCCAAGTTGGCCCCAACTGAGGACCCAATATTGGCCTGTTTGCAACAACTAGAATTAAATTTTAAGTAAGTTTCTATTGTCTCTGTCAGAAACCAAACTACTAAAAACACAAAAAAGATGGTAAGAGGAGTGATGGCAGTTTGGGGAGTCAATTTTTCATTTTCTTACTATTGCCTTCTTGCCTACAAAGCTACTGTTTCCACTGGGTCTATTTCAGACCACAAAAAGGCCATTTCAACAACCATCAGTTTCTACTCCTAAGTGGCACCATTCACAGCACTTGGAGAACTGATTTTTACATACAAGGCAACTAAAAAGGAATATGGCTTTAAGTTTTCAGTGTATGGATACTTTCCTTTTTAGTAACTTTTTTTTTTTTCCCTGCTGGGGACCCATTCTGAGATGACATATACTGAATTAGAACAAACTTAAGAAAACACCTTAGAAATGGGAAAGACATAAAGAAAAAAACCCCCCAAAAACAAAAAACCTTAGTGGTCCCAAATATGTTTGAAAGAACTTCTGGATAACTGCTACAGCTTTGGCAGGAACAGCCATGTCCACAAGCCCCTGAGCAAGCACAAATTATTCCAGGTGCTTCCTCCCCATTGCATTTGGCTAAACCTTTGTATTTGTCTTAAACTGTGTGTTTACTAAAGTTAATAGTTTAATTCTCTTGAGGTTCTCAAAATGAATTTGCATGTCTTAGTACCATTTGTAAACAATACCATAATGTTAAATAAAATTGTTTTACCTTATGCTCTATACTCTCCCTCCAGGCCCCCCAAAAAGAGCCTTTTTGAAATAAAAATCAAGATAAACGTGTGTGCACATTCAGAATCGCTTGTGTTTGGTATGAGATAATTATATAACGAGCAGCAGGTCTCTCCAGTTATACAGCCTAATGGAAGTAAAGAAAGGTCATGGCTCTGGTGAGAAGGATGCTAGAAAATACCAGAAAACAGGGAGAAAAGAATAACCATTTAGGAGAAGGCAGTGCTGTCTCTGAGTTTGGGAGAACTTCAAGGAGAGTTCCCTTTCTGACATTTTACAGCATCCATACTCCTAAGCTAGAGTTCTATTTCTTAGAAAATGAAGGTCATACATACCCCATAATGAATGTAAACAGTTTTATTTAGAAACAGATAGGTACCTGTTTGCATTGCAGAATATAAAACTTGGTTTACACTATAAAAAATAACCAATATCCAAATTCAAGAGAGCTAGCATTCACAGAACACACAATATGGGTGTGTAGCTACTGTTCACCAGCCTCAGGCTTGATTTAAACCAAAAAAAAAATCCAAAGGGATCATTCAAGATTACCGTACAATGCCTCCTGCTGTCTTAGCAGATTAAGGTTTGCTTTTCAAGTGCGTGATTTTAACATAAAGTCTGGGCTCTCTGCACCTAGTGAGGTGTGAGGCTCTCTCGCCACACAGTTCACACTCACTTAACTAAGCCAGAGTTGGTAGGTTATTAAATTATCACTGGTCTTCTTAACAGTAAAAATGGGGAATCCAGAGGGCAGGAAATTTCCATTACCCTATATTGGGGCTAAACTGAAAAGAGTATATCCATTATCAAGAGCTCAGTACAAAGGCTGGGGTGAAGTTGCATGATACCTGGCTTTTTAACCATACCAGGGAGCCCACCTCAACATGACTGTGGAAGACCAAAGGATATACCTAGGTTCAGATTATAATAAATCACCCAGCACCACCTGAATGTATTATCCACAAAGATATAGCAATAATAAAGGTTATATATACATATATTTATCTTGGTAACCTGAGGGCTAAAAACGTGGAATACGATAATTCTTCTCAAGAGGTCCATCTGTAAGAAAGGGACCCAAAAGGACAGTGTTTGTGTTGCATAAAATATGGGTGAAGTAGAGTCGGGAACAGAGGGTGGTTTCTTTAGCTCTTTCCGCATCTCTCTCTCTGATAAGGACTGAAAACCTGTTGATTCATGATAAACTTTTCCTTTTTTTTTTTTTTTTGGCAGTGGGGAGAAGGACAGAGGAAGAAATGGGGTACGATGGGTCAAAGGCAGGAAGGGTGAGCCATGGTCCTCAAACCAAAGAGCCCTCTCTGTAGGTCCTCTCATCTTTGAGTGTGAGCTCAAGCTCTCCAGCGGACACAGGAAGAGGCCTGGTAGTAAGTGGTTTGCATTGTGAGGTATGAGGATCCCTGGTAAATTCAGCAGCATGTGGTTTTTTGGAAATCAGCCCACAAGATAAGAACACTGCAACCAAATTCATAACTAATACTGCTAATTTAACTATTGTCCAAAAGAGAAAGGAAAGAAGAAAAAAATCCCCACTATATTGGGAGGTTCTAGGCTTTCCTATAAGTTATCCAAATAGTCTTTTTTTAATCTTAGGGTTTCTTAAGAGAATTCCCATTCAGTGACCATTTCTTTTGTTAAAGGCACTTTCAATGACATGATTGGAAAGGAGTGAATTTTAATTGTGGTGAAACCAAGATTAATTCCTTAGCACACCCGGGAAGAAGAGGAACTGGATTGGGGCATTTACAGTGATTTCAACAGGCAAATAATTAAGTCGTGAGCATTTCAACAGATGCATACCGAGAAAAAAATGTTTGCCCTGAAAACACTTGTATTTTTCCTTTAGTTTTACAGCTGTTTCTATCTATAGCTCTGTAAAGAGATCACATTCACTACTTGATTGATTTTCAAGACACTGGCCCTAACTCTTCCCACTACAGCTGTGCTTGACAAAATTAGCCAACAGTCAGTACTACAAGGGGAAAAAGAAAATCAATTTGGGCCAAGCTTTCTTAGAGCAAAGGGATCTTTCCTTGCCCAGGTAATGGCAGGTTCAGTTGCTGGACGTGTAGCAACTGAATGTAGTATGTGGCCCCTACTACCTATGAAATGTTGGACTTTTTGATAGGCAAAACTAAGTGTTCTCTCTCTAAATATAAATTGTGGAGTATATATTTTTTTCCTTTCCTCTCTTCTGCACATTTCTGATTGATCTCAGGCTTACAAAATTAGTTAAGTGAGAATTATTAAAATCATATAAGGGGTTGAGAAAGAGTAAAGAGCTAATGTTTGTCTACATGTGTGAGTTGAGGATCTTGATCCTTCATATCATACTCCCAACCAGAGAACAAATACAAAAATAAACACGCCATGTTATACATAATACAAAGTGTAAATCTACAAACACAAGTGTACTAATAAGAGTTGTTCCTCAGAAGCACGGCTTCCCTCCAGTCCCTCAGAGAGGAGGAGGAATGGGGACGGGATGGTTTTCATTACGCCTTTTCATGTCTTAAAAAGTTTGTAATAACAGTCTCAGTAGCGCAAACAATTTCATGTGAAACCAGAAGCTGTAAAAATAAATTACTTTTGAGGAAATGAGGGTTCCTCCGCAGCTCAGAACTCATCATGCCGTACTAAGGCCTCCCCAAAATCTGTGGCCTGGCTGCCAACAAATAAGTCATACTTGTCAACGATCTCCTCCTTGGTAAGCTTGCCATCCTGAAATTAGAGATAGCAATGAATTGAAGCAGAACATATTTCCCATTAAAAATTCAGAAACACTGTTATAGAAGAATCGGGGTTAATCAGGAGTTAAGATTCTCACTTCTACTAAATTAAGTGTGAACTCAGCCCTCATTCCCCCCACATACATACAAAGAGGGAAGAAAAGAGCAATTACACATCCCCTTTTTCTTTTTTTGAGACTGAGTCTCACTCTTGTTGCCCAGGCTGGAGTGCAATGGCGCAATCTCAGCTTACCGGAACCTCCACCTCCCGCGTTCAAGTGATTTTCCTGCCTCAGCCTCCCGAGTAGCTGGGATTACAGGCATGCACCACCATGCCCAGCTAATTTTGTATTTTTAGTAGAGACGGGGTTTCTCCATGTTTGTCAGACTGGTCTCGAACTCCCAACCTCAGGTGATCTGCCTGCTTCAGCCTCCCAAAGTGCTGGGATTACAGGCGTGAGCCATCGTGCCAGGCCCATTAAACATTTCTTTTATCAAGAAAGTTAAAAGTGAAAGGGTGGAAAGAATATAACACAACAACTCAATGCTAGAAATAAAGCCTTCATGAGGAGAAAACTCTCCCTTTAGAGAAAAATATGGAACATCTCCTAGACCGGGATGACTACATGCATTTCCTTTTCTCATACATCTCAGGACACAACACCTGGCTACTAAAGTGACTTTGAGCAAGAACTTAAAGCAGATCAACACTTAAAAAGGCTCTAAGATAAAAAACTGAATTTGAAATTGAAGACTAGCCTAGACAAAAGTATACTCAGAACACTAAAAATCTCCATTTTTAGACTGATTTTCAGCTTACTCCAAGCAGGGCATTCAAATCTCCGACACAGGTGACTGGGCTTAGGGACACTACTTTGAACAAAATACCTCAGATAACTAATTGATCAAGGACAATTTGAACAGGCTCCAAAGAAAAGCTGATTTATAGCCTACACAAAGGACCCAATTAAAAAAAAAGGCATATTTGATTTAAGAAGGAAACAACCAGCTTTGAGTAGAAAGAATGGGCCTGTGACAGGTAAAGGAACAAATGAAGTAACAAAGCAAAAAAAAAAAAAAAAAAAAAATTCCTGGGGATCTAAATATACGTGATGATGCATGCTGGGCACAGGCTACACACAAAGGCTCTTTTCTCAAGCCAGATTTCCTACAATGCTATCAGCACTGGGCAAAGGGATTTCTAAAATGAGATCAGATAGCTAGTGCTGCCCTGAAAGGTTTTAATCACCAGATTCAGATAGTTGGCTGACTTAAGACTAATTAAGACCCTAAATGCTCTTTGCACCTTAACATAAACTGTTTAGGTGATCCCCTAGAAGCATACTTCAATCAAGGATAGATTGTGTGGGCCTGGCCAGACTTACCTTGTTTTGGTCTGATTCATAGACCAGGTGCCTGGCTTCTGCCTCTGCATGATCATAGTCTGAGGGAAGGATCCAGTCTTTGGTCTCTTCCTTGTCCATCTTTCCATCACGGTTCTTATCCCGAAACTCAACAAACTGCTCTCGCTCTGTCTTTACCCATTCTGGCTCATCAGTATTCCCATCATGGCTGTACATGTCACCTGGGCACACAGACATACATACAAAAGAAGGGTTTGTCTTTTCCCAAAAACTGCCTCATGCTAATCTGGCCTAACCCTTTTTCCTCATCCATTTGTTTGGAACCCAACGGCAGCTGCGAGGGTATTTTAGGCCAGAGAGACTTTAGAAAGCAAGGTATTTTCCTGAGGCTTAATTACTTATCTTGCAACAAGAATATTTCCAGCTGCTGATTTTAAGTCACATGAGAGCAAGGAGTCCTTATACCTTAATAAATGCAGAAATAAGAGGAGAGAACTACCATCAAGAAAGATTTAGAATCGTTCCCTACATTTCATTTCACCCTAAGGTAGCTAATTAAACTAGACCACTTGTTTTAGAAAGGTGTAGCCCAATTACTACAAAGAGTCCATTATACCAGTGGCCTTCAGCTGGGACAAGCATGCCCCTGGGGAAACAGGAACACTGTCAAGGAGTACATTGAGAAAGGTCAGTCAAGAGAGAATCAAATTCCAGATACTCAGTTCCACATATAGTTTTTTCCAAAAATTGATCTTCATAAGAATGTACCTCTGGCCATCATGGTTTTTTCCCCATCTCCCCCCTTTCACAACTGCCCTTGTCCCACTTTATAAAAGAAAGGCATATTTTCATCCATTTTGAAACTACAGCGTAAAAAGCTCCAAGATAATGAAAAAGAAACAATTAGAAATACCAGTGTCTTGCCGGGCATGGTGGCTCACACCTGTAATCCCAGCATTTTGGGAGGCCGAGGCAGGCAGATCACCTGAGGTCAGGAGTTTGAGACCAGCCTGGCCAAAACGGCAAAAACCCCATCTCTACTAAAAACACAAAAATTAGCTGAGCATGGTGGTGCATGCCTGTAGTCCCAGCTACTCGAGAAGCTGAGGCAGGAGAATCACTTGAACCCAAGAGGCAGAGGTTACAGAGAGTCAAGATCATATCACTGCATTCTAGCCTGGGCGACACAGCATGACTCCGTCTCAAAAAAAAAGAAAAAAGAAAAGAAAAAGAAAAAGAAATACTAGTGTCAGTCTTCAGAATGCAAATGTCTGAAAAAAATGAATAAATTCTTCTGCATGTCAAAAGGTTTTAAATTATTTGCTTAAAAAAAACACAAAAAAACAAACCAAAAAAAACCTTGAAAAATGGCCTGAGTTTTAGCTAAGGGATCATTAAACATAATTTTTGGGCCGGATGCAGTGGCTCACGCCTGTAATCCCAGCACTTCGGGAGGCTGAGGCGGGTGGATCACTTGAGATCAGGAGTTTGAGACCAGCATGGCCAACATGGTGAAACCCCATCCATACTAAAAATAAAAAATAAAATTAGCTGGGTGTGGTGGCCCACGCCTGTAATCCCCAGCTACTGGGGAGGCTGAGGCAGGAGAATAGTTTGAACCTGGGAGGCAGAGGTTGCAGTGAGCCAAGATCATGCCTCTGCACTCCAGCCTGGGTGACGGAGCGAGACTCCACCTTAAAACAAACAAAAAAACCCCATAATTTTTGATGATATATTACATGATTTCTGGCATGTAACTCAAAAGGAGTTCCAAGAACTAAGCGACATTGCTATGACAAAACTTCCATTTCCATCAACTTATTTACTAATGTAAACAAGGTCTGTTAGTACTTCCTCTAAAAATAAAAATTAGGAATTGATGCTGAATCCCGTTTCACTCTAGCGATAAGTAATTGTCACCCGTGGATATGAAACTATTTGGAAAAAAAAAGTGTCAAAGAAATGCATTTAAAAAATATGTAAACATAAAACATTTGCAATACATGTTATTTTGTTCAATTGTGTATTAATAATTGTAATAGTAACTTTTTTTTTTTTTTTTTGAGACGGAGTCTCGCGCTGTCACCCAGTCTGGAGTGCAGTGGCCGGATCTCAGCTCACTGCAAGCTCCGCCTCCTGGGTTCACGCTATTCTCCTGCCTCAGCCTCCCGAGTAGCTGGGACTACAGGTGCCCGCCACCTCGCCCGGCTAGTTTTTTGTATTTTTTAGTAGAGACGGGGTTTCACCGTGTTAACCAGGATGGTCTCGATCTCCCGACCTCGTGATCCGCCCGTCTTGGCCTCCCAAAGTGCTGGGATTACAGGCTTGAGCCACCGCGCCCGGCCTGTAATAGTAACTTAACCCAGAAGACTCTAAAACCACTTAAGAGCCAAATCTCAGAAAACCATTTTCCATATTTCAACTTACATACACAATATTCTTGCAAATAAGAATGTCAAAATGACTAAGGCTTTCAAGACAAAATATGTCAGAATATAATTCTGTTGAGGAAGTAAACTGCAAATGTATCTAATAGAAGGCTGACTCGTGAGCCTGAGATCAGCCTGGGCAACATGGCAAAACACCTACAAGAAATACAAAAATGGCCGGGCGCGGTGGCTCAAGCCTGTAATCCCAGCACTTTGGGAGGCCGAGATGGGCGGATCACGAGGTCAGGAGATCAAGACCATCCTGGGTAACACAGTGAAACCCCGTCTCTACTAAAAATACAAAAACTTAGCTGGGCGAGGTGGCAGGCGCCTGTAGTCCCAGCTACTCGGGAGGCTGAGGCAGGAGAATGGCGTGAACCCGGGAGGCGGAGCTTGCAGTGAGCTGAGATCCGGCCACTGCACTCCAGCCTGGGTGACAGAGCGAGACTCTGTCTCAAAAAAAAAAAAAAAAAAAAAAAAGAAATACAAAAATTAGCCAGGCATGGTAGCGCACACCTACAGTCCCAGCTACTTGGGAGGCTGAGGCAGGAGGATGGCTTGAGCCTGGGAGGTCGAGGCTGCAGTGAACCATGATCACGCCACTGCATTCCAGCCTAGGCGACAGAGCAAGACCCTGTCTCAAAAAGAAAAAGAAAAAAAAGAAGTAGGAGGCCAGGTGGCTGACATGTATAATCCCTGCACTTTGGGAGGCCAAGGCAGGTAGAGCTCTTGAGCCCAGGATTTCCAGACCAGGCTGGGCAATGTAGGGAGACCCATGTCTACAATAATAATAATAACAAAAATTAGCTGGGTGTGGTGATGCTCTTCTGTGGTCCCAACTGAGGTGAGAGGATCACTCGATCTCCCCACCTTGGAAATCAAGGCTGCTGTGATTGGGCCACTGCACACCAACATGGGCAAGAGAATGAGACTCTTGTCTTTAAAAAAGAAGAAGAAATAGGAAGAGTGTAAAATGTCCAAGTTGGTGAACAGTTTATTCATTTATTTTTTCAAGACAATACCATGTGGTGACTGATAAGTAGTATAAATATCCCCAAATCCCTATAAATTTAAACAAAAAAAAGGGCAATTGGCTGGGCGCGGTGGCTCAAGCCTGTAATCCCAGCACTTTGGGAGGCCAAGACGGGCGGAACACGAGGTCAGGAGATCGAGACCATCCTGGTTAACACAGTGAAACCCCGTCTCTACTAAAAAAAATACAAAAAACTAGCCGGGCGAGGTGGCGCCTGTAGTCCCAGCTACTCGGGAGGCTGAGGCAGGAGAATGGCGTAAACCCGGGAGGCAGAGCTTGCAGTGAGCAGAGATCTGGCCACTGCACTCCAGCCTGGGCCACAGAGTGAGACTCCGTCTCAAAAAAAAAAAAAAAAAAAAAAGGGCCATTAAGTGATGGTCACATTGCTGCTTACCAAACACCATAACTTTAAAAAAAAATACAGTACCAAAGAAACATTTCCTTTTTAACTATTAAGAAATGTAAAAAATTAGCACTTTGGGAGGTCGAGACGGGCAGACCACGAGGTCAGGAGATCAAGACCATCCTGGCTAACACGGTGAAACCCTGTCTCTACTAAAAAATACAAAACTAGCTGGGCGAGGTGGCGTGTGCCTATAGTCCCAGCTACTCGGGAGGCTGAGGCAGGAGAATGGCATAAACCCGGGAGGTGGAGCTTGCAGTGAGCTGAGATCCGGCGACTGCACCACTCCAGCCTGGGCAACAGAGCGAGACTCCATCTCAAAAAAAAAAAAAAAAAAAAAAAAAGAAAAGAAAATAAATGTAAAAAATTACGGATATTTTCTTATATACCCACAATGCCACTTTCATATTTTACAAAATCAATTCCTTGGTATCATCTAATACCCAGACTGAATTTAAATTTCCTGATTATCTTTTTAAAGTTGGCGTGTTCAAATTATAGAAGTTGCTACGGTATTTTGTATTTAAATTTTATAGATTTCTTTCAGAATTACTTTCAAAATATCAACGCTTATCACCAACAGAGATTATTCTTTTTCTCTTTTGAGACAGGGTCTTGCTCTGTTGCCCAGGTTGGAGTGCACTGGTGCAATAACGGTGCACTGCAACCTCAAACCCTCAGGCTCAAGTGATCCTCCTGAGTTGCTGGGACTACAGGCACACACCACCATGTCCGGCTATTTTTTTTTTTTTTTTTGTATTTTTTGTAGAGACAGGGTTGCGCCATGTTGTCCAGGCTGGTCTCAAACTCCTGGGCTCAGGTGATTCACCTGCCTTAGCTTCCCAAAGTTCTCGGATTACAGGAATGAGCTACAGCATCCGGCCCAACAGAGGCTATTCTTTATAACTGTTTAAATTTCTTAATTAAATATTTCAGATGCCAGCTTTAAAACACAAAGGGAAAGCTGTTGGTCAAATTCTGTCAGGAGTTATGTAAGTAAACAAGTCTGAAAATGCTTGAGTTATATGACATCTAAGTTAAGTGTAACTGCATTGCATGTAAGGTATGGGAAAACACCTAAAGAGAAGTCTAAATAGTTCCTGCAAGTTCTAAGCAAAGGTATTTAGTCAGTGCTGCCACTTTCCTGACCTTGAGTGTTAAGGGTAGAAGTACTCCTCTGTCTTAACCTCACAAGAGAAGTTCCTCAAAGCGGGACTTGCCAATTTTTTCCCATGCTACAGCACATTCAGAAAATGTAGTATTTGTATGGTCTACTGGACCAGGTCCCTGCCCGAGCTGTCCTGAAGGCCAAGAAGACTTACTCACAGGATACGGATTAGAAAGTTCTGAATTAGGAAATAGATACATGCTTAAAAGAGATGGTTTTAAAGGAAGTTAGAATACACAATACACTACAATGTAAGTGCATTTTAAAGCTAGGTGACTAAAGATGACAAACTATTTTAATTTCTATTTTTATTTATTTTATTTTATATTTTGAGACAGAGTCTTGCTCTGTGGCCCAGGCTGGAGTGCACTGGCGCGATCTTGGCTCACCGCAACCTCCGCCTCCCGGGTTCAAGCCATTCTCCTGCCTCAGCCTCCTGAGTAGCTGGGATTACAGGCACATGCCACCACACCTGGCTAATTTTTATATTATTAGTAGAGACAGGGTTTCACCATGTTGGTCAGGCTGGTCTCTAACTCCTGACCTTGTGATCTGCCCACCTCAGCTTCTCAAAGTGTTAGGATTACAGGCATGAGCCACCATGCTTGGCCGAATTTCTATTTTTAAAAGATTCAGTCTATTTGATGATTTGAAGGGATTATTAATTTTCTTGGGTTGATATTACCTTTAAAAAAATGTTTTTAGAAACACATATACATTTTAGACATATATACCTAAATGTTTACAGATGAAATGAGATAATGATTGGGATTTACTTCAAAGTAAGAAGGAAGCAAGGAAGTAGATGTGGCTGAGAAAAAAACTGGCTGTAAGTTGGCTGTTGTTGAGGTTAGGCATGGGTACATGGGGATTCATTATACTATTCTAATTTTGGGGCAGGTGCGGTGGCTCACATTTGTAATCCCAGCACTTTGGGAGGCTGAGGCGGTCAGATTACTTGAAGTCAGGAGTTCAAGATCACCCTGGCCAACGTGGTGAAACCCCACCTCTATTAAAAATACAAAAATTAGCCAGGTATGCTGGTGCATGCCTGTAATCCCAACTACTCAGGAGGCTGAGGCACAAGAATCACCTGAACCTGGGAGGCAGAGGTTGTAGTGAGTGGAGATCACGCCACACCACTGCACTCCAGCCTGGGCGACACAGCAAGACTGTCTCAAAAAAAAAAAAAAAATCGTGTATGTCTGCAATGCTCTATAATAGATTTTAAAAATAAAAATAATTATCAGCGTAACTTTGGGTGGTTTTTTTTCTTTTCTTCTTTCCCTATGTTTCCACAGGCACTGATGGGGGCTTCTTTTCAATGCTAAATTTATGAGGCGAAGAACTTTGTTTCTTCATGATCTCCTTCAACAGGGCACTAGAAGTTGAAAGATAACTGTTTGGGAGAATTTTAGGTTTACAAAGCCCAGCACCCCAGATGTAAAAGTATTTGCATTAGTTACTGACTTGTACAAAAAAAAAAAAGCATACATGCACAAGGTAGCTTTGGTAGCTTCAAAATATAACTCCTCTGTCCATGAATCTATATGACACACAGGGAGACAGAAATATCTCCTTATTTGGCCTCAATGCTTGATAAGTGACGTAGTTAACAGTTATACAAATTCCTCTCCTTGGGAGGTTCAAAAGAGTTCCTCAGTTTTAGCAATGGCAATGAAATGGCAAAAGCCAAGAATAAAAAGATAAATCATTTAAAAGTAGAAAACCCTATAAACATCAACCTGGGCTCAGTAAATGCACCTAGGCATTTATCCACTGTCCTGATAAACTTCTCCAAAAAAAACCAACAAAACAAAAAAAACGTTTAGGGAAACACCCTATCCTATCTTCTGTTGCTCATCCTTCTTTAAGAAAAGTTCAAAGTACGTCACTGAACCTAAGAAAAGAAAGGTGAACAGTCAAGGAGTAATTCAATTGGAGTAACTGACTTGCTCCACACAGTTTAATGACAGGTGACAGAGGTAAGGATTAAGTCTTCCTTTCAGGCTTAAAATAAACATTTCAGATAACTATCAGAGGTCTAAAAACAAACGGGTTTATCTGAAACACAAAACCCATGGTGTGCTAGAATAAGTTATTCCCGATAAGTATGTGAAATATTAAAATATCTAATATCTTTCTAAACAAAGTATTTGTAACAATGACATTTGTAGTAACAGTCTTATACTTTCCATCTTTACTCACTTTTTTAAAGAGATGGAGTCTCGCTATGTTGCTCAGGCTGGAGTACAGTTGCTATCCACAGGCACAACCTCATTACTAATTAGCACAGTTCTGACCTGCTCCGATTCTGTCCTAGGCTGGTTCACCCGTCCTTAGGCAACCTGGTGATCCCCTGCTCCCAGGAGGTCACCATATTGATGATGAACTTGTGACTACAGTCCAGAACTGTTGGACTCAAGTGATCCCCCTGCCTCAGCCTCCCAAGTAACTGGGTATGCCACCACACTCAGCTCCTTTACTCATTTTAATTTCTGTCACAGTAATTGGGAAACAATTTGCTCAACTACTTGGTAAGAAAGACAGCTTTTTTTTTTCTTTTTAAGCAATGAGAATATCTTAAAATTAGTCTGATGATAATAAAACAGAGCTTTACTTGGGAGAAATTAGCCTTGAAGGTGTGACATCCAAAACAATTTTTTTAAGAAAAATTAGACACTAAAAAGGGAAATGTCAAAAGGGAGAAACTTAAAAAACAAAAGTAAAGTAGTCAGAGAATCAGACAGAAAATATGAACAGAACACAGTAAAAAGGAATGGCTATGAGAGGGATTAGCACCTCCCCGTCATTTATTTATCCATCTCTTAATCCATTCTCTATCTCCTTTCCCTGGGTTTCCCTACGTCAGTCTGGGCTCCCTGGGTTTCCCTATGTCAGTCTGGGCTCCCTGCAACTCTTTACCATCAGTTTCATTGAGCATGCAGGATATGCTATATCTGTGCTGTTGAGGATGGTAGCCACAGGTGCTTAATGAGCACTTGAAATGTGGCTGGGATGTGCTATAAGTATTTAAAAAACCCTCAATAATTTATATTAAGTGGAAATTACAGTATTAGAATTTCAACACACTGTTGAAATTTCATCTGTTTCTTTTTACTTTTTGATGTGGCTATTAGAAAAGTTAAAATTACATATGGGGCTCACATTTATATGTTGATTAGGCAGTATGGCTATGGACACTTTATCACAACCCACTATCACACTGGTCTGGTTAATGATCTGGTGACAGCTAATGAGCTAGTGAGAATTGACCCTTGGGGTAAATTGTTTCTATGGGCAAATACATCTTTCTTTTTTTTTGAGACAGAGTTTCACTCTTGTCGCCCAGGTTGAGTGCAATGGTGTGTTCTCGGCTCACTACAACCTCTGCCTCTTGGGTTCAAGCAATTCTTCTGCCTCAGCCTCCTGAGTAGCTGGAATTACAGGCGCCCGCCACCACACCCAGCTAATTTTTTTGTATTTTTAGTAGAGACAGGGTTTCACCATGTTGACCAGGCTGGACTTGAACTCCAGACCTCAGGTGATCCGCTCGCCTCAGCCTCCCAAAGTGTTGGGATTACAGGCGTGAGCGACTGCGCCTGGCCAGCAAATACATCTTCCAAAGCTTCTCAGTTTTTCTAAGAAAAACATTAGAAGCAGAGACTTACCAATATACTCTTCTAGATCAATGAAACCATCAGCATTCTTATCTATATCTTCCATTGTTTCCTAAACAGGAAAGAAGAAGAAGAGACTATTAAGTTAGTCTCTGAATTTGCCAGAAGAAAGTAAAGTATCTAGTTTAGGCAAACATTTATTATTCATTAAACATACACATACATATATGTATGTATGTAGGTACGTATGTGTGTCTGTATGGTTAAAACCATTTCTAGCCAGGAAATGGTAAAACATGAGCAATTTCTTATGCTTCAATCTAGAACAACTGAGCCTTCCTGGCAGAACATTGACACTGCTTAATGACAAACTATCCCATCCCGCCCATGGTGATCTACCTGGTAGCCTTAGTCATGCGAAAGTCACACTAACAGGAGATGTGACCAGTGATTATGTGTACAGCTATAGATAGTCTATGTTATTAGTAACTGCCTTCTGTGAGAGTTCTTTAGTATCACTGTTATTACTTGATGTCTGACTATCATGGGATATTTTAAATAATAGGATTTCCCCCATTCTTACAATATGGAGCTGCCAATGAAATGGCAAAATATATTATATGATAGAGGTATTAGCATACTAAACAGAATGCCCAAGGCACCTTGATCAAGGTCACAGAAAAACAGTGACAGACCTTGGATTCTGAATTTGGCCAGTACTTATATAGCATATCACTCTGCCAAATACACAGGAAAGGCTAAAGGGGAAAGATAGAATAAGCCACAAAAAGAGGAACTGAGTCCCTGTTCAGAATCCTTGTTCTCACCCACCTGCACTACTATATCTTTCATGTAGTCATACTCCTCAGGGTGCAGGAAAGCTGTGAACTCCTCCTTTGTGGCAATGAGGTCTCCATCCTTGTCTGCCATTTTAAACCTCCGCTCATCTCTAACCATCATCTGTTTATAGTTAAATCCATCATCAGGGTCTGGATCATCTAGAAAACAAAAATTTAGGTCAAATCTTAAAAGGCTTTCAGAAAACATGAAAATGTGTGAGGTGGGAAATCAACTTCCAATAAAGATAAACCATGCAATGAAGAAATAACTGATTACACAGGTAAAACTGCAGCAGTACAAAGACACTTAGTCTTGGGCTACAGCTCCAGTATTGGGATGTCAGAGTCAGCTCCAAGTTCACATGGAACTCTGGCTCCTGAACTATGTAACTCACTGTTATGCTTCACTATTGGTATTAAGGCTGCTAGAAGGCTTGAATTTTCTAGTTACATCTGGAAGGCAGTGGTGGCTCTCAAGTCCCACACTGTCTGAGTTTTAACTCTACCATTTTCTAGCTGTTTGGCCTGTGCCTTTGTCTCTTTTATCTGTAAAATGGAGATAGCAATGGTGCCAGCTTCACAGGATTGTTATAAGGTTTAAATGAGAAAATATATCTAAGTGCTTAGAAACAATGCCTGGCACATAGTTGGCTTTCAATAAATGTCAGTTATTGCTATTTTTATTAAACATTAGGATCCCATTAAGAAGATAGAAACCAAAGGCCTTCTACCTCATATAATGGACACTTGGATTCAAGCAATAGAATGCCACCGCTTTGAAGGTCATGTTCTTTTTTTTTCAGTCAACGCAGAAATCTACCAAGAGTTACAGGTATTGTTCACCCCCATTTAAGTGAAATTCCAGAAAATGCAAACGAATTTAAAGTCACAGAAAATAGATGAGTGATTGCCTATGGACAGGGGAATGGGGAGGATGAGGATTACCAAAGGACATGAGGAAATGTTGGGGGGATAATGGATATGCTCATTATCGTGATTGCAGTGGTGGTTTCACTGGTAAATACATACGTCAACACCCATCAATTGTGCACTTAAATACATACAGTTCACTTTATGCCAATAATGACTTGACAAAGGCATACAAAAAAAAAACCCCTTAGATTACAACCAAATTGAATTTGGAATTACCCATCTGTTATGACATCGAGCTACACAAGCAGCAGTTACCTAGTCTCTATATAAGAATATAGAAAAGTAAAATTTAGTTTTTTGTTTTGTTTTGTTTTGTTTTTTGAGATGGAGTCTTACTCTGTCGCCCAGGCTGGAGAGCAGTGGTGCAAACTCGGCTCACTGTAAGCCCCGCCTTCAGGGTTCACGCCATTCTCCTGCTTGAGCCTCCTGAGTAGCTGGGATTACAGGCGCCCACCACCACGCCTGGCAATTCTTTTGTATTTTTAGTAGAGACGGGGTTTCACTGTGCTAGCCAGGATGGTCTCAATCTCCTGACCTTGTGATCCACCGGCCTCAACCTCCCAAAGTGCTGGGATTACAGGCGTGAGCCACTGCGCCTGGCCGAAATTAAGCTTTTTAAGCTGAAAAGATGTGGAGTTAACTGCAGAAAAGTAATAAAATTTTTTTCCAATCTGAGTTCCTGTATAAACCGAATTAAAATAACAGACATGAAAATTTTTTGGTGAAGATATTTTAAAAAATAAAAGACACCACATTAATGTTAAGAAATTGTTGTTCCTGCAACATTGATTACATAACAAGGATATGACACTGGTTTTATAAAAAAGACCCACAGGGCCCCTTTAAGAATAACATCATTACTGCTGACCTTTGAGACTGTTCAATCTTTCCACACTGTAAGCACAGTTTAAAGAAACAAAGACAAAACTACTGTACTATTTTGAGAGTTGAGCATTTTGAAGCTTCATTCTTTATTGAGTATCAAAAATTCAGTAAGACAGTTTAATGAATCATAAGGCTTTGGGATCCTGTACGTACGTACACACACACACACACACACACACACACACACACACACACACACACACACACACTCTCTCTCTCTCTCTCTCTCTCTCTCTCTCTCAAAGCCATAATAGGTTGAGATGGAGAACATAAGGCAAACAAGCCTTTCTCAGATACTAAGGTGTCTCTTCTAAACAGTTTCAGTACGATGTAACATAAATAAGAAACATAACAAGACAACATACTTTAAGACTAAATTCTTACATAAGTGCTCTCTTCCCTTGGGGTAAAACATGTTGACTGGACTCAAATAGCCTAATAGCAACATGCACATACATACATAAGGATGGAAATAGGAAGATACATTTTTTTTTTTTTAAATTTATAGTCAGGACCTTGTTCTGTGGCCCAGGCTGGAGTGCAGTGCAGTCATAGCTCAATGCAGTCTTGGACTCCTGGGCTCAAGCAATCCTCCTGCTTCGGCCTCCCAAGTAGCTAGGACTACTGACAAGTACTACTACTCCTGGCTACTTTTTGATATATATATATTTTTTGTAAAGATGGGGCCTAGCTTTGTTGCCCTGGCTGGTCTTGAATTCCTGGACTCAAGCAACCTTTCTGCCTTGGCCTCCCAAAGTGCTAGGATTATAGGCAGAAGCTGCTGTGCCTGGCCAGAACTTTATTTTTAATGACAAAACCTATATTCCTATAGCTCTGCTTGGAATGCCGTATTTATCCTAAGCACCAGTTCTGGCCCTAGCTGGCCTGTATACAGCTTTAGGTAGGCTCTTGATCTAGTTTTGCTATAGGCAGGGTAGATCTCAGTATTTCATATTTTACTTGTGGCAGAGACAGTGTTAACCTTTCTCTCATGGATATTGGATTCATTGAGACAGATTTTAACTAAGAGCTACGATGATTTATACCTGAACTCCAAATTGAATCAAGAACACCCAGTAACAAATACTCCTCCTCACTTCTCTAAGCCAACTCATGACCCCCTCAGTGCTGTCCACCCTCATGCCTCTGGGGAAAGATGCCTTATAAAGACATTGCTTCTCCAGACAGTGCTTCAGCTTATGCAGTCTCAGGCAGCAGAAATACCCATTACGTTGAATCATCTGCCCTGTGAGGCAACAGAGCTCTCAACAGATTTTTATGCACATAATCATACACAGCGCTGAAGAATCATTCTGGGCAGCGAGTGAGTGTCTAGGTCAGAGCTGAGATTTATTTACACAACATTTTGTTTAGATCACCAATAGCCTACTCTTTGCTTTATATTTATCATTAATTCCAAATAAATCAGGAAGGTGTTGGGTCTCAGCCAGAACAAGAAGCAGGATGCCTCTCCATCTGTGCTGTTTAATACATGTGTTCTTAATTGGGTGAAGGATATGTTTGGTTCTTGGCTAAGTGTCAAGCATTGAGAGAGAGTGCCACTTTAGTCTTAGGAAAGAGAACAAGCCTGACACAGAAATAAAAGTCTCTTCACCAGAAATGCATGCAGTCCTGTAATTAACGCAGACAGCTGGCTATCTGTGGGGAAACAGATCCATTATACACTCACTGTTAGTCAGTGGCAGAGAACGCTTGCTTTAACCCAGAAGGTTGCCTAATTTCCAGGATTAAAATGGAGAAAGTACCATTTATATTAATACGTTCTGGTCTTAAACTGTAACCATGTACAACAGAGGAATTTCACGAATAAAAACACCCTGGGTCATCAACTCAGTAAGACTCACTGCCTAGTATTCAGCAGCAGGCAAGTGTTACAAGTAAAAGAAAATTACTAACAGGTGGCCCAAGCATACAAGCTATCAAATCAACAAAAAGCAATCAAATTAACATTTATTTGCCTTAAAGCATTTGCAAAGCAGGCTGATAAACTCATGTGCCAGAGAAAACAAATGGGAAATTTTCATTTCCAAACTTCAGTAAGCAGACATACTGAAATAGTTGAATTTTATCAAGGAAAGCTATTTTATTAAGGAAAGACTTCTCACCAGTCATAAAGAAATCTAATTTGGTTTGAATTTTAGGTACAACACTTTATTGGGACCATGTCAAGAGACATCTCAAAGCCCCTTGCTTTGCACTGTTGGAACTATGTAGCCTTATAGTGTCTTTTTTCTTTTTTTGACAGGTCTTGCTCTGTCCCCAAGGCTGGAGCGCAGCAGTGCAATCATGGCTTGCAGCTGCCTCAACCTCCTGGGCTTAAGTGATCCTCCCACCTCAGCCTCCTGAGTATCTAGGACAGGCATGTGCCACCATGCTTGGCTAACTTAAATTTAATTTTTTTTTTTTTGGTAGACACAGGGTCTCCCTATGTTGCCCAGACTGATCTCAAACTCCTGGGCCCAGGCAATTGTCTCGCCTCAGCATCCCAAAGTGCTTATAGGCGTGAGCTATCGGCACCCGGCCCAACGTATTCTTTTAAATGAATCTACTCCAAAAATTGTCTCTATGAGGGATGACATAAAGAAAAAATGG